>NC_138048.1:11228150-11828150 GCF_964194185.1 Rhinolophus hipposideros
AGTTCCATACTTTGCTCCTATCTTACATTACAATGGTACATTTGTCAAAGCTAAAAAAACCCAATATTAGTGTATTAGCATTTGTTGAACTCCAGATTATATTTGGATTTCAGTAGTGTTTTCTCTTCTGTTCCAGAATCCAATCCTGAGTTAGATAGCATTTCTTTGTCATTTCTTACCATTCTCTGCTAGTCTGTGACAATTTCTGACAATTTTTTCTTGACCTTGACAATCTTGAAGAATACTGGCCAGGTATGCTGTAGCATCTCCTTGAATCTAAATTTTTCAAGTATTTGTCTCGTGTTTAGTGTGGGATGAAGAATTAAAAAAAAATGCCTCATATGTGAAGTGCCTTTTTCATCCCAAAATATCGCAGGATACATATCTACATCACTGGGGATGTTAACCTGAATCACTTGGTAAAGTACAGCTGCCAGATTTCTCCACTGTAAAATGACTGTTTTTCTCCTTCCATACTCTAATCCTTGGAAACAAGTTACCACATCTATCTTACTCATGAGGAAGGGTAGTGGTGGTGATTAAGCTCTTCCTCCTTGAGAAGAATGTATCCACAAATGTTAAATGGAATTCTTCTGTAATTTCTGTAATTTATCATATATATATATATATATATATATATATATATATATATGTATACATAAAGATAAGTAAATGCACAAACAAATTGGGAAGAAGAGACAAATTTTAGTGTATATTCATGTATACTTATTTTGTACTTTGGGTTAGTCTTGCAGTTTTTCATTCACATTTAAGTTTTTTGTTGTTTGTTTTTGGAATTGGTATTTAATATGGTTTGGGATAGGGCACCAGTTTTATTGTTTTATATGCAGAAAATTAATGGTCTCAGCAAATTTATAGAAAAATCCATCCCCCATCACAAACATCTCCAATACTGGTCTATTCATCAAAAGGTTCTATTTAAAATATTCTTGTTAAGCTAAAAAATTAGATTAAATTAAAATAAATTAAAAATTATACTGATTTAATTTTCATATATTGAATTTTTAAAGTTTAATATATTTTTGTGATCTTCACCTATTTTGGATGTTGTGTATTCCTTGTATATGTTAACTACTATTTATAGTATGTATCCATTAAAAATCTTCTAAAATACTTGGAATTTTTTTTAATGCCAAAGTAAAACATTTAATGTAATAATAGTTGCTGCTGATTAGATGCTTATTGTGGGCTCTATTCTATTTACCTACACTCTGTCATATAATTCTCACATCATTTTTGCAAAGTAGCTGCTTTTCAGATTGCACAGATGAGAAATATGAGTTTCACAGAGAAGAAAGAACTTACCAGAAATCATTGCAATAAACAGTGGTAATTGCTCGTCAGTGGTAAAGTCAGATTCAAACCTGGGTTTGACTTCAGAGATCATAGCTGGTTTCTTTCAGACACTAGGAGAAGTGTTCTGCTTGCTTTATAGCCTAATTCTTTTGACTCAAACAGATTTTCAGTGAACCCTTAGTGTAATCATTCCAAGAAACATTTGGTTAAGGTAGATTCTGCTACATCTGCCTCAGTTAATATTGATTACAAACAATAGTACCTTCAAACTGAATTAGATGCCCAATTTAAAAACCAACCTGAGCCCAATTTGCAATAGAAATATTAAATTGTGCTTGAGAGAGAAAATGTGACCACTTACATATGAAACTATTAGAAATAATCAAATTTTCAAGCCAACTTAAGCTATTAAAATTATTTTTAGGGGAAGCAATAAACCAAGTGAAAGCAGCAAGTGCACCTTGCTACTAAAACCAAGGAAAATTAAGATGAGATTGGAAAAGGAGAGGGGAAACTAATTTTTAAGAGCCCTTTAACATCTCTGAGATAATAAGAAATACCTATACTCTTTTGATAGATATTTGATTTTTTCAACTTTACTCTGCAGAGCACATTTTATTTTAAAAGGAGCCATAAGTAAGTGAAGGACAATAATTTCTGGCCAAGTATCTGTGTTGCTAAGATATGATTGGGAACAATCTGATTGGCAAGACCAAATTCTCATAGAAGACAGGGAGCTGGAGGAAAATATTAAAATGCTGGTCACTGAAAATAAGCATGTTAGAAGGCATTGGCTTCCAAAGCAAACCAGAGTAGATAAGGTTATAATGTTCTGCCAACAGGTAGCAACTCTTATGAATCACTTTCTTCAATTGTTCAGGAAACCCTGCAGTGCCTTTGTTCTGGACAGCCATATTCTTTCTCCAAAGTTTTATATTATGCAGATTATGAGTTTTTATAAACTGTCAAAGCATGCTTTACTGGCTTAGAATTTTGTGCATTGCACTTCTATTTCTCTATTTTTCTTTTCCTTTAAGGATATTAACTAAACAATACAGATGTTAAAAGTTAACAATTTCAAAAATTTCAACATAAGAATTAGAATTATTACACAAAATTCAGCAAATTTTCAAAAGCAAAGATGCTAAAATCACAGATGTAAAGTGTTACTGTATCGGCCTTTGTCTCCAAATTCATATGAAATAAAAAAACAGGTTTATAGGAAATTTGTTAGATAGTGATATCTATGAATCAAGTAAATGACATTATCAAAAATGCTCTGCAAATGGTCATTCACTGGGGCAATTCTTAGATGACATAGTTGATGGGTGTCGTAAGCAGAATAATGGTTTCCCAAAGATGCCCAAGTTTTATTCCTGGGGCCTGCGAATAATAAATGCAAAAGGGAGTTTTCAGACATGACTAAAGAGGGACCTTCGGCTGAATTATTCTGAATTCAGTTTTTGCCCAATGTAATCACAAGGATCCTTAAATGTGAGAGAGGGAGGCAGGCGAGTCAGAGTCAGAGAACCAAATGTGACCATTGAAGCAGAGGTCAGAGGGCTACACAATTGACTTTAACGATGGGAAAAGAGTTGTGAGCCAGGGAATGCTTGTAGAAGCTGGGAAAGGCAAGGAAACAAGTTCTCCTCTAGAGCCCCAAAAAACGCAGCCATGCGAAAGTCTTGATTTTAGCCCAGTGAGACTTGTGTCAGACGACTATTTCATAGAACAGTAAAATAAGAAATTTGCATTATTTTAAGCCACTGCATCTGTGGTATTTTGTTACAGCAACAATAGGAAACAAATATGAAGGGCACAGGAATACATTTCATAGCAATGGGTAATTTTTTTAAAAAAGCAGAACCCTGTGATGTAAGAGAAAGTGAGCTATGAAGATTTCCAGGGAAATAATTACAGTTCTCTTCAAATCAGAGCAGTAGAGAACACTCCCACTCCTTGGTTCCACAAGTATCAGTTATAAATGCTTACATATGCTCTGTTTCAGATTCTGCCAAATGTTTAAATATCTTTGGCCATTTTAGAGAGAAATTCTTCTTAGCACAAAAAAGAAGAAACTATTCAAACATTTTTCTGGTCATCTAAACATATGCTAAACCCTGGAGATAACAACATAAATAAGACAGTACTTCTTATTTCTTTGTTATAAGGCATACAATTAATAGTGTTTTTCTTTTGACCATGACGCACAATAGAAAATACAAATTTCTATTGCAACTCAGTATATATATATATGCCTTTATAAGACTGAGCCAAAATTTGATACACTCTAACATTTTTTATTCTCTTCTAGTTTATTTCATTAAAAAATGCTATGTAGAAACTGCCAAATTGATTTTATAACCCACTCATGGGTTTGAAAACACTGGTTCAGTGACTAAGTTAGCTACGCAGAGAAATAGCTTAACGTATTATACACAATAATAGACATGGAAATGACAATCATGGTAATTACAAGGAAAATAGTAATAGCTACGATTTGAATGCTTACTATGCTCATTGTTCTAAGTATATTTAACATTTGAAGTACCCTAGTCAGGTAATCACACTTCAGAGGTAGCAACACAAAATCTTCAAATATCATTTGGAATCTTCAAATATCATGGAAATCTACACCAGAGAGTTTTTAATTCATATAAGAAACATTTAAAAATGTATTATTTTAAACATTTAAAATGTATTATTTTATTTAAGTAGTAAAATGTGTTACAATTGAGTTATGTGATCGGCTAGGGGGAGTAAACAAGCATCAACACCTATGTATAAACACGGTGTAAGGAGGTGGCAAGCCTAGCCTGATGTCTTTGCAGTAGCTCCATGTGGTCGTGCACCTTTGACTGAGAGAGGGCAGCATTGCTTGACTCCAACTAGAAGGTTGGCTAATCTGCTTTCAGAATGTCTTAACAAACTGTGTACCCCAAGCTTACAAGCACAGTTCACATGACTGTGTTTGCATGTTAGTAAATGTTAGACAGGACTTAAGCTAAAACTTGTTTTCATTATTAATATACTGTGTGGTAGCGAGGTTATGTGGGAGAGGAATGCCAGCCAATACCTACCTCTAATCCTTGGGAGCTATCAATATTTGCCAAAAGAACGTGATGACTATTAAATGGTCCATTGGGCTTCTTTCAGAACATGTAGATTATTAAATGGTCCATTTGGCTTCTTTCATTCCCCAAAGACTTTACATTGAGCTTTAAGGAACTTGTACTTCATTTGTTTGCCAGTGTTTCTTAAAGAGAAGTACGCTGTCATAGACACTTAAATGGAGTTTAATATTTTGCAGTTTTAACAAGCACCACTCCCATTCCATAAACACTGAAGTTTGAGAACACTGGTTGAAAGTGGAGAATTATTAATTAAGTGCAGTTGTTATACAATCAGATCTGCTGCAGTCTTAATCTTTCTCCTTCCCCAGTCTCCACCGGGGAAGACAACGGGACATGATTATTGCTTTGAAGACAATGGCATTTTCCCTTCTCACCACACCAATCTTCTCTGTGATTATTCTTTTCCTCTTAGCCTGTGGCCTAAAATTTCCCCTGACTCTGGTAGCATCACAAGGACTGAGTAGTACAGAACCAGCATAAAGGAGTATAGAGATATTATTATCAATCATTTGCTGTTTGTCATTTTAAACATTGTATCTTATAGGAAAGAGTAGAAGGCAGTATCAGCAGTGCTGAAAACATGATGTTTAATATTGTTTCTAGTCTTTGCTCTCCTTGCTCAGATACCCTTCTGTGCTAACTATAATTAGCTTCCTATGTATTAGCCCTTATCTCCACCCCTCCCCAATCATCACTCAATGCCTGTGTCCTGCTTCCTCTGCAATGTCATGGAACTTGTAGAGTGGGCACAAAAGAGTAATTCCTTGTGATTGTGATATAGTTATCTTTCTTGGAGGTCTGAGGTTTACATAAAGCAAAAGAGAGAGAGGAGGGAAAGAAGGAAAGAAAAAAGGAAAGAAGGAAGGAAGGAAGGAAGGAAGGAAGGAAGGAAGGAAGGAAGGAAGGAAAGAAGGAAGAAATGAAGGAAGGAAGGAAGAAGGGAAGGAAGGAAGGAAGGGAAGAAAGTAAAAAAGTGTCCTTGGATGCTTAGAGAATAAAGTGAATCATTTAATCATTTCATAATGATGATTAACGATTAAAAACAAACAAGCAGACCAAGATTTATGATTCAAGACTACACATCCCATGTACTCCTAAAAATTATTCTTCTCTCCTAATTTCAGTTATCAACATAATGTCTGAACAATGTGAAGATCAATAGGTCTTTCTAATGGGGACTGGATTATTAGAAACATTTAAATACAATACCTGCTTCTCATACACAGCACTGAGCTACTTCTTTTTCTCCTTCTGGGAGTTATATATGCTTAGGACACACAGAGATCTCAATTATAATATTAGGTGAATTTGCATAGAAATATAGTTTTATGATACTGCTTTAAAATGTTTCAAATTTCAATTTCTAAAATCTCCATATTGCCTATTTTTAAGTATTCATCTCTTCCTCATCTCCGGTCTTGGAGGTCCCCCCCAGTTAAAGGTTTTCAGTATACCCTGAGATTCTCTCCTTACATCCCTCAGCATAATTAACTCTTTTGATGCTTAGACAAAACCAGGCACACAATAGGTATTTAGTAACTTCTGGATGGAGGAATAAATAAATAAATAAATATTGCCACTACATAGATTTATTTTTTTCCCATGAGTGTGACTAAGTGATTTTCCTTCTTTTTTGACATTACAGAAACAGAAAGACATTATTTAATGTGCAAAGCCACTCATGATCTTTTATCATCTTCACCCCAAAATAGAACAGAACAATTTGTCTTTCATTCTAGTGTCTAACATTGTGGGCAACACGTTTTAGTTTCTAAATGTAATTGCTGTGCAGAGTTTCCTCGTCTTGTCCTTCTCAGATCCCTGAAGCATTCCTCTAGCCTTCTACTTCTGAGTTTTGTTTTAAGAACATTCTTGTCAATTGAGATTAAGATAACATTTCTATGTGAACACAAAAGCTGAGAAAGAATTCCAGTCACGCTGCCTGAGGAACCAGATGTGCTGTTCCTTCTGTTTTCTCTCTGTTCTCTCCAGACAGAGTGGGGGCTGTGTCCCCAAACAATTAAGATAGTCAACAGGTACCATTGCCGAGTGAGTAAGATATTGCACAGTGCTCCCTCATCTACAGCAAACAAGGGCAATGCACTAGATGTAAAGCTAGCACTTTGTCAGCATTCTAGAAAAATGGATTTTTCAAATAACGACTACAGGGTATAGGAAATGCTTCCACCATGCTCTTCAGTCTCTTTGTCAGTTTTCTTTTGATTTAGTGAACATCCAGAAAGGTGAATCTAATCAGGGTGTACTTTTTACCAAAACGTCTAGAATGTTCTTAACTCTGAAATAATCAGAGTTCCTTGTTAATGTAGTCATACGAAATATTCATTTCATTCTGGATTCCTTTGTCCACATGCCTACATTTTTCTGAAATGACTTCAAGTTCATCTGCTGTAAAGAAATTTCTTTCATTTAACAAATACCGGGGGTGCCCCCCAAAATGTACACATATGACTTGTATTCATCTTTTGTTATCGGTATATATTGAGTATTGTAATTTTAATACAGTTTT
The DNA here is from genome assembly GCF_964194185.1 of Rhinolophus hipposideros. Lineage (NCBI taxonomy): Eukaryota > Metazoa > Chordata > Mammalia > Chiroptera > Rhinolophidae > Rhinolophus > Rhinolophus hipposideros. The sequence continues at coordinate 11,235,129 of NC_138048.1, forward strand.
TCCTTTCTTAAATTGAGTATCTTTCGGCACCCTCAGTATTTGTGTGCACACAATGTGGTACTAAGTGTTAGAGAGAGTGGAGAACGAGGCAGCGAAGGTGCCTATCTTCATGGGAATTTCATCCTAACGATTTTCTGTCCTGAAACATAATAGCCCCAAATTCCTGAAACATCATAACCCAAGAATAAGTTCCCGCCCAAATCATGCTGCATATTTTCCCAATGTTTCCCAAATCTCTCTTTCCGAAGGGGATCAAACAATTTCATGAGGAACTGCCTGGGATGTTTATTAACAGTTTGGATTCTCAGCCTGTTAAATCCACAGATTCTCTTTCAGTAGGCAAGACTGAACCACAAATTTCTATTTTTAAAAAGTTTCAACATTATTAAAAACGATTTTAAAGTGTTCTTAAAAACACTTTTTAAAAGTGTGTTTTGTTTGAGGGGGGCAACATTTGAAAATCAGAAAAATTTGGCAATATCTAAAAATTCGAGTGACCAAGCATTGATGGAATAAGCACATTAAATCATATTTGGAAGAAAATTATCAAAGATAATTTAACCACGTGTAGCAATGACCATGGTAAAGAATAACAACTAATCTTCCCAAGTAACTTGACCTTTGAGCTTTCTTTCAACACATGCAGTACAATTTTAAAATAAATCACACCAATTAGTAAGAATTATATAAGACTTGTGAATATCAAATGAATGCACATCCTTTTTGCTAGTTAGATGCTGTAATATAGTATATATGCTGTCTTTAACAGTTTGCATAGGACTGCAAAAACATTTCTATATGAATAGGCACTATAAAAACACTCTATTACTATGTAATCACATGATAACATGCATGTATGTATCTTATGTATTGACAGAGCCAAAGGCTAGTATTAATTCTAAGTAACTTCGTTTTTCTCCTTAGAATAGTACAAATCCTTCAAAGGGGATCTATAACCAATGACTTTGTAATCTTAGGTAGAAATTTACTTTCCAAATTATTGTTTAAAAACAATTGAATGATAACATTTGGTGTTTGGCATATTTCACTTCCTAAAATTTCCGTTACTGACAATTAAGATTTGAGGATTCTTCCCCCAAACCTTTACCTTTTTAAAGACAATAAATAAAATAATTATTACTATCTCTGTCTTGTCAAGTGTCTAAATTTTTGTATATTTCCTTCTTCATTTTAGATTTGACACAGCCATTGTTATCCAGAATTCATAAAGTAAGACGAAAAGAAGTAAAAAATTATGTCGAGGCAATGGAAGTGTTCTGAAATTAGTTTGTGGTGATGGTTGTGCCACTTTGGGAACATGTTAAAAGAACTGAACTATATACTTTAAACGGGTGATTCTTATGATATATAGATTTTATCTCAGTAATGCAGTTAGAAAATTTTTATTAGGTTTATTTTAACTGATAAAAGCATTTGTTAAACTTTCAGTGGCACATTTATGGAGAGAAAGAGGTGGCAACTAGAGAAGATTTTTCCCATGTTTTTCCCCTCTACTTGAATTTCCTTTTTTACATTTTAAGACATAGTGTAATCATGTAGCAATCCTCCACAAGCAAGGCATACTTCTTGTAATCTTGGAATTTTTAACTAAGATGGATATCAAAGGTAAGTATAACAGTAAGACATGTCTAAAAAAATGGATATACATTTTATTTATTTGCAGTGTGTTTTCTTGAAAGACTGCATGCTCTATCTTTATAGGTATCCAAGCAGAGTTTACATTACATTTACAGAGGATGCTTTAGAAGACACATCCACACTGAGGGTGAAATTGGGCTTAAGGCCTTTTAAAGGCCCATATAATTCTGAATTAAGAGCTCTAATATATGGGGAATCATCCTTACCACAATAATTTAAGTGTGGAATTTTGGGGTGTATACTTAAAAAAATTAATAATGCTAGAACATTTTGCAAAAATGTACCATTTAAAACATTAAAAGAGGTACATTTATAAAGCAATTTTCTCTTATTCACACCTAATTTAATAAATGTTATCACTAGTATTATGATAGTCATGACTTTTTTGTTTAAACAAAGGCCAGTCTGAGCCTGGGAAATTATTGATGGCATGAGGCATGCCAGCGTCATGGCAACATGTGCTGCCACACTTTAAGCCCATCACAAAGAAGTGAATTTTTATAAAAAATAACTAGTCCAAGTTCTTTCCCATCATGCAACTGAATTGAATTCCTTTTAGATCATTCCATTTCTCATCATTTAAGTAACCCACATCCCATAAGCAGTTAGAGTGTTCTCATGGGAGCTGAAGGAGGTGGTATTGGTATTTATCTTTGAGGATCCCATTTGGTGATTTCTGAGTTGTTACTATGCCAAGGGCACATTACCAATGATCAGTATTTGAAAACTACTATACGCTTCAAGATACTCTCAAGAGTCTGAATACCCTGAACATTGCACAGAGCCAGTCACATCCTCCTAAAGATGTGACATTGATGCTAAGCTAGGATTGCATAGATTGTACAAACCCAAATGAAGAACACATATTTCCAATACTGATCCTGATACACAAAAGGCAACTATAAAACATTCTGAAGTCAAAGGATAATGAAGAATGTTAGACAGTGGCAATGATTGTCCAAAAACTCATCATCCAGAGCAATAAGAAGGGAGAAGGTCTCACACCAAATTCATGAGTGTAAGAATGGATTATTTAGTTTCTTCTTCGACTTCTTAACTTGAACTTCTAAAGATTCCCAGATCTTTTTAAGTCACCCTCATCTAGGCCAACCTCACAGTAGAACATTCCTCTTCTGTCATATATACACAGTGTGTAGCAACTTTCAAACTGAAGTCAAAAGATATTTTCTTCCCCGTACGCCCCCTTTTTTAGTGTAAAGTGGTAGAAAAACTTTCTATTACCAGAAGCATTATATTCATGAAGAATTCTCTCTCAGAGCAGATGCTAAGTTGATCTCATTTTTTGAGTGCTTGAAAATAAGGAAAGGCTTAAAATACAAAGGAAATTTGCATCAGAGGCTGTGAATGTCATCACAGAATGTATCTCTTAAAATGAAGTCATGACCTGACTTGAAAAGCTGTTGTATATAGGAAAAAAAATAAGCCACGTTGGTTAAGTTTTGCATGAGGTTGCAATAAGAAAGTAGTCAACAAATGATAGCCAGCATTACTATTAGTAGAAAATGCACAAAGATAACTATTTTCCAACCTTGCTTTTACCAATGCCTAAATATCTTGGTATCACTTTTGATATCTGCTTGATTTCAATCTTTGTAACAAAAGGCGATTTTAGTAAAAAAAATTAAATCTATGAGTGGTTAAGAAGAGAATCATACATGTATTGAGCATGGGACAAAGCATTTTGGAACAGGTAATAAAGACAGGTTACCACCTAGTAAAATTCCTGCATTGCATGAAGAAGTTTTTGAGGTAGAAATAAACATTTTGAAAACTAAACTGCAAAAGTACTAATTAATTATAAGATAGTTTTAATAATATGTTATCTTTGGATTGTGAAACTCAAATCTGTTCACACATACTTTCTCAAACAGAAGATTTCAATAGATTATAATGTCTGAGTAATTGTAAATTACATTTCTATTTTAGAAGAAGCTGAAATGTTACAAATATCACTACCTCATTTTACAAAACAAGAAATGCTAAAGAATTTTCTAGGTGACACATCAAGGTATCAAGAACCACTCTCATGGAAACACAGGTGATTTTTAAAAACCCAAATTTTGTTAAATATTGTATTTTATTTTCAATTATTTTATTATTTATTTTTAAAATTATGTTAAAATGCGGGCAACATAAAATTTACCATTTTAATCATTTTAAGCATACAGTTTAATGCCATTAAAATACATTCACATTTTTGTGCAACCATCACTGCCATCCATCTCCAGAACTCCTTTTATCTTGCAAAACTGAAACTCCATATACATTAAACAATAACTTCTTATTCACCCCTCCTGCCTGGCAAGCACCATTCTACTTTCTATTTCTATGAATTTTACTACTCTAGGTACCTTATATAAGTGGTACCAAACAACATTTGTTCTTTTGTGACTGGCTTATTTCACTTAACATAATGATTTCAATGGTCATCCATGCCATAGAATGAGTCAGAACTTCCTTTACAAGGCTGAACAATATTCCATTGTATGTGTATGCCACACTTTGTCTATCCATTTGACCGTCAATAGGCACTTGGGTTGCCTTCCCCTTTTGGCTGTTGTGAATAATGCTGCTGTGAACATGGGTGTACAAATACTTGTTCAAGTTCCTGCTTTCACTCCAATTAGGTATATACCAAGAAGTGAAATTCTGGATCAATGGTAATTCTATGTTTAAGTTTTTGAGGAACTGCTATATTTTCCATAGCATCTGCACTATTTTACATTCCCACCAGCAATACACAGGGTTCCAATTTCCCCACATATTTGCAAATAATTGCTACCTTCTATTTTGTTTTGTTTTATAATAACTATCCTAATCAGTGTGAAGTGTCTCATTGTAATTTTGATTAACATTTCCTTAATAATGAGTGATCATCATCTTTTCACGTGCTTATTGACAATTTGTTTAATTTCTTTTGAGAAATCAGATTCTTGCCCATTTTAAGTTCAGGTAGTTGTTTTGCTGTTTTTGAGTTTTCTTTATTCTGGATGTTAACCCCTTATCAGATATATGATTTACAGATATCTTATCCCACTTAGTTGCTTTTTCACTCTGTGGACAATGTCCTTTAGTGTATAAAAGTTTTTAATTTTGATGTAGTCCAATCTGTCTATTTTTTCTCCCGTTGCTCTAATATTTTATTTTAATAAAATGGCATTCAGTTGAATAGGTCATAGTTATAGTTAAAGTCAGTTATACTCCAGATAGAGATTTCCATAAAATTAAGTACATTTCGTTGTTAACTACATTTTATACAATTGGTACATAGTTTCAACTGAGTACAGGCAGTTTTTCTTATTTTTGTATTTTTTTCCATTTTATTTATACTTGCACTTTCCAATAAAAAGACTATTTTATCTGAAACCTTAATTTAGGTCAAGCAACACAGATGCTGAAATAGATATTTTTTCAGTTGCGATTATTCATACTTCTTGGATTTATTACATATGGGGTAAATCAAAATGCACCTTTAAGACTGGACACTATTCCAATCACTTTGTTATATAGTCACTTCAGTTTTTAGTCATGTGTTGTTTAAGTACAGGAGAGATACTAAAATATTCTGGAACTCTACCCTTCCCTTTGGAATTCCAGATTTTTAGGGAAACAGTCCATTTCAAAGATCTCATGATAGTCTGAGTGCATTGCACGGTGCTTTAATTAAATATAGGTAAATGGGCTTCCACATTTAATCAAATACCAGTGGATAAAGTTGGACAGATCCCTCATATCACACACACACACACACACACACACACACACACACACACACACGCGCGCGCAGTAAGGAAATTAGAAATAATCTAGTAGTTTTAGCCACAAGGCTATCTGAAAATATTGATAAAAGTGGTGGATTTTTTAAGAATGCATTGAAACATGCAAAATATTAGATTGTCCCATTTTCTACTTGGATGGGTCCCTTCTAATATTTAAAATGTCTAATGTTTGACATAGTCTAAATCAGAGTTAAGTTTGTGAGTAGGTTCCAAGTGCTAACATAGTACATGTGGGAGTTTTAACAACAAATATTTTCAGAAAGAGTTCATATAAGAAAAAAGTGACTTGTTTACATTGGCTGAAGATTAGTTGGCAGGATTTTAGGATTTCTAGGGAGGTGCTCCAGTCCGTATATATAGAGATCTTTACTTATCATTCGCAATTTAAATAATTTTCTTACATACTCAGTTCTTTTGGTCTGAACTTATTTGGGTTTTCCAGCATCTCTGTTAAAAACTAAAGCTCAAAGAATAGCATAATCAGCAGAAATGAGCCAGAAGCCACCTGTGAGTTCTTGTGGAAAACAGAGGTCTTAGAATTCAAAAAGTTCCAAGGTGGAGGAGAAAGATATTAAAATAGTATGTGGTTCCATATCTCACACTACTGAAAATTCGGATGAACTAAAGAATTAAAGTTAAAAATAACCTTTAGAATAAGAAAGTTTCCATAATTATTTTTCAAATATATGGATTGAAAAGGCTTTGTAACATAAAAAGAAAATAAATATTACTACCAAAAATAATGATTCCTTTGTGAGGGGTGAAATATCCAACTATTGCATCGTTTTGTAGCCTGAAACTAATAAAATAAATAAATAAATAAAAGTAAAGAAATAGTACTACCAAAAAAATAATTATTCCAAAAACTACAAGTAAAATTAAAAGACATAGTGTAAAAATAATCATCTCAGCATGAGAGCTGTTATTTTTTACATTGATTTAAAAAAAACCCAAGGACTAATTTTTAAAATAGAAAATTTACAGAAGAATAAATGTCATATACTTCAGTTCTTGACTGAGTGACTGAATTACTGGGAAAAATGTACAACTTCAAAATAATGTTTTACTGAGAATGAGTTATTTAAGAAAAAAAAGAGAAACAAATGTGATATAAGGGGCTCTAATTCATTCCCCGGGTCATAATATTTTCTTAGTCAATATAATCGTTTGGGTCAGAACTGGTTCTAAAAAGAGTGCCTGCTCATTATTAAGCTATTTCTCAAAGGCCATTGGGACTGAGATGGTAAACAAAAGGTGATTAATGGTATCTGGGTAGCTGTCACTACTGTGACAGTATAAACGCATAGCTTTCCCAAAGACTTCGTACATTAAGTTTACATTGGGATGTATTCTAAAAAGAACGTGCTCTATATGCCTGCATTATTCTGTGTATATTGTGAGAAAATTTTCAGGGGTACACATATTTTCTGGGAAGGAAAGCACTTTTTTGTTTCTCGGAAAGCACTGTTGTTTTCCAAAGTAGGTATTGTAATAAACAGAAATGCCATGATTCTTGAGAGAAATGAGATTTTTAATAAAGCTAAAAGACTGTCTAAATATGTATTTATCTGTGTTTGGGGATTTTTTTTTTAAGTGTTGGTACATAGCCCTTGTTAAGATCACATTTACTATATTATCATCTAGAATGCAAACAAGACTTCTTTGAATTTGTTTAATTTATATATTGTTCTTCCTCTCATACAAAGCAGAGAGGCTCTGGGACCTGTAGCAAAGACAGAAATAATTTTCAAGGCCCTACGACAAAGTCAAACAAATGCCTGATTTAATGATAATGGCCCTCAAGAGTCTGTAATAAACACCACATGATCAGGAAGTGTCAATGTCTGTTCAAAATGGTCCTCTATAAATGGCCTATTATACGTTAATGTGAAAATGATTTCCTGTGTCCAGCATGAACTGCTTTGATTCAGAAGATGAGCAATTTCTGCTCTTAGTGCCAAGACATGCCTGATCAGTAATGGACACCTTCCCAGTCCGTTTCTCATGGACAGATGGTGGGCTGTGCTCTGACCTGGGTTCCATATGGTCATATGGATGTTTCTGCATACTAACCCTAATGAAGTCAATTGAAGGCTATAGGCTTGAGAAAACAATATGTTGAAAGTTCACAAGTTTTATTTGATAGATCTCTATTAAAATGGACAAAGTTGAGGTACTAGGGAGGGGGGATACCTCTGTTTTCCCAAGGTCACTATGATGTATAAAGAATTTTCTGACACCTTTTAACTCAGGGAACTCCTGTTCATCAAGTGCTCTCTTAAAAGTGATCAAGCAGGTAATTTCCAGTACTGTTTATATGAATCAGTTACCGTGTTTCTCCCAAAATAAGACCTAGCAGGACAATTAGCGCTAATGCATTCTTTGGAGCAAAAATGAATATAAGACTCGGTCTTATATTATATTATGTTAGATGAGACCTGGTCTTATATTATAGTGAAATAAGACTGGGTCTTATATTAATTTTTGCTCCAAAAGATGCATTTGAGCTGATTGTCTGGCTATGTCTTATTTTCTGGGAAACATGGTATCAGACAAGACAATTATCTTACTACTGAGCTTTAGGCCTTTTTTATGATTGAGTTCATTGATCATAAAACATCTGTATTTGAATCAAGTATCAGGCAAGTAGTCTCTGACACTGGCCGTTTTCTTGGTTGTATGTTTTTAGAGTTATATAAGCATATTCTGTGAACAACTCATTTAATAATGTTGTCTTCTTTACAGTATTCCATTAAGTATTCAAATGCCTTATTTGTTCATCAACCTTCTCCTTAAAATGGGTTTCTGGCATTTCTAAAATTAAATACTGGCAAGGGAAAAAGGATTTTGCATTTATCAGGTAGCAAATTATGTGCTTTGACCATCTAATGGAAGATGTATTGGTCAACTATTCAAGTTTCAGATTTGTGGCTTTAGGTTGAAATGGGATTCAAAGAGACTTCAAGGTACAGTGGTCTGCCTCCAAGGGTCTTTCCCAATTCTGTTTGTTAGAATCAATATAAAACCCCAATTGTACTCATTACAGCCTTTATCATATTCATTTTTTCATGTAAAATAAAGTTCTAGTTCTCCAGGGCACTTTTTGCATTTTCTCACTGGGCCTTTCACCAAACAGTTGCTCAAGAGTGCTCTGTATTGGTGTCCTATGGTAGGTGTGATACAGCCAACATTTTCCCATCAGTTTACGCCTTCCTTTATAGTAGTTACTCATATGCTTTCAAGTTAATCAGCAATTGCCTAGTTAATTCAGAAAATTGAGAGCCGTGGTATAAAATCGTTACTATGAGTATTGAGAATAATGCTGTGAAAACAAACTCTTCTTTTTGCTATTGGGTATGTCTCCTCCCTGGAAACTTCTCCTTTATCAGTTGTATGCAATGCAGTTCACTTGTTTGAACTCTTAGACTCTAAGGTGGTCAATTATTAAAGCAAAACCTACTGTTAAATTGGAGGTTTATGACTCTCCCCAGTTTTTCTTCTAGTGACTTCTATGTTACTTGATGATTAGTGTGTGTTAAATGGAATCTTACAATTTGTTGTATTATATTTTCTCTCAAGACTAAAGACCTAAAAGTACATATTTATTCTACTGCTAATGATGAGGGGTTCAGAACTTGCCACCCCAAAATATGCCGCTTTGGCATGTTGACTATTTAGAGCTGAAGGCATTTGAAAAACAGAAGATGCAGAAAGGGTTCTCTGACTTCCCACTTTCTATCTAAAAACAGGTCATAAAATTTCCCATGAGAAAGGTGCTCTCCGTGTACCAGGAAAAGAACATTCTTATCAGTAAAGACTGGGAATCCATGCCAAAATGGATCTGTATAAACAAACCTACTAAAATAACCCTGTCTTCCATTAGTCTTTTCAACATATGTCCTAGTCACTTTCCCACCATTTACCACCCATAGATGCTTAGGCCCTTTTCCTTTGTCTTGTCATTTCTTCACAAAATTACCATTCTTTGATTGAAAAGAAAAAGCATTTGAGCTCTCAGACCTAATTGCTTCTTTGGGTGTTCATTTTTTCCTATAAAGCCTCTTGTGTGCACATAAAAATATTAAATAAAATTTAAATAAAAGTAAATAATAATTTTCTCCTTATTAATCTGTTTTTTGTCAGTTAATTCTCAGGCCCAGCCATAGAAACTAAGAGCATAGAGGGATATATTTTTTTCCTCCTCGATGCTGGTCATGGTTTAAATCCATAATCACATCCAATGAATATGAGATAGAAATGATATGTTTAAGGAGATAGACAGCTAGAATGTGATATTTTACTTACTATCCTTAATTAACAAAGTGCATGTAGTGGGTTCCCTTGACTTCTCAAACACAAATTCCAACAAACCTGAAAGACATGTATGAGCCAATCTAAGTTATATAAGTAGTGTTTGCTCCTTGTAGTGCTATGATTCCATATACAAGGTGAAACGTCCTCCTCCGATTGGAGGTAAAATGCCTCATTCTTAAGCCTGGGAGTCAAATAATAGCTTAAATTATTTAACCTGGCTATTGTGAGGTTAATAGACAATATATTATCATTATTTACAACAACATAAGATGAGTTTCCTTAGAAATCAATGGTAGGCTATTGGTATAAGATTACATTGAAGGCCATTTTGTAAATTCAAGAATGGAAGGGAGCTCTATGTTATAAAAGGTTAGTTTGTAATCATCAGCTAGATGAATTTGAACACTATTTTTCTCAATGTGGGCAGGAATGCAGCCAATCCCTCATAATGACCTCAAACACTCTAGGAATGCAGCATAACCCTTCCCAAAGAACGGATGGTCAGCAGGGAGTATTACCACGTGGGATAAAGATTCCTCATTTATTTCCCAAGAGGATATGAAGTGAAGGTTCATATGATTCTATTTTCAAGGGGTTTGTTTTGGCTAGGTTCTGGGAACTCCCTTGTATAATGATGATGGCTTTTTTTCAAAATATGTTGATGCTGAAATAGATTTACGATATCTTAAAACAAGAAGCTATCTATGTCTCCTATGCTGTAAAAAACTGCCTGTTTAACTTAACTGCTCCTGTGTTTTCTATATTTGGGAAAATTTTGAAACACTAGACAAATTAAAATTAAATGACTTTTGCAATAAATAAGACTTTTAAAAATCCACAAAAACCCTGGATTTGAGTTTTGTCTCCACCACCAACTAGTTATTTAATCTTCAATAGATCTTAATCTTTCTACCTTTTACTTTCTAAACTTGAAATGAGAATAATAAAACATACTATGGTTGCCATAAGGACTTAATGGTAAAAGTATGTGAAAGGACCTAACTATTCTTGGTGTCAAAGAAAAACCAAAGCTGGACAATAGTTAAAATGGTAAAAACAGATTTTATTCATAGCTATTGCAATAGGGAAAAAGAACTTGCTATAGAACTGGCCTTACTTCAAATATAGCATGGACAAGTGGGAATCTATCGCCAAGGACCCCAATGGAGTCAGTGCATTACTAAGAGGACACATCAGAGGTAAAGGAGATTCTGGCTAACCCACCCAACCTGACAGGTCTTTGCTGAAGCTATATAGGCCAGGGATGATGGTAAAGGATAAGGAACCAAATGAGCTATCCAGGATGATCAGATATGGAGCACGGGAAAGTCTTGCTGAACTGAATTCTTAGGGGTCTTCCTAAAACTGGACTTTACAAGGACGTGCACAGGTGGACGTAGGAGAAGGTTCTGGAGACTGACTAAAGTTTGGTCAAGTGAAGAATCTTTGTCATTGGTCACAGTATGCTCAATAAGTTTTGGTTCCTACTTTTCCTCTTATCTTTATATTTGGGAATTCATTTTATGAACCTGTAAGATAAGTATGGTTTAATTTCATTGACAAATTACTTTAGATTTCCAGGAAATTAGTAAGGTAAAAAGCCATTGAAAATAATTGTAATATTTCTTTAAAAAGTATTTTCATTTCTAGGCATAATGCTACAAGCTTATATTGGATGTCTGTGAATAAAATGTTGGAATTCTTTAGAAATATTAGTAAAAGCTTTGAAATTTAGATTCTGTTTCAAAGAGTACGTGAACGCAGAATGTGATGCAGCTTCTGTGCATTGATCTCTTGCATATTCCCCCAGAAACTTCCTGTTATGCCTTGACAATAGCTTGTCATCCATTTGGCAGAAATTTTATCTTTTAAGAACAACCAAAACTTCCAAATTGTGGAGGTGTTTTTTAAACACGGGAGCTTTGGTTTTTATTCTTTTTTATTCTGTATGTATATAATAAAAGGAATTTTAACTTCGTTTCTTTTTTTTTATTGGGGAATATTGGGGAACAGTGTATCTTTCTGGATCCATCAGCTCCAAGTCAAGTCATTGTTTTCAATTTAATTGTGGAGGGCGCAGCTCACTGGTCCATGTGGGAATCGAACTGTAGACCTTGGTGTTATGAGCACTGCGCTCCAAACACTGAGCCAACTGGCCGCCCGGGAATTTTAATTTCTTAAAGGTAAAGAATTTAATGAGGATAAATTTTATATTTTGAGCTAAGTTATGTTCCTGAAATATAACCAAAAGTACATTGATTTGCAATTACTTTGTAACAAAGGGATACCACATACTAAATTCAAGCTGAAATATCCTTTTTCATGGACCTAGCAACACATTTCCTCATTGAGAATGGCTTTGAAATTTCATGATTTTTAAATGCAATTATTAATTTTAAATCTCTGATCACAATAGCTCACTTATCTTAGTTTCCCTTCATTTATCCTGACTTTCACACTTAGGAATCAAGGAAGCAAACATAGGTATAGCAGGATGGCTTGGAAGAAACGAAAAACCCTGGGAACTTTATAAGCCTTTAATCATTTATTCCTGATACACCAGGCACGAGCATGGTTCACATGTAAAATCTGCAGTTCTAACATCTGAACTGAGTATAATTCTGTATTTCGACTTCATTGGTTAGTTCCTATCTATGTTATTGTCTTAGTGAACTCACTTTGACTCTATGATGTAATAATAGTGTGTTCTGTGAATAAGAACTACTGATTCTAAAACCCAAGATTAGAAAATGACCTAAGTCAGATGATAAAAAGGAAACATTTTAGAAACAGTATTTTGAAGAAAAACTACAAGCATACCTCATAAGTTAGTTTTTCATTTTCACAAAAATTACAGGTACTTCAAATGTCAATAATTGCAATAGACTTTGTCATTACAGCATTTGTCACAAGTTTTGAATGGGGCTAAGTTTTGACAAATCTAAAAATCATTAAATGTTAAAATAATCTTTTGGAAATCTTACACACACACACACACACACACACACACACACACTGCTTCCTTCCCACTACATTTTATTTAGAAATATAAATTTTATCTGTCAAGTATTTTACCAGCCAAATAACGGTAACTTTATTTTTTATTTATAAAGAAGAAAACTGAACTGAACTAAGGTCACAACTAGATGGTGGGAGCTGGAAGTCTATTCGTTTTCCTAAGACCACTGCTTTTATTTGTTCCACCATGCTCCATGCCATGACTTAGACAATTAAGCTGTGATCTCTGTCCTCAAAAGACAGTCTAAAGGTAGAGGAAAATTTGTAAACAACCATTTATAATACACCTGCAAAGCAAGATAAATTTTACTAGTTTCATGGGAAATTTTAAAATTTGTTTTATTGTTTTTTATTGAGATATAATTGACATATAATGTTGTGCAAGTTTAGGGTATACAACATATTCATTTGATACATTTATATATTGCAATATGATGACCACGTTAACATTAGCTAACAACCTCCATCACGTCACATAATTATCATTTCTTTTTTGTGGTGAGAACATTTACGATCGAGTCTCTTAGCAGCTTTGCAGTGTACCATACAGCAATGTTGACGCTCATCATTATGCTGTATATTAGATCTCCACAGCTTATTCATCTTCTAACTGCAGGTTAACATCATGGGGACTTTTTGATGGGACCAACTTAATTTGCTTTTAGAATCGGGGAAGATTTTATTAAGGCTAGGAATAGAAATGTTCAACATTAAACAGAAAAGAGGGTAGGACAGTGGGGCGGCCGGATGGCTCAGTTGGTTAGAGTGCAAGCTTTGAACAACAGTGTTGCCGGTTCAATTCCCACATGGGCCAGTGAGCTGTGCCCTCTACAACTAGATTGAAGATAACGAGCTGCCACTGAGTCCCTTGAGGGGTGGCCAGATGGATGGCTCTGTTGATCAGAGCATGAGCTCATGACAACAAGGTTGCAGGTTCAATTCCCCCATGGAATGGTGGGCAGCGCCCTGTGCAACTAAGATTGAAAATGGCAACAGAACTTGGAGTTGAGCTGCACCCTCCACAACTAGACTGAAGGACAACAACTTGACTTGGAGCTGATGGTTCCTGGAAAAACACACTGTTTCCCAATATTCCCCAATAAAATTAAAAAAAGAAAAAAGGGTATGACAGCAACTGCTATGTAAATCATTTTGAAACATAAAACAGCGTCTCAAAGTCAGGAAGTCACAGAAATACATGTGATAAAAACTTAGAAAAGGCGGGGATGCATGAAGTTTTAAAGTCTTAGAGACATCACGCTAAGGAATTTGTAGGCAATTAGAGGTCATGGGAGAGTTTTAATCAGAAGAGGAAACTTCATTTACTCAACAAATAATTTGAGTGTTTGTCATTACCAGGCACTAATCCTATTCATCAATTAGAATAATTTCAAGTAACAATATAGACAATTGATTAGAATAGAAAAAGACTAGAAGCTCTTTCAAAACCTTTAGGCAAGAATGATGAGGCACAATTGAGGTAGAGACTAAATATATTTCACCAAATATACATTTGGGTTAACTATTTTCAGAAGGTAAAATAATCAAATATGATATTAGTAACTTTCTCTTCTCATCTTTATTCCCCCTACTGGCCAACTGTCTAATATTTCCAGTGCATCAGCAGACATCTAAAAGACCCATGAGTTTCTTGTGGATTCTTACTGACTTACTGACTCGTTCCAGTCATCATTGTATTTCATCACCAGGCCTAAATTGCTGTCTCAGGAGTAAGTCAAGTTCAGAAATTAAAATACTGAGGCAAATCACTGGTATAACCCTCTACAGGCTTCTGTCTATAGTCCAGGGCTACTAACCTCTCCTGCTTTATGTAGTGAAATCCTGTCCAAGAAGCTTAAATCATTCAGTTGCAACACTGTATGTTTGGTTCAGTCCTTGGTCCTTTCATGGAAAAACTCATTAGAAGTGAAAAGCGTTCTTCTTTATTTCTCTAGACACCTGATGCTACTAACACTTTAACTTACATCTTTTCTTCTCCTTTTTGTTCTCTTCACACTTCAGTTATTGAATGAAAGCTTGGAAATATTCATGTAAGAAGTGTAGATATGAGGAGACAGGCACAGGAGTTCAAGTACTTCAGTTTTATCATAGGGCTAGTACGCAAATGCAAAGTTCACTTAAAGGATTCTTTATCCATGGTCCCCAGGGACCAGGTCTGCGGTTCATGGTAGACAACAGATTTTACATTTTTATTTTATATTTATATTTTAGAGCAATTTTAATTTTATAGTAAAATTCAGTGATTTCCCATATGCCTCCTTCCCTCATACATGCATATCTTTCCCCATTATTAACGTCCCACACAAAATGGTACATTTGTTACCATTGATGAACCTACATTGACACATCATTACCACCCAAAGTCCACAGTTTACATTATGGTTTACTCTTGGCGTATACATTCTGTGGGTTTGGACAAATGTATAATGACATGCATCCACCATTATAGTAGCATACAGAGTCGTTTCACCATCCTAAAAATCTGCTGTAATTTGCCTAATCATCCTTCCCACTGAACAACCATTGATTTTTTACTGTCTGTATAGTTTTGCCTTTTTGAAATGTCATATAGTTGGAATGATATAGCCTTTTTAAATTGTCTTCCTTCGCTTAGTAATATGCATTTAAGTTTCCTCCATGTTTTTTTTTTAGTATTTTCATTTGGAAGCTTATACAAACATTTCATATTATCCTTAATATGTTTATTTTATTTTTATTATGTGACATAACAAAAAGAAAAAAAAATTCACCTAGCTCCATATTGTTGTCTCCAAATCCCATTTAATTTATCCCAGTGTGCTTTATAAATATTATTTCTATGGATGTCATCGTGTGAAAAGTGTTGAGAAGCATTGTTCTAACATTTAAATCAAGATTCTAAACCTGGGACCCCTCAACAGACTTTAGTGGGTGTGTAAAATATGCTGCATCTCTCTGCAGAGATGGTAAATGGTTGTCATTAGGTTCCTCCATGATTCTTTATGGCTTGATAACTCATTTCTTTTTATCACTGAATAATATCACACTTTATTAATTCATTCATCTACTAAAAGACAGCTTGGTTGTCTCTAAGTTTTGATAATTGTGAATAAAGTTACTATAAACATCTGTGTGCAGGTTTTTGTGTGGACAGAAATTTCCATCTCCTTGCTTGATCAGATGGTAAGATTATGCTTAGTTTCATAAAAAAACACAAAACTGTCTTCCAAAGTGGCTGGAAGACATTTTCCATTTTCACCAGCAATGAATGAGAGTTCCTGTTGCTCCACAGTCTCACCGACATCTAGTGTTGTCAGTGTTCTGGATTTTGGCCATCCTAATAGGTGTGTTGTGGTATGTCACTGTTGTTTTAATTTTTATTTCCCTGATGACATAGGATGTGGAAGATCTTTTCCAATGATGGCTCATTTGCCATCCTTATATCTTTGGTGAGATGTCTGTTAAGGTCTTTGGCCCATTTTTAAATTGAGTTGGTAGGGTTTTTTTTATTGTTAAGTTTTAAGAGGTCTTTTCATATTTTGAATAACAGTCCTTTATCAGATATGTCTTTTGCAAATATTTTCTTCCAGTCTGTGGCTATCTTTTCATTCTATTGAGAGTGACTTTAACAGAACAGGAATTTTTTAATTTTATGAAGTTGTGCATATCAGTTTATTCTTTCATGAATCATGCTTTTGGTATTATAAAAATCCAAATCTAAGGTCATCAAAACTTTCTCCTATATTGTCTTCTAGGAACTTTAATTTTGCATTTTACATTTAGGTTTGTGATCCATTTTGAGTTAATTTTTTTAAAGTATGTAACATCTGTGTCTAGTCACCTTTTGCAGTTATTATTCCAGCATCATTTGTTGAAAAAACCATATATTCTCCATTGTATTGCCTTTGGTCCTTTGTTAAGAACAGTTTACTATATTTACATGACTCTATTCCTGAGTTCTCTATTCTGTTTTGTTGATCTATTTGTCTACTGTTTCATCAGTAGCACACTGTATTCATTATTGTAGCTTTGTGGTAAATCTTGAAGTTGGGTAGCATCATTCCTCCAAGTTTGTTTTTCTTCAGTATTGAGTTGGCTATTCCAGGTATTTTGCCTCTCTCTATATATTTTGGAGTCAATTTGATGATATCTACAAAATAGCTTGGTAAAATTTTGATTTGGGTTGCATTGAATCTATAGATGAAGTTGAGAAGAACTGACATCTTGACAGTATTGAGTCTTTCTATCTATGGACAGGGAATATAGCTTCATTTATTTAGTTATTCTTTCATCAGAGTTTTGTAGTTAACCTCGTATAAATCATGTACATATTTTGTTAGATTTATACCTAAGTATTTCATTTATTTGGGTGCTAATATAAATGGTATTGTGTTTTCATTTCAAATTCCACTTGTTCCATTTGGTACATAGGAAAGTGATTGACTTTCATACAAACCTTGTATCCTACAACCTTACTATCATCACTTATTAGTTCCAGGAGTTTTTTTGTTGATTCTTTTTATTTTCTAAATAGATGAATCTGTTATCTGTGAACAAAGAGAGTTTCATTTCTTTCTCCCAACCAGTATACATTTTCCTTTCTTTTCTTGTCTTATCATACTAGCTAGGATTTCCAGTACAATGTTGAAAAGGAGTGGTGAGAGGGGACACCTTGTCTTGTTCCTGATATTAGTAAAAAAGCTTCAAGTTTCTCAACATTAAGTATAATTTTAGCTGTATGTTTTGGTAGATATTCTTAATCAAGCTATTCCCAGTTTACTGAGAGTTTTTTTTTTTTTTTATTATGACAGGGTGTTGAATTTTGTCAAATACATTTCCTGCATTTTACATGCATTGATATAGTCACGTGCATTTTTCTTTTAGCCTTTTTTAAATAAAATTTATTGGGGTGACATTGGCTAGTAAAATTATATAGGTTTCAAGTGTACAATTCTATAATACATCATCTATATATCACATTATGTGTTCACCACCCAGAGTCAATTGTACTTCCATCACCATATATTTGACCCCCTTTACTTCTACCACCACCACCCCTCATCTTTTGGTAACCATTAAACTGTTGTCTGTGTCTATGAGTTTTTGTTTGTTTGTTTGTTTGTCTTTTTTCTTTGTTGCTTTCAGTTTCATATCACACATATGAGTGAAGTCATATGGTTCTCCATTTTGTCTGTCTGACTTATTTTGCTTAGTGTGATAATTTCAAGATCCATCCATGTTGTCACAAATGGCAGTATTTCATCTTTTCTTTTGGCTAAGTAATATTCTATTGTGTACATGTACCACGTCTTCTTTATCCAATCATCTATTGAAGAACACTGTGCTTGTTTCTGTGTCTTGGTCATTATGAATAATGTTGTAATGAACAAAGGGGTACATATATCTTTATGGATAAATGTTTTCAGAAATTTTGGGTAGACATCCAGGAGAGGGATTGCTGGGTTGTATGGCAATTGTATTTTTAATTTTTTGAAGAAACTTCATGCTGTTTTCCATAGTGGTTGTACCAATTTACATTCTCACCAGCAGTGTATGAGGGTTCCTTTATCTCCACAACCTCTCCAGCACTGTTATTACTTGTCTTGTTGATAATAGCCATTTTAACAGGTCTGAGATGGCATCTCATTGTGGTTTTGATTTGTATTTCCCTAATAGCTAATGAAGTTGAGCATGTTTTCATATATCTGTGAAATGGCCATATTACCCAAAGCAATATACAAATTTAATGGAATCCCCATCAAAGTCCCAATGGTATTCTCTCTCTCTCTCTCTTTTTTTTTTTTTTTAAGAAATAGAACAAAAAATTATCAGATTTGTATGGAATCACAAAAATCCCCGAATAGCAATCCTGACAAAAAAGAACAATGCTGGAGGTATTACACTCCCTGACTTCAATTTATACTACAAAGAAACAATAATCAAAAAAGCATGGTATTGATGGAAGAACAGACACACAGACCAGTAGAACTGAGAACCCAGAAATAAACCCACACATATATGGAGAGATAATCTTTGAGAAAGTAGACAAAAACATACAATGGAGAAAAGAAACCCTCTTCAATAAATGGTGCTGCGAAAATTGGAAAGCCATGTGCAAAAGAATGAAACTAGACTGCTCTCTCTCACTGTGTACCAAAATTAACTCAAAATGGATCAAAGACCTCCACATAAGTCAAGAAGAAAGCATAGATGTAAACTTATGGACCTTGGGTTCAGAGAGGATTTTATGAGTTTGACCTCAAAGGCAAGGAAAAATAAAATAAAAAATAAATAAATGGGACTATATCAAACTACAAAGCTTCTGCACAGCAAAAGAAATCACCAACAAAACAAAGAGTCAACCAGGCGAATGGGAGAAGATATTTGCGAACAACACCTCTGATAAAGGGCTGATAGCCAAAATATATAAAGAACTCATACAACTCAAAAACAGCAACAAAAAAACCCACTGACCCAATTAAAAAATGGGCCGAGGATCTGAACAAATACCTCTTCCAAGAAGACATACAAATGTCCTTTTAGCCTCTTGATGTGATTGATTACATGAACTCTTTTTTTATTTTTGAACATGCCTGATATACCTGGGATAAATCCCACTTGGTCATGGTATATAATTCTTTTTATACATTGTTGCATTCAGTTTGCTAATATTTTGTTGAGGATTTTTGCATGTGTGTTCATGACAGATATCGTATGTAGTTTTCTGATAGTGTAATTGACTGGTTTTGGTAATAGGGTAATGTTGGCCTCATGGAATGTGTTAGGAAGTATTCTCTCTGTTTCTATCTTTTGAAAGAGGTTGTAGAGAATTGACATCATTTCTTCCTTAAATATTTGGTAGAATTTACTAGTGAATACAGCAAATTCCTGTTTATTACAGCAAATGCCTGTTGTTTTCTGTCTTGTAAGGTTATTAATTATTGATTCAACTTTTTAAATGGATATAACCTTGTTCAGATTGTCTATTTCTTCTTGAATGAATATTAGCAGATTGTGTTTTTTAAGGAATTGCTTCATTTCACCGAAGTTATCAAATTTGGGGGCATAGATTTGTTCATAGTATTTTTTTTAATTATCTCTTTAATGCCCATATGTTCTGTAGATATGTCCTGTTTTCATTTCTGGTATTAGTGATTTATGTTCTCTCTCTTTTTTTCTTAGTTATCCTATTTACTTAACTCATCAGTTTTATTTATCTTGTCAAAGAACTGGCTTTTGGTTTCATTGGTTTTCTCTATTGATTTCCTGTTTTCATTACATTGATTTCTGTTCAATTCTTATTATTTTCTTCTGTTTACTTTAGATTTAATGTGCTCTCCTATTTCTAATTTCCTAAAGTGAATGCTTAGATTATTTATTTTAGATCTTCATTTTTAATATGTGCATTCAGTGCTATAAATTTCCCTCTGAACACTGCTTTTGCTGTACTCCACATATTTTGATAAGTTGCATTTCATTTTTATTTAGTTCAAAATATTTTAAAATTTCTCTGTAGATTTTTTCCTTGATCCATATGTTATTTAGAAGTGTTTGTGTGTGTGTGTGTGTGTGTGTGTGTGTGTGTGTGTGTGTGTGTGTTTTAATCTCCAAATCTTTTGGGATTTTTCAACTATCTTTCTGTTATTGATTTCCAGTTTAATTCCATTGTGATCTGAGCAAACATTGCATAATTTATGTTCTTTTAAAATTTGTGAAGGTATGTTTTGTGGCCCAGAATGTGGTCTGTCTTAGTGAATGTTCCATATTAGCTTGAGAAGAATATGTATTCTGCTTTTGTTAGAAGAAGTAGTATACAAATGTCAATTATAACTCGTTGATTGATGGTGTTGTGTTCAACTATGTCCTTACTGAGTTTCTGCCTGCTGGTTCTGCCATTTCTGATAAAGTAGTATTGAAGTCTCCAACAATAATAGTGAATTATCTATTTCTCCTTGCAGTTCTATCAGTTTTTATCCCACATATTGTGATGTTCTGTTGTCAGTTTCATACATGTTAGATTGTTATGTCTTTCTGAAGGATTGACAACTTCATCATTATGTCAGGCCTTTTTTTATCCCTGATAACTTTCTTTGCTCTAATGTCTGCTTTAAAATTAATATAGTGACTTCCTCTTTCTTTTAATTAGTATTAGCATGGTATATCTTTCTTCATCCGTTTACTTTTATTTTATATGTGGCTTTGAATTAAATGTGGATCTCTTAGATGAGAACAGGATGGCTAGAGCGAACTGGAATTGGGTTATTTCTCTTTTCCCACAGGTAAGATAGGCTGTGATAAAATTATAGTGGGTAGGCTCTGGTTAAATTATTTCTCCTGAGGACAGACCTTATTAAAATGGAAAAAAATGATGTGGTTTATTGTACTATGGTTGTTTTTCCTCCTGCCTGCTGGAAGCAGATGGGATTTTTCTCCTGTAGTCACTGTGAAAACCTGATAGAGCTCCAGTAAGTAGGACTCAATGAATTGCGGGGGCCTCCCGATGACTGGGTTCCCCTAGAGTTTCTATCTCTCAGAGTAGAAACTCAGAGTCCACACTGAGCCTCCAGCACTTCATCAATTATAGTTCAGGTTTTCCTACCCCAGCACTAGTTCCCATGGAGGTTTCTGCCCCTAGTGGAAGAATTCCACATGCTTATGTGCCCATAATCTGTTTACTATGGTGCTTGGCATTTAGGAATCCTCTATATACCAAGGTCTGACAATTAAGTTCACGATCTTGTTGCAATGATGATGCTAACTGTTTTTTTTTGATATCAGAGGGATTATCCATTATGAATTAGTGCCAACTGGACAAACAGTTAACCAGGTTTACGACTTGGAAGTGCAGAAAAGGCTACATAAAAAAGTTAGACAACCTGGGCGGCTGGACAGCTCAGTTGGTTAGAGCATGAGCTCTGAACAACAGGGTTGCCAGTTCAATTCTCACATGGGATTGATGGGCTGTGCTCCTTGCAACTAAAGATTGAAAATGGCGACTTGACTTGGAGCTGATAGGCCCTGGAAAAACACACTGTTCCCTAATATTCCCCAATTGAAAAAAAAAAAAAAAGTTAAACAACCTGAGCTTTTTGTCAACAATTCATGACTCTTGCATCAGAACAGTGCACCAGCTCACACGGCACTGTCTGTGAGGGAGCTTTTCGCCAGTAAACAAACAACTGTATTGGAAAACCCTCCCTACTCACCTGATCTGGCCCTCAATGATTTCTTCCTTCACCTAAAGATAAAGAAAATATTGAAAGTAAGACATTTTGATGATATTCAGAACATCAAGGGCAAAACAACGGCAACTCGGATAGCCATTCCAGAGAGAGAATCCCAAAATTGCTTTGAAGGGTGAACTAAGCACTGGAGTTGGTGTATAGCTTCCCAAGGGGAGTACTTCGAAGGTGAGTGTAGTGATATTCAGCAATGAGATATGTAACACTTTTTCTAGGATGAGTTCGCCAACTCAATTGTCAAATTTCGTAGGTACTGGTGAATGAGCGTGAACCAGTCCAACAATTCTCGGTTGTTTATTCTTTCACACTCATACAACTGACTCAGAAGGGCTATAGAGAAGTATTCTAGAGTTCATACTGGAAAACCCTGTAACACAAGTTTATTATAAAGCTATTTCTTTCTCCGTTTGTATAACTCTACAGTTCTGCTCAAGCTGTGAACACATTCATTTTATAAGAATCATCAACTCCCAGATGAAGATACGATGTAAAAACAGATGCAGTTTCTGTGTGCATTTGGGCAAAAAGTTGTAATGCTCCATGTCATATTCTGAGACATTTTTCTGTGGATATAGCAATTCAGGGATTTTTTCCCCCAAAAGATCTTAACCTGGGGTGCAATGCCAAGTTATATATCGTTAAGGAGGGCAACTAGGGGCCAAAATGCAATAGATTCAGCTTCAGGGCTAAGTCTTTATTCAAACTTTGGTTTGAACAGATATTTCTAAAAATGGAATAAGTTTATAGGTATCTTCCCCCATTGTCATAAAGGCAGAACTATTTATGTAGCAAATTAAAATTTTTGTAGCAAATTATTTATGATACAAATTAAAACAATTTTTGGATTCTACTTGAACGCATAAGAAAAAAAGACCTGTTTTCTCTGAAGTAGAACTTGGAGGAAGTGATAACCACCATTATCACCACCTGCCAACACCGCCGCCAAAATTCTTTCTTGCTCCTTTTGTTACTCATTTGGTCCTTAACATATGATCTTTTGTATCCTTTAATGTCTCAAACATTTGTTTCTTCAATTTTGTTGGGAACAAGTGATGAGCAACATTCACTTGGCATTCTATCTATGTGTGTTGAGAAAAGTATCACTAAGGCCTGAAATTGTCAAAACCAAGTAAACAAATGTGCTTTGATTATTTACATATTCAATAAACGTAACACATGAACTGAAGCACAGAGTTCAAAATCGTCCCACCCTCCCTGAGGGTGTATCAATAAAACAGGCTTAACAAAACCTCATCAAGCAGTTCCTGGAATTAAAACAACGAGGCTGCTTGCCACACCCCACAGCTTGGAATGCAGGCAATCAGGATGTAGGGGGTGTAAGACTCCAATAAAATTAAAATGATGCAAACCACTGGATTAGATGGTAGGAAAGATCTGCCCTCCTTCTCAAAACGCCTGGGAAACAGGAAATACACATTCAGTTAAGACGGACTTTTTGTAGCAGAAAAGTAGTTGTTGCATGCCAGAGACCAGTGTCTGAATGTCTTTGATGATTCTATGATGAAAGGAGACTTGTTTTTTGCTATTGTGACAACCATTTGACTGCTGCTTCGAAAATCAACACAAGTTAATAGGTTCATGATGACTGAACCATTACAATAATAATTTAAAAAGCTTGCTTTTCATCCTTGCTAAGAATGAAAAAAAAAAAAGTAAAGAAAAAAAGACCAAGACATATCCAGGGTGGAAGTCATTCAGAGTTCTCAGAGGCATATACAAGTTAGCTATGCTAGAGTGCATTTTATTCAGTGTGGAGGCTATGCCTGGCATCAAGATACCTAAGCTCTAATACTCACTTGCATTTTGAGGCTGTCTATTATAATATCCGATCTGGGGGTAATTTCCCATGGTGTGTAATCTCATTCGGAGGCAGTATCTTATTTTCTCCTACATCGGGCTGGAAGAACAGGGCACACCCTGGCAGCCAGATAGTGATAGCGATTTGATCCCCTCAATTGGATTTTTTCACACATGACTTGGAATCTTTACTCTGTGATGCATGTAAGGATAGAGGCAATTCACTCTGAACAGCAGTACTCACGTCTGGGCCAGAGGAAATGCTAAGATATGCCTTTTCAGATGAGCCTTCTATCAGTATAGTTAGGCTCTGATTATATACATGAGTGTATATATATATATGCATTATATATATATAGAGAGAGAGTATATATATATATCATAGACTATATATATATGTAAGATGTATATACATACAAATAGTACCAAAAAACATATACACACACACACACACATACTGGGGTTGCTAAAAGCATGTATACACATGATTTGTGTTCATCTTTTGTTATCGATACACGTAGAGTATTATAATTTTAATACAGTTTTTTTCTTTTCTTAAAATGTGTATACATTTGTTTGGCACCCTCTGTATATATATCCTTAAATGTATCAATACTGATCGATTGATCTATCACCAATCACCTTAAGCTAATCACGATATATTTCTGTTACTTATTATAGAACAGAGTCCTAACTAATATAGAACTTAGATCAACATGAGCAACATATCCCTGGGGAAATATGGAGAAAATGGGACTGATTACCTGAGATTGATGTATCTGTTAAAAGTGTTATAATATTCTGGTATGGGAATTTAGAAACCCACGGCACAGGTTGCGGAACTCCTAACTCAATCACCCTGTGTTTACCTGGGAACAAGCTCTGGGGGACCGCGCTGCTGCCGGGAAATTATGGTAGGAAGAATTCAAGGACTGCAAGGCTCCTTCTGGTTAAATTAGTTAATTTAGAGAAAGGGAATTCTGAATTCAAGTATCTAAATTCAAGAACTAGAAATAGAGCATATAGGTGGCTTTCGCCCACCTCCCACGAAGCATCCCTTCAGAAGAAGATTCCCCTTTCATGTCTGATGGTTCTTTCTCATGTAATTAGATTGTCTGTTACTATCTCACATTAATGATTTCCTTGAAGAGGAAGCCCTTTACCCGCAAATGTTCCCATCCCTACTTTACGCAGACCTGTCACTAGAGTTAGGTGTCAGTATAGCAAAGGAGATAAACAACAAATAAAGCCTTGTAAATCCAGTTGATGTTATACCCATGAAAAGGAATCAACAACTTGCCAATTTATATTGGAAAAATCTAGAGAGTATGTATAAATAAGAACAGATTTTAGGGTGCTCGTTCAAGGCTGAAACATTTTTAGATCACGGGTACCAGTTGCTAAGATAAAATTTTCTATTGCCTCCCTGTGAACGTGGATACTTATATAACTTTGTTAAACTCTTTTCATGTGTGTTTTGAAGAAACTAATGTAGTTAGTTAATCATCATGTCCAAGTAACTATATAAAGAAATGCATTTGAAAAATTACAAGTTTAATGGATTATGCAATTTTGGACATTTTGACAACTGTTCTCTTTTATGTCCCTCCATACCCTCCCTTTAACTGCCTACACTTGGTTTATTTTCCACGAATAACTATCAGTGATACATTCAGTCTCACTAGGGTATGAGAAAAGATTAAGAAAAAACTTTATGTGTATTGTTAGGTACAGCTGGAGGACTAAGTCGCGAGAGACCAAAATTTGTCTATTAGAATTTATTTGGCGTTTTTGAGCAGCGGGAGGTCAGACTAGAAAGAACCATAACCTCTCCGAGCTAAAAGGGGTGTAGAGTTATATAGGAGCGGGTAAACGAGGCTGTTCCCCTTCAAGGGGCTTTTTGTTGCACTGTCTCTCACAACAAAGGGTTTCAGGGTGTCACCAAACCCTCCTGCTCCATATCCTGGCTCCCATGCCACCATCCGGACCACCCAGGCCGCTGATCATAAATCCCTAGGTGACAAACACAAGCTAGCAGGTACAAGGCACAAAACAAGACAAGATGGCTTTTAGGATAAGATGGTTTCCACATTCCAGGTGGCTTCTTCAGGCCTAAGGCAAATGCAAGCCGGCAGGTTCAAGGTACAAAGCAAGACAAGATGGCTTTTAAGATAAGAAGGTTTCTGCTCCTGGCCTAACAATGGCCTAACATGTATCTTTTAGAATTTTTCATATTGTCTAAAATCCAAGTCTTTTCTTCCACTTGGCCACAGAGGGAAGAGAGAGGTGAGCATGAAAATATCAAAATGTGTCTTCATACACTCGTTCAACACTTTTCTTCTAGACTTCTCCATTTCTAACTCACTTTTCTTTTTCAATAAATTGCTTTTGTTCCCTCCCACCACTAGAAGTTGTTCTTAAGTTGGTCTTAACACTCATGCCTTTGGTCAATTGCTCTTAATAATAATTTTCTGGGAACTATTTCATAAAATGGGCAGTATTTTTTTCCATAGATTTAAATATATTGCATTTTTTCTTTTTTAAAATAAATTTATTGGGGTGACAATGTTTAGTAAAATTACATAGGTTTCAAGTGTACAATTCTATAGTATATCATCTACATATCACATTGTGTGTTCACCACACAAAGTCAGTTCTTCCATCACCACATATTTGATCCTGCTTTCCCCTCTTCTACCACCCGCTTCCTCCCTTACACTCTGGTAATCACTAAATTATTGTATATGTCTATGAGTTTTTGTCTCTTTGTCTTGTTTCTTTGTTGCTTTCAGTTTTATATCCCACATTTTAGTGAAGTCATATAGTTCTTGACTTTTTCTGTCTGACTTATTTTGCTTAGCATAATAATCTCAAGATCCATCCATATTGTTGCAAATGGCAGTATTTCAACTTTTCTAATGGCCAAGTAGTATTCCATTGTGTATATATACCACATCTTTATCCAATCATCGATCGAAGGACACTGGTTGTTTCTATATCTTGGCCACTGTAAATAATGCTGCAATGAACATTGGGGTACATATATCTTTACAAATAAATGTTTTTAGATTTTTTGCATAGATATCCAGCAGAGGGATTTCTAGATCATATGGTAATTGTAGTGTTAATTTTTTGTGGACCCTCCATACTGTTTTCCATAGCGGCTGCATCAATTTCTATTCCCACCAACAGTGTATGAGGGTTCCTTTTTCTCCACAGCCTCTCCAACACTTGTTACTATTTGTCTTGTTGATGACAGCCATTCTGACTGGGGTGAGGTGATATCTCATTGTGGTTTTTATTTGCATTTCTCTGATGATTAGTGATGTTGAACATTTTTTCATATATCTGTTGGCCATTTGTATGTCTTCTTGGGAAAAGTGTCTGTTCAGGTCCATTTTTTAATTGGATTGTTTGTTTTGTAGTTTGTTGAGTTGTATGAGTTCTTTACATATTTTAGATATTAGGCCCTTATCGAAAGTAGTATTTGCAAACATCTTCTCCCATTTGGCTGGTTGACTTGTTTAGTGGATAGTTTCTTTTGCTGTGCAGAAGTTTTTAGTTTGATATAATCCCATTTATTTATTTTAGCTTTTACTTCCCTTGCCTTTGGAGTCAAATTCATAAAATCCTCTTTGAGCCTAAGGTCAATAAGCTTAGTACCTATGCTTTCTTCTATGCAGTTTATTGTCTTATATTTAGGTCTTTGATCCATTTTGAGTTAATTTTGGTATATGGTGATAGATAGCAGTCTAGATTCATTCTTTTGCACCTAGTTCTTCAATTTTCCCAGCACCATTTATTGAAGAGGCTTTCTTTTCTCCATTGTATGTTTTTGGGTCCTTTGTCAAAAATTATCTGCCCATGTATGTGGGTTTATTTCTGGGTTTTCAATTGTATTCCATTGGTCTCTGTGTTTGTTGATTTCTAAAACCATGCTGTTTTGATTATTGTCCCTTTGTAGTACAAGCCAAAGTCAGGGAGTGTGATATCTCCAGCCTAGTTTTGTTTTTTCCCCCCTAAAGATTGCTTTGGCTTTTTGGGATCTTTGTGATTCCATACAAATCTGATGATTTTTTTGTTCTAGTTCTTTAAGAAATGCCATTGGTATTTTGATGGGGATTGCATTGAATCTGTATATTTCTTTGGGTTATATGGCCATTTGAACCATGTTGAGTCAATCCATGAACATGGAATGCCTTTCCATTTCTTTATGTCTTCTTCAATTTCTTTTAAAAATGTCTTATAGTTTTTCACTGTATAGGTACTTCATATCCTTTGTTAAGTTCATTCCTAGGTATTTTATTCTTTTGTTGCAGTTGCAAAAGGAACTGTTGTTTTCATTTCTTTTTCTGAAATTTCATTTTTTGTATATAGGAATTCAGTGGATTTTTGTACATTGATTTTGTAGCCAGGAACTTTACTGTATTCATTTGTTTCTAATAGCTTTTTGGTGGAGTGTTTAGAATTTTCTATATAAAGAATCATGTCATCTGCAAAAAGTAACAACTTCTTCATTCCCAATTCAGATGACTTTTATTTCTTTCTCTTGCCTGATTGCTCTGGCTAGGACTTCAATAAAATGTTGAATAACAGTGGTGATAAGGGGCAACACTGTGTTGTTCCTGAACTTAGAGCAAAAGGCTTCATTCCATTTTTCATGGTTAATTATAATATTAGCTGAGGGTTTGTCATACATGGCCTTTATTATGTTAAGGTATTTTCCTTCTATACCCATTTTATTAAGTGTTTTAATCATAAATGGATGTTGTATCTTGTCAAATACTTTTTCTACATCTATTGATATAATCATATAATTTTTATATTTTATTTTGTTTATGTGGCATATTAAAGAGGAATATTTTTCTGTGAGTTCCCAAATGATGTAGATGATGTTGGATCTACCCGCAGTTTCTGGGTGTGGGCCGCGATCGTGTCTCATGAGACTGAAGAATGGAAACACGGACCCGGGAAAGGCAAAGAGTTTTAAAAAGAGGACAGTTTATTGAAAGCAAAGAGTCAGAGCTCCCGAACGGAAGGGGGTCCTGAATAGGGGTGCCCCATGACTGAGGCAAAAACTCTTATTTTTATACCTTCCCTTGTCTGGGGAAAGGGAACTGTTTGAAGAAGGGAACTGGTGCCTTCTAATGAAATTTGTCTACCAGGTTTGTTCTGTCTGTCCATCCTGAAGGAATTAGCAAAATAACCCATTCTCATCTATCAGATCTGTTCCATTTGTCAGGCCAAAAGGAATTTTATAATTAATCTCAAGGCCTTGTTACATTATGTCCTGGAGCAAAGGAATGATTTAAAAACATAGAGTATCAGGATATACCTATCTTGTTATTCTATCAGGGACCTCCCTTTCTACCTAGGGACATGCTAACTAATGTGTCTCAGTATCATGTTGATTGATTTCCATATGTTGAATCATCCTTGAGCCCCTGAGATGAACCCCAAAATATATTGCAATTTAATGTTTTACAATATACAAAAAATTAATGTCAATAGTAATTTTCATGAAAGAAAAAAAAATAAAACATTGGCCTGAAATCCACAAAGGGCCATTAGATACATAATTATAATTCTTTCATTTATTCAGGTGGAAAAAGAATACTCTTGAATGTTGTTTGAGGATTAGTATGATAGCCACAGTGGATAAGACTGAGGGAAGAAACCTAGGAGAGTCAAAAGAACATATCTTCCTGGAGAATCTGAAACAATTATACATAATAAATGGGTTGTGGTAAATGGTCACTATCCAATTGTTTTAAAAAAATTACAAAGATATAATATCAAGATATTACTCTAAGAATTAATTCTCAGCACATTCTATAACTTTACCCAAAGTATTGCAAATGAGTATTTGAAATTTATTGCATGTACCTTCATTCTATGATTTGGAAGGTGTATTCGACTTCTCCAGAGAAATAGAATCAATAGGATATATACATATGTATATATAGAGAAAGATTTATTTTCAGGAACTGGTTCACATGATTGTGGGAGCTAACATCACATGATTGAGGGAGGTAACAGATTTGAAATGCATAGGGCACAATGAAAAGCTAGAAATTCAGTTAAGAGCTGATGTCGCAATTTTGAGTTTGGAGGCTGAAAATTTAGGTGGATTTTTTATATTGCAGTTTGGAGACAGATTTCCTTCTACTTTGGAAAACCTCAGTCTTTCCTCTTAAGCTCTTCAACTGATTGGATGAGGGCCACCCACATTTTGGAGGATAAACTGCTTTGCTCAAAGTCTATTGACTCAAATGTTAATAACACCTAAAACATACCTTTACAGCAACATCCAGACTACTGTTTGACCAAACAACTGGGTGGGCACCATAGTTGAGTCAAGTTTACCCATAAAATTAATCATCATGGAAGATTTTGAGGGAAAGGACATTTTGGATCTAATCTGGTTATAATTGCCTGTGGTTTTTTCTTTTTCTTTTATGGTTATTTTTCTCAATTGATTTTACTAAATATTTGAAATGATTTTGAACATCTTAGATATAGATTCCTGTTTAGTACGTTATACTCTAAGATTCAGCCATGGAAAAATTTTACCACCGAATATTCTTGAATACATTAGGCCCAGGCTTCTCTGCAAGACAGCATCTGGTGGCTCATGCTTTGCTTAGTTACATAACACAGCAGCCCACATATAAAAATAGTGTAAAGAACAGAGTAGACAAGTGCCAATTAAAATTATACAAATAAGAATTGTGTCCTCAAAAATGAAAGAATGAGAACATTTTGTTCTGACATATTTGAGAACCAGAAAAATGAATTAAACAGGAAGACATACTAGGATATTTTGAGTAGCAGATTATAAACCTACATAGTAACCGTCCTATGTTATAAGTCACTTCTGTTGCTTAGCAGAGCCTACTCTTAGTTCCATCTGGAGACTATGTATCAAGAATTTCTGAAAACATCCATACTTCAAAAAAATCAAATTTCATCAAAGTTAAATGGCACAAGGCTCCTGTATTGTTTCCTCAGAAACTGGCATGTTTCTCTCTGATATCGTTACCAAATTCAGGTGTGATACCACTTGCTGCCTGAAATCCCAAAATTTGAAAGACAAGAATTGGTGAGGAGAAAAGGCATTTTCTCTATTCTAGATGCCGGCAGCCAGGGAAGATGGTGGACTGCTGCCTCCCAAAAGCACCTTCCCCCTTCCTGGAATGGTCAGAAGATTTTATAGATAAGAAGTAGAATAAAGAAAAGGGGGAGTTAGTCACTTGACTCATCCAGGAGGACTACTCCTGGGGTTCGGTTTGTTCTGTAATGGTTATCTTGAGCCTGGTCTTATGGGTGATTTCATTTGTCATCTGACAGAAAATCGCAGTCCAGAATTGCAGCCTGTTTGCTGGACACATGTCCAGATGGCTCAGTGCTGACTCAGTTCCTTGCAAGTTAGTGTTCTGATTAACTAGATTAACAAGGTATGCATGTAGTTTGGGGAAAGGAGAGCAATTAAATTGAGCAGTGAGGGACGGAAACAAAGAAGGAGAAAAAAAAAAAAAAAACACTCCAAAATAAAGTTAATCAAACTCCAAGCAAGATTGCTAAATCCTTAAAAGTATACCGCCATCCTTACAATATGACTTGATAATTCACGTGCCACTCAGAATTATTTTTGTTCTACATCTTGCTCTCAATCACAACATTTAGCATGTTAAAAAAGTCACCTAAACAGATTATCAAGTAAATAGGTAATAAGAGAAAGCCCTCTATATGAATGATGCATATTGAGGTTAATGAAAAGGTTTTATTTTTATTTTTATACGGAATAAAGATGCAATATTGTGCTCTGAATTCTTTAGTGTGATAAGTGAAATTCCCTTTGCAGCACACGTGGTAAGTCATTGCATATTACCTTAGTACTTTCATGAATGTTTTTTCTCATTGTGGTTCTGTCTGTGTCAGTAGTAGGAGCATTGAGCTGAAAGGACAATGAGATGGAAATGAAAACAAAATTTCTAAAGTGCTAGCAGCTCTGGGACACCGTAACTATTTCAGAGATTTAGATGCTGTGTAGCTGCGCCATAGTCTGTGAATGAGAAGTTTTACTTGAACTTGACTCAGGATGTAGCCATTAGGCCTCTAACCTATAACGAGAGTCAGGACTCCATTTTTGGTGTCTTTTTCCCTGGGAGGCTGTCCACAGTACTGGTAAAGCTCTTAGTAGCTAATGTCTCCAGAAGAAAAATTGCCCCCCAACTGAAGTCACCTTCTGGGCTGTAATCTTCTTTTAGACCTTGACTTGATAATTCTTCACTATTTTTTGAGGTTTCCACTGCCATCTAGCTAATGGCTTTTATACTGTATTCAGCTTTGGTCCTTATCTTTAGTAGTAATTTTGCTTCAAAATATGCAGCCCCACCTTTGCGAGAAGTAGAGTCCATCCCCATTTCTCAACTCTTATATCTTTCCTTCTCTCTCTTAATTTCGGATGTACACAGAGACCACCATATTGAAGATAAAGGCTAAGTGTCATATAATCTAGTTTACATACTATAATGTAGATAATGTTGGTTTTAACATTGTCTCATTTTCCTGAGCCTGAATTACGATTGTTTATTGATTGCTGTGGGGACAGAGTCCCAGAGAACAGTTTCCAGGCTCTCCGCCTCATGTGAAAAGATGCTGGCTCGGGTAGTAGATGGCCGTCATCTGTGGCTAATTGACCATCAGCTGTTAACAGCCAATTAGCCCCTGATATAACTGCCGCGGTTGCGCTGGTAGGTGAGTCTAGTTGAGAGTCGAGTCAGTCGGTCGGTTGGCAGGCAGAGAAGCGGACAGCAGGTTGCAGGTCGTGTGACTCCAGCCTCCAATGAGACTATAGTGGTATGACTCCCCTACCGATGGCTCCGTGGGTGTTCCTTTTTGGCCTCACCATGTCCTGCGTTCCTATATGGGGAGCAGGACTAGAGACTCCACAGGCCGCCCCGCAAGACAATTGCCTTTGGGCCTCTGACTGGGGCTTTCTTCTGATGTAAAGGGACTCCCTACCTCAAGCTTGCCTATTCTTCTCCTACCCATATTAAAGGTCCAGCTTACAGCTAATTCTATCCATGATTTCTACCCCTTCACTCCACTTGATCACTTCCTTTTCTGAAATATCATTTTACTTCTTCTCTGTATAACACACATCATGTCTCTGAATTTATTTGAGTGCTTTACATACAATAGGGAATCTAGCACTTGTTAGAGGGATCACTTTGACCATCTCACTGAAAGTTTGAGATTTTTCATAGCATTCTGGATTCCATAGAAGCTTCTGAATATTACCTTAATTCAATGCATTTTACTGAGAGAATTTTAACTGGTATGTGGTGTTTTTTTCCTCATTTTTTAATAGTTATGACTTTTAATGCATTTTAATGAAATAATAAAACTTGAAACCCATGATTTCACAACTATGGTTATGGTAACGTAGACCTCATGAATAATAGGCATGTCAATAAGTAGTTAAAGGAATTTTGCAAAATTCATGATGATGGCAATCAGTGTGGTAAGTTGATTACAAAAATAGTTCCCATTTGATCACAATTTGACTTTGCAGTTCCTCCCATCAAGAGGTGGTGTCCATTTCCCTACTTTTTGAATCTGGGCCTTGTAATGTGTTTCAGTCACCAGAAGGTGGCAGATGTGATAGGATGCTGGTTCCAAGCTCAGGCTTCAGAAAGCTTGCAATTTTTGTTCCTTTGCAACCTTGCCAAGCAATTAGAACAAGCAAAGGCTATTCTGCAAGATGATGAGAGACCAAATAAAGTTGGGTCTTCCCAGCTGTGGGAATCCTAGGTTGGCCAGTTCTCAAGGAAGTCCCAGCCAGCTGCAAATGCCTAAGTGAGCCTCGCCAAGATCAGCTGTGACTGGCTCAAATCAACAGAACCATCCAGCTGACCCACAGATTCAGAAGCGAAAGCAAATATTTATTATTGTGTGCCACTGAATTGTAAAGTGGCATTATTATGGCAATAGATAATGAACGCAGAGAATATCAAAATTCGAGAAACATTGATTTATATACTTTACTAGCTGTCTTTGATCTTTCAATACGTATTCCATAATAGGGCACACTTCAGAATCTACTCCAGAGTAGGTTATAGGAGAAAAACATGGAAGCATACTTTTAGCCATTGTAACTCAAATAAGGAAACTTCAGAGTCTACATCTTGTAATTTTTTTACCTGTGGACTCCTTTTCCGAGTATCTTTCCTTACCATTTCTCCAGAATTCTAAAGCAGTGGTTAATGAGAGAGGTGTAAAAAAGGTTATCAAAAGGAGGGAGGCATTCCAGTTAAAATTACGTTAATAAATATTCGTATTTCTTTAATTGCTTAAATGCTTCAACTCCAATTATGACTGGTCAGTATCCCAAATACCTTCTGCTCTCAAAGGAGATCTGAACCATTATATCTCTCTTTAGCTAGAGCAATTTCCTTGAAGGAGGTCCCATATCTATTTTTCAGAATGCTGTGGAAAGGGAAGAAGATTGAGTTTGAAGCCACATACCGTAGATTTGGTTTGTATCCTGGTTTCACTGTTTCCTCTGTGACCTTGGGTGAGTTACTTTATCTGGGAGCCTCAGTTTCCTCCTCTTTAAAATGAGGATAACGTCATTATTTAAAGAGACTTAAGACACTACACACAAAGTACTGCTATAAATACTTATATAAAAAGAGACAGTTGCTTCCTCCAAAGCAGCTTGTTGCTTCTTAAGACACTGACTACCTGCAGGTACTCATTTTCTTGATTAATTGACACATTTCTCCAACCATCCTAAGTCCACTTGGCTGCTATAACAAAATACCACAGACTAGGTGTTTTGTACACAACATAAATTTATTTCTCTCTGTTCTGGAGACAGAAAGTCTGAAATAGGGTGCCAGCATGATTTAGGATTTCAACATACAAATGTGGAGGAGCATAAACTGTCAGTCTATAGCTCACCCCAAATGCCATTAAACAGATCTGAACTCTTTTTCTCCAAAGTCACTTTTTAAAGATTGGGGCACGGAGTTGGCTCTGATTACAGCAACATCCCCAACTTATACTTGTTGAATCAAGTTCAGTTGATCTGTAATATTCATTTTATTGAAGTTGGTAAAATGATCATATTATTCCAATATTTTCCTAGGGATCGAAGCTAGGGTAAATATAGTAAGCTTCCCCAAATGGTTATTCTTTTCCTTTTAATTTTTAGATGAATTGCTCCTGTTTTATCTTTTTCTTTCACTGAAGATATGTCATTCTAAAATCATCTTGGGTTTCTGTTAACTGAAGTTTTATTAGATGCAGGTTGCATTTTGAGACAGCAAATATCAATATAAGATTTGAATATTAATATAAAATAGAACCACAAGGAAAGAAGGGATCTTGACAAGACAAACAGTACATTTTTGTCTGGTCAGTACTATCTAGAACCACATAATTAAAAGATTTTGGATCACCTAGGCTCAATTTCCTTATATTAGTCAGGGTTCCCAGAAAAGCAGAGCTAATAAAATATATATACATATATATATTTATAATATTATATATTATAATAAACTATGATATATCTCTTTATATGTAATAAATCTAATATATTTATGTATAAAAAGATTTATAACATATATAATATATAAATTTATTTATAAATGTATAGAGAGAGTTATTACAATTATACATAACACTATATTATATAATATATAATCATGTAATATAAAGAGATTTATTAAAAGGAATTGGCTGAGATGATTATGGAGGCTGATAAGTTTAAAATCTGCAGAGCTGATGTCCCAATTCGAAGACCATTAGGCAGGAAGAGCTGATGTCCCAGTTTGCAGGCTGGAGCATTTTCTTTTACTTGGGAAAGGGGCAGTCTTTTGTTCTATTCAGGTCTTCAGCTGGCTGGATGAGGCCCACCCAGACCCTGGAGGGCAATCTGCTTTAAACAGTCTGTCGATTTAAGTGTTCCTCTCATCCAAAAACACACTACAAAAACATCCAGAATAATGTTTAACCAAATATCTCCACACCCTGTGGCTCAGTCCAGTTGACACATAAACATTAATCCTTACATTCTTCATTCTTCAGATGAAGATCTGAGGTCTCCTGCAGCATAGAGATTTTTCTCAAGATACAAGTAATGACACCTATGATTAGAACCATTCATGTGCTGATAAGTGTTTAAAAAACAGATCTCCAAAGAGAAAAAAAAAAAAGAAAAAGGTAGGAAAAAATATTCTGGCTTGTAGCACTTGCCACTTACCATGGTGGAAATAAAAGTAATGATGGGAAGGAAGAAAGAATGAAAAGCAAGAGAGGTTTTGCGAGAATGAAATGAGACATGAACTGAGCAATATAATCAAAGCAACTATCTGCACCTAAGGAAGAAAAAGAGGAGAAAAGCAGGATCTGGTCATTCACTCAGCCTTCATTGATAAGTGACAAACTACATCACATTGATGTTTAAGGTGTCTGAGGATAGGCCCTCAAATCAGAGATGGGGATTCATTTGAGTGCCTTTTACTAGTATAATTGTGGTCAGTTCAACTTACAGGACATGTGAAAGTTTTATCACTAAGCAATTCTTTATAAGAAACAAACTCAGTCCCTGGAAGTATGGCTTAACATATCAGCCACCCAGATTCAGTCAGATGGAATCCAGGTTTGATCATTGGCCCAGGCAAGTCGGCCTTAGCAGATCCCTTAAAGTAGGCAAGACAGTTCTCACGCCTCCAACCTTCCTATCAGGGAAACAGGCACAATACAAGCTTTGCTTTTCATCACATATTTTAAGACATCAAAACTAAAAAAATAGAAAAATACTCCAATTTTAAATATCCCACCTTAAATTATCTTTCTTCGAACTAAATTATTCTATTTCATAATGAAAGTAAGGATGCTACAGATTTTGAGAACCAGTTCTATTGATGTTTGAGGTTTAAATGATTAAATATCCCACACATACAAAATTTACTATCCAAAATTTATAGTAATCCACATCAACGAATAGCAGTATTTTCTTGAGCTGTTCTTTTTCTTAGAAGCTCTCCCCACATACCAATGCTGCAAGCTATTCTCTTAACCACCCTAAGTCCAACAGTTTCTTCAAGGCCTACTCCACTCACTTCAAGTTTTCAAAGAACAGTAGTGTCTTCATAAGGGCTCAGACAATTAACTTCATGAACTCATCCTAGAAAAAGTGCTACATACCTCATTGCTGAATATCACTACGGTCACCTTCGAAGTACTCCCCTTGAGAAGCTATGCACCAACAAGTTCACGAACTTAATTGGCAGACCTCATAGTGTATTTTTTTTAGAAACAGCAGGCCAACAAAGTCAGAGGGACATACAAAGTATAAAAAAAAATCACAAATTAGGGTATAGATGCTAATTATAAGTCATGGACCAGGGACAATGAGCTGTAAACAGTGGGCCCCCTTTTGCAGTGCTGTGTTTAATCCACAGAGCTCAAGGTAGAGGCTGGTTTTGAAAGATTGGTGCTGAGGAACAAGTGGCCGCATCTGACGAAAGGAGCAGGATTCAAAAACCAACATTTGGCTTGATCACAGGGGCTACAGAAAGCATGCTGGTCTTTTTCTTCATTTTACCTCTTTCAACAGCCAAGTGGAGTCTATACAAAATTAACATATTAAGTAGAAAGAGAGCCAATGTAGAACATTGAAAGACCAACTCACTCATTGTAGAGATGAAAATTATGAGGAACAGAAAGATCAAGAGAGGGTAGCCCTCACGCTTGCTAAATTGGCTATTTTGTGAGAGTTTTGAAAAGATATGTCTTCCTCAAGCTATTTTACTTCTAGTAGCCAGAAACTTTTACATCAACAACTCGTATACAACAACTTGGTAACAATGCAAATAAAGCACAACCAGCACAGACTTAGAAAAGCCCCACTTAGCAGTTTTGGAGCAGCCGAGCTGGGACTGAAGCATGGGCTTCTTTGGGCTAAGACCAGTGCACATGCACCAGCATGTGTCCTCATTGTGCTATTGCTGCCCTGGGTTTTTCTTTTAATACCCCATTTCTGCATGTTTTTATTTTTAAGTCTTCAAATGGAACATATGAGGTCTGACAATTAAGTTCACAAACTTCTTGCAACAATGTTGCTAACCTTTTTTGATATCAGAGGGATTATTCATTATGAATTTGTACCAACTAGTCAAACAGTTAACCAAATTTACCATTTGGAAGTGCTGAAAACGCTGCGTGAAAAAGTTAGACGACCAGAACCTTTCGCGAACAATTCATGACTCTTGCATCACGACAATGCACCAGCTCACACGGCACTGTCTGTGAGGGAGGTTTTAGCCAGTAAACAAATCATTGTATTAGAACACCCTCCCTGCTCACCTGGTCTGGCCCCCAATGACTTCTTTCTTCACCCAAAGATAAAGAAAATATTGAAAGGAAGACATTCTGATGACATTCAGGACCTCAAGGATAATATAATGACAGCTCTGATGGCCATTGCAGATAAAGAGTTTCAACAGTGCTTTGAAGGGTGGACTAGGCAATGGCATCGGTGCATAGCTTCCCAAGGGGAGTACTTGGAAGGTGACCACAGTGATATTCAGCAATGAGGTATGTAGCTCTTTTTCTAGGATGAGTTCGCAAATTTAATTGTCAGACCTGGTAAGTTACTAGAAAGAAGGAATTATTTCTTGTGTTTTCTTTGGTTCCCCAACAGTGGCACTGTATTACAGGCCCTCCACAAATGTGTCTTGAGTAAATACTGCCCACAGTGTATTATGTCTCAGAGGCTGTTCCTCAACCTTTTGTCAATCTTGCCCTCTGGGCTGTTCCGTTCCTGTGTGGTTTTTATTCTTATTAACAGCAATGGTATTAATGACTTGGCGTATAGCTAGTAGACAAAATGCTCTTACTGTTCAGCTGATGGTTCATTTTTGCTTCTTCTCAGTTTTTTTGTCCCTTTACTTGTGAAGCAGAACATCCTCAATGTCCATCTGTGTCCAACTGAGGACCATAGATTCCTCCTTTAACATGTCTTTTTCATTAGTTCCTTTCCTTCTATTTTCATTACCATCACACATGAAACCCATTTCTTTCTTTCCCCCCAGAAAAATTCATACACAGGTACACTAGAATAAATCAAAAAAAATTAGAGAGGGAATTAGGAGAGCCAGTCTAACTTGGTTGTGACACTGCCCATCATGTGACTTTTATTAAGTTGTTTACTTGTAGTTTTCCTACTTTTTAAATGACTTGACTTAGGTAATTCTAGGGTCAACTCCAGACCTTTCCACCTACTGATCTCTGAAACATATGACTCCACTGTCCTCTCTTGACGGCTCATGCCTAATCACGCCTTAGCTCGGTTTCCTCCCCCAGACGCCCACCTGCAACCTTCCCAATTGTGGTTCAGTGTCTAGTGATGCCTTGAGATTACTTCAGTCATACTACTCCAGTCATTCATCCAACAACCACTGGGTCTCTACCACGCGTGAAGCACTTGCTGGCCTCATAGGAATAAGGGGACACTGTTCTAGGCCTATTCCTAATACAGTGAATACTGCATTGTATTTGTCTATTTGTGTTTTTGTTTTCTGCAGTAAACAGCAATTACATTGAAGGCAAGACCGTGCTGTATTTACTACATATGCAATATCTTACGAATAAACTCAGTATTTGCTAAATGAGTATCAGAGGTGCATCCAACTCATGATTCCTAAATATATTTGAACCCAAACATTCTGGCTTCTGCCCTCCATTATGAACAAGTGTCTTTGGCCCAAGTGGCTCAAATAAGCCAACAAAGAAAACAAAATGTTTTAACAAATATAGAAACTAAACAAAACCAACAGATAATGAAAAATGAAGTGTGTACATTAATCTGCATGTCTTCGATTGTATTGTTTTCCACCTTGCAGAAATTCAACATGCTGTACTCGACAGCGGCATCCATGCCCCAAGGACCAAAACGCAGTTCGTTTTGCTCACTGTGTATGCACATTAATTACCAAGCCCAGCACTGCATTTACACAGGCTACTTAAAAATGCTTTTGAAAACATATATGCTAATAAAACCGTGTGTTGAACCAAAAAATTTACAAAATTTAAAGAGAAATTCACAATTGAACATGATGTGTTCATTTTTTATCTCATGTTTTTAAATTGTTTAAAGGATCCTAACACTAGCATGACATTATGACACACCGGGTCAGTTTATTCACTTTGAGAAAGGCTCATGTCTAGGGAAAGTAATAAAATTGGACTTTATTACTTAAACATTTCCCTTCAATCTCAACATTTAATTTCAAATTTAAATAAAAGTCCTTGGCAGCCATGAAGCATTTGCAATTTGTTTTCCTCAATGGCCACTGGATGGCGGTAGTATACCGTATCAGT
Source organism: Rhinolophus hipposideros (assembly GCF_964194185.1). Classification (NCBI taxonomy): domain Eukaryota; kingdom Metazoa; phylum Chordata; class Mammalia; order Chiroptera; family Rhinolophidae; genus Rhinolophus; species Rhinolophus hipposideros. Next base: position 11,275,378 of record NC_138048.1, read on the forward strand.
GGCATTTTGTTTCCTTTGGTTTTTCTTTTGCTTTTGTGTTCCCTAGGTGTAGAACAAGTGGTTTTCTGAAGAGCAAAATGTTAACGAGAATTTTTTGAACAAAAATAGCCAATTTAAAAAATATATATTGATTGAATATAATTAAATTCCCCCTACATGAAATAAAAGAAATTATGCCACATATTTTCTTCCTCAGCTTTAGATTACTTCGTAGTAGCCAGGAGTTCAAGCTTAATAATTAGACCGATATAGGATTGAATTTTTTTCTTCAGAAAAATCCAACAATTTTATCTTAGACAAATTGCTAAATCTCCTGAAACCGCTGTTTTCAAATCTGCAAACACTTATTAGAGCACCACCCCCCATTGTTTATTAAATTAGAGGACATTTGCAGGGACTTAGGCCACATAGTTCTGAATTAATGCTAGCTCTAATAATAAAATGACATTATTATGAGGTTCAGAGTCATTGCACGTGGGAAAGGGCTAAAATAAAGTGTCTTCACCTTGAGCTTAAAGAGGGAAAGAGAAAGAAAAGTACAAAGAACAGAAAAAGGGGAATTATCTAAACAGCTTTTTGCAAGAGAGGCAGTGAAACACAGTGAAAAAAGAGCACTACTTTTAGAGTCATAAAGACCAGACTTGAAATACTGATTCTGCTGTTTACTAGCTATAAGACCATGCATTCATTACTTTGCATCACTTAGTTTCAGTTTCTTTATTTGTAAATCGGAACTCATAACCCTTTTAGGGCTAACACGAGATGAAACACGCTAACACATGTAAAATGTTTGACAAACAGTAGATATTCAAGATTGCTATTTCTTTTTTTTTGCAGACTTCTCTAAACACCAACAACAACTTTGTATATTAAAGTTTGATTTTATTTTTTTAAATAATAAAGTCAGGGCTTGAGCTTTCTCAAGAGTGTATAGAACATGCACATCTAGCAAACAAACTCCTTTATTTTTCTTCATGTAAATGTTAATATTACAGGTTTTCATACTTTAAACCTTTTATCCAAACCTATAAAATATCTTCAATCTTTAATAGCTTCCTTTCAACTTCCATTCTTTGGGTAAGATGTTAATAAGTATTGAGAAGACAAGACAAGGCAGTCTAAGGCATTAGAAATGACATAGAGGATTAATCCACTAAATGGAAATGCAACCACTGCATGATCTATGTTTAAAAAGATTACAAGAAATGAATTCTTTCAAAGTGATGTCTAAGGATTTTTCCTGGGAGTTAAGAGAATTAAATCATGGGCTAAAGTAAGTCAGAAAACAAACGAATTGTGTCAAGACTAGTTGATCAATGTTGACTAAACGTGGTAAACTAATCTTTACCATGATTCAAATCATGGTAAAGAATACCAATAGCAGCAATGTGAAGAATGTTCTGTGTGCATTCTCTTCAATAGATAAACAGTGTTTTCATGGGTTACAATCTGTGTGCTCAATAACAGGAAAATAGGTAGTATGGAATACTATAGAAAAGGACACACGCACCTAAAAAGACAAATCCTGGTTTAGTTGTTTCAACAATAGTATCAGCTACCTGCTTATTCACTATATCTCTCTGAGTTTTCAAAGGGAGCAGTATCTTTCAAAATCTCAGAAAAATTTATCCATCATTTGGTCAAACCAATTCTTTTACCAGTACAGAGACTGAGGCCTTGAGAGAAGAAATGAGTTGTTCCTGGACACACATGTTGTTGGTAGCACAAGATGCCTGATTCCTAATCCAATATTTCTTCGATCTTTGAATTCTGCCTCAAGGTAAAACTCACAATTATATTCTAGTTTGTTTGTTTGTTTATTTATTTTTAACTAATCGTGATCTCTTCCTTTATATAGCAGACCAAAGACTTGCTGATGGTAAAAAGCAAGAAGATCATAAAAATGAAAATCCCACTTCATGAACTCAAATTAAAAGGACACCATCATTGGACAGTTTTAGAGATCTGGAGGGATTCCTGGTCTTTTTATTTCTTATTTATTCAGGAAACAGGGATGTCAACAACCTAAAGTACATTTAAAGGCTATTTAAGCTGCTGCTGATGTTGAAAACTGAACTGAGGGAATAATGGAATAACAGCCCGATCGAGGGGATAAACTGCGTGGAAAGCCAAACACTTAACTGAATTGGTTGTCCTTTCAATTTTGCCTTCTGTTCCCAGGGTGGTAGAAAGGTATTCAGATGTCTCCGTTACGTTGCTCACTCCTCCTGGCCAAAAAGGCTGGAGTTTCTCATTAATTTAATGGGAAGCTGCTAAGCCCTTACCATTCTCACTGTGAAATCACCAACGGTCAGCACTCTCTGTCGTTCCCAATTTATTATTGTTTGATAGCTAAAATGCTGCTGCTGTACTTGGAACATCTGAAGGAATCCACTCTCTTTTGGTAGGCTTTGGATATGGGTATTTCAATATAGGAGCAGAACATTTTAAATGCCAAATAATAAACAAAAACATGTTAATGAGTTTTTCTTTTTAAGTAATTGGATTCTTTTGATAAAGAGATATTTTGGGATATACGAGTATAAGCCTAATGACATTAGAGTGCAATTGAGAGACTATGCTTTCTTTTTTTCAGGTTGTAGGCAATGTTCTTACTTTGCAATGTACTCATTAAATGCTAATTAAAAGAAACTTACAAAATATACCTACTCTCCCAGAAATTTCATTATAAATCAAACTAAAATATCCTATGGCCTTGGATGGTTAACCTTCTAATTTAAAGAGGAGGAATGTGAGGCTAAGAGAAATTGAGCCAGTGGGCATAGGTTACATAGCCAGTTAGAATGAGGGGTGGATGGAACCCAGATCATAAAACTCCTCAGCTGGCACAGAGCTTTAGAGTACACACAGTTTTTCTTGGTTATACTTATTTTGAAGTTGGTTCACCTAGGAGATTGAAGTAATAAGGCAAATTGCTCTCATACCTTAGAATTTTTGTTGGGGAAAAGGACAGGTGGAGAATTCCTACATAGTTTGACTGTATTTTATAAAGAGGTTACCTTTTGAAGCTACCATAGGTCAGATCAACATGGACGTAGGTCTGGGGGTGGAAAGGTCATGAACTCTGATGGGACTTCTAATATGCCACCTTACAATTGTTTGACTGGGGAATGTGGTGGGGCTACTTGATCTCTTAACTCTTAGTTTCCTCAAATATAAATAGGAATAAAAACATAAGTCTCAGAAGGGTTATTTAACGGCTAAATTGGGTAGAACATGTAAAGCATCTAGCAGACTGATTCACTTAAATTTGGTGTTTAATAAACATTAAAATCAATTTACCAGCCTTCTAAGGCAATTAACTATTTAAACTAAATTTGAGATTAAAACCAGGCACAGGATAAGAAAGCAAGAAGTGAGATTGGCTCTGAGTCAATTTGACAAATGAACCATAAAATATTAGAAGCATGTCAGTGACTTCATTTGGCTTGTCCAGGGAATACAATGCCTTTCAATAAGTTAACAATCATAAGGCCAGCAAGGTCTGTGTTTCCTGAACATTCTATCTCACATTAGAACATCTAAATCTTATCCATTGCTAGAATATAATAGAAACAACTGCAAGAGGCATTAAAGACAGCTTTTCAAAAGCAATTCATTTTAACTGAGAATGGTTTTTTTTTGACATAAGTTGTATCATTATATCGTTTTTCCTTTTGTGCTGTGGTTGAATGTAAGATGATTCTCATTTGTCCTGTGACTGTATTTTCTGCATATTATTGATCTGAGGCAAGTAGCATGCAGAAGAAAGTGTTTGTTGTTTTTTTTTTTAATACTTTTACCCTTTCACGTACCAGGAAAAAACATCAAATGAGCAAGTTTGAGACTTGTCTATTGTTATTCTTCCCACAGTTTTGCCATGTGGATGGACATTGCCTGAATATGTCCCCCACTGGTCTTAAGAAAATTAGCAACAATACTCATATATTCTTAATTAAGTGTAGGTAATCTTGCTCACTTAGTATTCATGAGGTTCTGGGGAAATATCACTGAATAAGACATAGTTGTCCTCAGGGAGCTCACAACTTAGCTGTTGTTTATTGAGTATATACAACAATTTACATAGTTGACTTTAGTCAAGAAAGTGAAAGAGAATGTACAAACCAATGTTTGTAGAGAAGCAGGTTTCCTGTTGTTAAAAAGCAATTCCACATACAAACGTTTGCTGCAATGTAATAAACAGAAGCTTATTGGAAGAGAAAGAAGTAATTTAACTCTTTTGTGTGTGTGTGTGTAACTTTGATTATATACTTCCACCTTGGCAGGAATTCACTTTTAGCTTAAGGATATCCAGATTGCCTTTTTACCTCTTTGATCATTCATTCTCTTACTCAAAGTTTAGAGGGATAGGCTATTTAGAATTTTGAATAGAATGGTTTTGATGGGATTCAGGACACACTACCCCTCCATGGTACCTTGAAATATTCAATATTTTAAATTGAAGGAGTTTCAGAAAATGGCAGAAGCAGAAAAGCTACTTTCATTTCCCCCACTTCTTTGCCATTCTCCCCTGAAACATTTGGTAAAACCCTAATTTGAGAAGTGCCCTCTCTATACCTAGAGGAAAAGAGCATCCTTATCTCTAAAGATAAAGGAATCCCAAGAAGAATCTCAACAGAGATGTCATCAAAATGGTGGCGTGAGGTGAGCCTCTGTAAATCTCACCTGGAATTTACAACAAATGGAACGACTATAACTCCACAAAGGACTCCCTGCACAGCAGACAGGCAAGATGAAGAGGCCCACTACTGAATTCACCTAAAGGTGGGAGAATCACGCGAGCGGGGGAGGAGGGAAGGGAGAAGTGTGGAGACAGAGCCGCATGGGAGCAGGACGCAGACCTAGCTCAGTGCTCCGAGCTCGCTGCATCCTGGAACTACCGCAGCTATGGGAGAGGGAAGAACTTAGATTGCTAGGGCTCCACTTATGGGCCACAGGTCTGAGGGGGCAGCATATAAAACGGCTGAACCCAATGCTCACGGCAGAGACCTCGGAGCAAAGACTGAGGGAAGAATACTGAAAATGGTGGTTTAAGCCCTACCTGCTAAGCAGAGAACAGAAGCCTTAGGCACTGAGACTAGCTGCCCACCTCCCCACCCTCCCAGAGCTTGCCCCGCCCTCACCAGCCCAGTGCTAGAAGAGGAACAGTAGCAGTGTCAGATCAAAAGAACAAAATATTTGCTGTCCTAAGAACTGTGGAACGCAGACACAGATTCGCAGCCCAACTAGTTTCGGCAAAGGAGAGGGAGCTGTGGAAACAGGACTCGCTGTGGTGGTGGTCGCTGCCATTGCTCGGGGCCACCTCTCACAACTCACCCCGCCCCTGGCCCCACCTATCTGGGAGGATCCCTCCAGGAATAAACAGAACTGCTGAAACTCACGGGTTCTGAATCTGGTGCAGGAAGAGCTTTGGAACTTCAAAAGCTCTCGGAATATCCACACGGACACTGCGCCCTGTGACCCAGGAGAACTATTAACAGAGGAGAAGCCCATTTCCCAGGGAATCCCCCTATTGTGTGAGAAGCTGGAATAGTGCAGAGAAAACATAGCACTACAGTGTGAGACAGAAAAAAAGGCTGCAATAAGAGAGAAAATAAAACATTTCTACCATCAAGTACTGGAAAACAAAAGAAAGACCTCTTCCTATAAACCTGTTGCAGAAGCCACTCCTGTAGATGTCTAGGAAGAGAAATAATAAATCAGTAATTGTCATGAATAACCAATTTCTGATAGCTCAGAAAGAAAGTGAAAAGTCTCCAGAAAAGGAATTTAAAGATATGGAAATATGTGACATAAATGACAGAGAATTCAAGATTGCAGTTCTTAAAAAAACTCTATGAGATACAAGAAAACACAGAAAAGCAGTTTAATAAACACAGAAACACAATCAAAGAATAACATGAGCATTTTATGAAAGAGATTGAAAGTTTAAAAAAGAACCAAATAGAATTTCTGGAGATTAAGAGCTCAATAGAAGAAATTAAGAATGAAATAGTCAGCTTAGGTAGTAGAGTTGACCAGATGGAAGAAAGAATCAGTGACATTGAAAATAGAAACCTGGAAATGACACAGATGGAAGAAGAAAGAGACTTGAGACTTAAAAGAAATGAAAGAACTCTACAAGAACTTTCTGACTCCATCAGAAAGAGCAATATAAGAATAATTGGCATACTAGAAGGAGAAGAAAGAGAGAAGGAAACAGAGAATATATTCAAACATATAGTTGATGAGAACTTCCCAAACTTGTGGACAGAACTGGATCCTCGAATCCAAGAAACAAATAGAACTCCCAATTACCTGAATCCCAACAGACCTTCTCCAAGGCACATTGTATTGAAGCTGTTTAAAATCAACGACAAAGAAAGAATCCTCAAGGTAGCCAGGGAAAAGAAGACGGTAACCTACAAATGAAAGCCCATTAGATTATCATCAGATTTTTCAGCAGAAACTCTACAAGCCAGGAAGGAGTGGAACCAAATATTCAAACTATTGAAAGAGAGAAATTATGAGCCAAGAATAATATACCCAGCAAAGATATTCTTTAGATAAGAAGGAGGAATAAAGACCTTTCCAGACATACAGAAGCTGAGGGAATTTTCTAATACATGACCTGCACTACAAGAAATACTAAAGGAGGCTATTTGACCACCATCAACAGGGACAATTTGTGGCAGCCAAAACATTAAAAGGGGGAGAGTAAAGGCGTGAACTGGAATATGGGAATGGAGAAAGTAAGCGTGCTGAAGAAAATGGAATACTCTAAATATCAAACTTTCTTTTACATAAACTTAAGAGTAACCACTCAAAAAAAATCCAGAACTGAAATATATAGTGCAATGAAAGAAGAAACAGAGGGAAACATCATAGAATACCACCACACAGAAATAATAGACAACAACAAAAAGGCAAAGAAACAATGGAGACACAGCCTTACCAGAAAACTAAAGATAGCATGACAGGAAATCCTCATATATCAATAATCACCCTAAATGTAAATGGACTGAACTCACCAATAAAAAGGCACAGAGTAGCAGATTGGATCAAAAAACTAAACCCAGGGCCGGCCCGGTGGCTCAGGTGGTTGGAGTTCTGTGCTCCCAACTCCGAAGGCTGCCGGTTCGATTCCCACATAAGCCAGTGGGCTCTCAACCATAAGGCTGCTGGTTCAATTCCTTGAATCCCGCAAGGAATAGTGGGCTCAGCCCCCTGCAATGAAGATTGAACACGGCACCTTGAGCTGAGCTGCCACTGAGCTCCCAGACTGCTCGGTTGGTTGGAGCGCATCCGCTGAACCACAAGGTTGCTGGTTCAACTCCCGCAAGGGATGGTGGGTTGTGCCCCCTGCAACTAGCAATGGCAACTGGACCTGGAGCTGAGCTGCACCTTCCACAACTAAGACTGAAAGGACAACAACATGAAGCTGAACAGCACCCTCCACAACTAAGATTAAAAGGACAACTTGACTTGGAAAAAAAAAGAAAAGTCCTTGAAGTACACACTGTTCCCCAATAAAGTCCTGTTCCCTTTCCCCAATAAAATCTTTTTTAAAAAAAAAAGAAACCTAAAGCCAACCATATGCTGTCTCCAAGAGACACATCTCAGCTACAAGGACAAGCACAGACTCAAAGTGAAAGGGTGGAAATTGACACTCCAAGCAAATGGTATCCAGAGAAAATCAGGTGTAGCCATACTGATATCAGATGAAACAGACTTCAGTGTGAAAAAGGTAACAAGAGACAAAGATGGACATTTCATAACGGTAAAAGGACTATACAACAAGAAGACATAACAGTCATCAGTATTTATGCACCCAATCAGGGAGTTCCGAAATATACTAAGCAACTACTAACAGAACTAAAGGAAGAAATTGACCAAAATGCAATTATACTAGGGGACGTAAATAAAATAAAAATAAAAAGAGAGAAGACACTAATTAACAAAATCAGAAATGAAAAAGGGGAAGTTATCACAGACGCCACAGAAATACAAAGGATCATGCAAGAATACTATGAAGGACTATATGCCACCAAATTCAATAACCTAGAAGAAATGGACAAGTTCTTAGAAACATATAGCCTTCCTAGGCTGAACCATAAAGAACTGAAAAATCACCAGTAACAAAATTGAATCAGTCATCCAAAATCTTCCTAAAAGCAAAAGTCCGGGACCAGATGGCTTCACTAGTGAAATCTACCAAACATTCAAAGAGGATCTAATACCAATCCTGCTCAAACTCTTCCAAAAAATTGAAGAAGCGACAGTACTCTCCAACTCATTTTATGAGGCCAACATTACCCTGATACCAAAATCTGGTAAGAACAACACACACACAAAAAAACTACAGACCAATATCTCTGATGAATACAGATGCAAAAATCCTAAACAAAATTCTAGCATATCGAATACAACAATGAATTAAAAAAGATTATTCATCACGACCAAGTGGGGTTCATCTCAGGGGCACAGGATGGTTCAACATCCACAAATCCATCAATGTAATACATCACATAAACAAAATAAAGAACAAAAATCATATGATTATGTCAATTGATGCAGAAAAAGCATTTGACAAGATACAACATCCATTTATGATTAAAACACTTAATAAAATAGGTATAGAAGGAAAATACCTTCACATAATGAAGGCCATATATGACAAACCCTCAGCTAATCTCATAATTAATGGTAAAAAACTGAAGACCTTTGCTCTACGTTTAGGAACACGACAGGGCTGTCCCGTATCACATCTGATTTTCAACAAAGTGTTGGAAGTCCTTGCCAGAGCAATCAGGCAAGAGAAAGAAATAAAAGGCATTCAAATTGGGAATGGAGAAGTTAAATTGTCATTCTTTGCATGACGTGATGCTATATATAGAAAACCCTAAAGACTCCACCAAAAAGCTGTTAGAAACAATCAACGAATACAGTAAAGTTGCTGGCTACAAAATCAACATACAAAAGTCCATTGCATTCCTATATACTAACAATGAAATCTGAGAAAAAGAAATACAAAAAAACAATTCCCTTTGTAATTGAAGCAAAAAGAATAAAATACCTAGGAATAAACTTAACCAAGGATGTGCAAGACCTATATGCTGAAAACTACAAGACATTTTTAAAAGAAATTGAAGAAGACACAAAGAATTGAAAAGACATTCCGTGCTCATGGATTTGAAGAATCAACATAGTTAAAATGGCCATGTTACCCAAAGCAATATACAGATTTAATGCAATCCCTATCAAAATCCCAATGGCAGTTTTTAAAGAAATAGAACAAAAAAATCATCAGATTTGTTTGGAACCACAAAAGACCCCGAATAGCCAAAGCAATCTTAATAAAAAAGAACAATACTGGAGGTATCACTCTACCTGACTTTAGCTTGTAGTACAGGGCTACAATAATCAAAACAGTATGGTATTGGCAGAAAAACAGACACATAGACCAATGGAATAGAATTGAGAACCCAGAAATAAAACCACATAAATATGGACAGATAATTTTTGACAAAGAAGCAAAAAACATACAATGGAGAAAAGACAGCCTCTTCAATAAATGGTGCTGGCAGAATTGGATAGCCACGTGCAAAAGAATGTAACTGGACTATCTGTCACCATGTACCAAAATTAGTTCAAAATGGATCAAAGACTTAAGCATAAGACCTGACACAATAAATTGCATGGAAGAAAACATAGGTACTAAACTTATGGACCTTGGGTTCAAAGAGCATTTTATAAATTTGACTCCAAAGACAAGGGAAGTAAAAGCTAAAATAAATGAATGGGACTACATCAAACTTAAAAGCTTCTGCACAGCAAAAGAAACCATCGACAAAATAAAGAGGCAACCAACTGAATGGGAGAAGATTTTTGCAAACAGTGCCTCCGATAAAGGGCTAATATCCAAAGTATACAAGGAACTCATGAAACTCAACAACCAAAAAACAAACAACCCAATTGAAAAATGGGCAGACGACCTAAAGAGACATTTCTCCAAAGAGGACATATAAATGGCAAATAGACATATGAAAAAATGATCAGCATGACTAATCATTAGAGAAATGCAAATAAAAACCACAATGAGATATCACCTCATCCCTGTCAGGACGGCTACCATCAACATGACAAATAGTGACAAGTGTTGGAGAGGCTGTGGAGAAAAAGGAACCCTCATACATTGTTGGTGGGAATGCAGACTGGTGCAGCCGCTATAGAAGGCAGTGTTGCAGTTCCTCAAAAAATTATGAATAGAATTACCATATGACCCAGCAATCACTCTCCTGGGTATCTACCCAAAAAATCTGAAAGCATTCCTCTATAGAGACACATGTACTCCAATGTTCATTGCAGCTTTGTTTACGGTGGCCAAGACATGGAAACAACCAAAATGTCCTTCGATAGATGAGTGGATAAAGAAGTTGTGGTACATATACACAATGGAATACTATTCGGTGGTAAGAAAAGATGAAATAGGACCATTTGTGACAACATGGATGGATCTTGAGAGTATAATGCTAAGTGAAATAAACAGACAGAAAAAGCAGAGAACCCTATGATTTCACTGACATGTGGTATATAAACCAAAAACAACAAAAGAACAAGACAAACAGATGAAGAAACAAAAACTCATAGACACAGACAATAGTTTAGTAGTTACCAGAGGGTAAGGGGGGTGGGTGGTGGGTAATGAGGGTAAAGGGGGATCAAATATATGGTGATGGAAGGAGAACTGACTCTCGGTGGTGAACACACAATGGGATTTATAGATGATGTAATACAGCATTGTACACCTGAAATCTATGTAATTTTACTAGCAACTGTCACCCCAATAAAGTTAAAAAAAAAGAAAGAATCTCAACACACAGTCTCTCTCATTGACTGCACTTGCCTCATGCTCCTCAGCCTGCCATGTTCCTCCATGGCTGTGAATTGTTTATCAGACCCAGCATAAAGTACTCAGGTCCCACTGTTTCTTTGGATCTTCTCCTTATGAAGGCTGCCATGTCACATATAACTTATATTAAGTATATTTGCATCGTTTTCTCCTATTAGTCTTTGTCAGTTTAATTTTCAGATCCAGCCAGGGACTTTACGAGGTTGAAGGAAACTCTTTCCTCCCTTACAATTTCTCATTTCTCCTTTTTTCCTTCCTTCCTTCCTTCCTTCCTTCCTTCCTTCCTTCCTTCCTTCCTTCCTTCCTTCCTTCCTTCCTTCCTTCCCTGTTTAACAACTCTTAGTGATAATTATCCTGGGCCTGAAAAGTCACAAATAAATTATACTTGCTTTTGTATATAGGGAGACAAGGAGTATGTTAAATGTTTCAAGGGCGTAGTAACAAGAGGCAATAGGAATGCAAAAGGAAGAGTGGATTGAAACTTGAGTAATGTATAAGCTGGGAACAAATTTTACTTCTAGAGCCTTGATATAGATACATCTTCAATGTTGAGCCTCTGTTAATGGAAATAATGAAGAGATTAAGTTAATTCAACTTTCTACTCATGTTTAAAGTGATGTGTTAAGAACATCAAGAGGGAAAAACTTTGAGGAGGAGTAATGTTAGGGTGGAACTTTGTCGGAAAAGGAAAAAACCCTCTTCCTCTACCCTCCTAGGTTCTACAGCTGGGTCCCAAAATGCAATTTACAAAAGAGAGACGAACAAAAGGAAAAAAAAAAAACACAACAGTTTTCGTTACGTATAAACGCATGGGAGTTCACAAAGAAAAATGTGGCACAAAAATGTGGCCAGATGATCAATGCTTACATGCCATTATTGGCTAACCAAAGGAAAAGAGGTTTGGGGCTTCTGGATGGAAAAGGCAAGTTATGGGAAAGTAAGGGGAGGAAATAAATGGTAAATAAGGGATGTTTTGTTATGCAGATAAGAGTCTCTCAGGTGACTGCTATCTCCCTGGAGTAGCTCTCTTTCTGGTATGGAGATATCTTTACAAATGTAAATTTCCTTTACAAAAGGGAAAATATATGCATTATTTTTTAAGGCAGTTCAAGGGAGGTAGAGAGCTTTCTCTGGGTCTGCAGGTTCTCAATTGCCTTCAGCTCAAAATAACCCATATGCTAAAGAGGCACATTTGAGATCATATGTTCTAGCACCTTTCACCTTGAATAAACTGTCAGATATAGTTAGGTGGAGAATAATATCAAGAAATTTTCAGGGAGAGATAACATAAGCAAAAAAAGAGAAGTATGAAAAAATGTAGGTCATTTGGAAGAATAATTTTTTTGTTTAACAGTGTGGGATATTTTAACAAATGAAATAGGAGTGAAACCTCTAAGCATGTTTCTGCTCAAAAGGAAAAGCATGTAGGATGAGGTTAGGGCCAAACAAGTTAAAAGATGATAATGTATTTGCATGAAGAAGATTTAATAGCACTTGGTATTTGTAAAAAAATTACAATAGTAGAAAAATTTTACTAAAATTTACTATCACTAAAAAGGTCAGAAATGGTTAAGTGAAAAATAAATGATTGGAAAATAAAGTGTCATTTTAAATTTGCAGTGGTATCAAAATGGCAGTTGGTAAGTGATAAAAGAAGCATGGTGGTGTGAGATCTCCAGGTCTCTCCTTTTGAAGTTACAACAAGTTGGACAGCTATCATTCAAGAACGGATTCCCTGCTCACACACAAACATGTCTGAGAGATCTGCATGTTGAGACATTTGAAGGTGGAGGTATTGGAGCAAAGAGGAGATAGGACAGGAGTGGAGGTGGTGAGGACAGAGGCTGAAGCCACCAGCAGTCCAGCACTCACTGAGGCTCCAGTAGATGTGACAGTAATTTAGGATTGGGTTGCAGTTTCCACTGGGCAAACCAGAGGGGCAAATTCAGCAACTGGGCCTGGGTGGCCAGTACACATTTAGACTGAGCCCAGGGTCAGGGGTAGATAAGTAGTACAAAAGGTCACAGCATTCCATAAACTGCCATCACAAGACAAAGGGACCTGCAGATTCAGAAACCTGCCCACTCCAACCCCCTGTGGCTGCCCAGCAGTAAAATCCTCACTTGGTATATTGGCAGATCACAAAGGGCTGAAGAAAACTTTCCAGCCTAAGTGGTCTATACTCATTGTGGCTAAACCCACTAGGGAAAACAGAGCCTCAGAAACATGAATCTACTTCCCTCACTCACCCTTCCCCCACTCTCCCATGGCTACCTGGTTGAGGTAGTTGGGTCAATTCAGACGGAGAGGCTGTGCTGGTGGCTTCTGGCTACAGGAAGCCTGCGCTGGGAACACACAGGCCAGGAAAACCATAGCCTGACTCTTCAATTCACAGGAATGGTGCCTGAGACTGAGGTGACCTGGTTGTAAAAGGGGTTCCTCCCTCCTCAGGGAATGCCAGGTGTTTCCCGTGGCGCAGATGACACTACTTCCAGAGATTCTGGAAGCCCCAGTAGTTCAGGTAAGAGAAAATAAAAGCGTACTCTTCAGCACCACCTACTGGAAAACAGAAGAAAGATCTCTACTCATCAACCTGTTAAACAGGGAAGTGTCAAATACTTAAAAAAGAAGGGAAGATTTCATTCCCATAAATGCAAATGCTCAGGCAGAGAAATAACACATCAAGCACAATGAATAATCGAGGTAACAGGGAATTCAGAAAGAAAAAAATCTATAAATAAACTTAAAGACATGGAGGACTGTGATTTACATGGCAGAGAATTCAAGACTGCAGTTCTGGAAAAACTCAATGATATTTAAGAAAACTCAGAAAAAGCAATTCAATGACCTCAGAAATAAAATCAATAAACAAAAGGAGTACTTCACCAAAGAGATTGAAACTATAAAAAATAGCCAAGCAGAAATTCTGGAGCTGAAGAACTCAATAAATGAAGAACAAAATAGCAAGCTTAGGGAATACAACAAACAAGAAGGAGGAAAGAAATAGTGATTTTGAAGGTAGAAATCTAGAAATGACTCAGGTGGAAGAAGGGAAAGAATCAAGAGAAAAAAGAGAAAGAATTCTACAAGAGCTATCTGACTCCATTAGAAACAGCAATATAAAAATAATGGGTATACCTGACGGAGAAGAGCAGGAGAAGGGAACAGGCAGCCTATTCAAAGAAATAATGAGAACTTCCCAAACATACGGAAAAAACTGGATCCTTGTATCCAAGAAGCTAACAGAACACATGATTATCTCAGTCCAAAGAAGTCTTCTCTGAGGCAGTATATTAAAATTGTCAAAAAATAATGACAAAGAATTCTCAAGGCATCCAAAGAAGACAGTAGTCTATAAAGGAAATCCCATTAGATCATTATCATATTTTTCAACAGAAACACTGCAAGCTAGGAGAGAGTGGAATCAAATATTCAAATTATTGAAAGAGAGAAATCACCAGTCAAGAATAATATATCCAGCAAAGTTATCATTTAGATGTGAAGGAGGGAAATATATATAGCATTACAGCCAATCTTAAGAAACATGAAAAATCTCAAATAAACAATCTAACATTTCACCTTAAAGAACTATTAAAAAAAGAAAGAAAAAGAAAAAACAAAGCCCAAAGCAGTAGAAGGAAGGAAATAATAAAAATTAGAACAGAATTTAATAAAATAGAGAACAAGAAGACTATAGAAAAAAATTTAATGCAAATACTTAAAAAGAAAGGAAGATTTTATTTTCACAAATGCCCAGGCAGAGTTAGTTCTTTGAGAAGATTAATAAAGTTGATAATCCTCTGGCTAGACTCACAAAGGAGAAAAGAAAAAAAGAATCAAATAAAATCAGAAATGAAAAAGGAGAAGTTACAATGGACACCACAGAAATACTAAGGACTACACAAGAATACCACCAAATGTGATAACCTAGAGGAAATGGACAAGTTCTTTGAAATATATAGCTTTCCTAGACTAAATCATCAAGAACTGGAAAATCTAAATAGACCAATCAACAGTAAGGAAATTGAAACAGTCATGAAAAACCACCTAAAAAGTGAAAGTCCAGTACCAGATGGCTTCAGTAGTGAACTCTACAAAACATTCAAAGATGATTTAATACCAGTCATTCTCAAACTCTTCCAAGAAATTGAAGAATGGACAGTACTCCCTAACTCATTTTATGAGACCAATATTACCCTGATACCAGTCAAGGACAACACAAAAAAGGAAAATTACAGACCAATATCTCTGATGAAAATAGATGCAAAGCTCCTAAACAAAATACAAAGAAACTGAATAAAACAATACATTACTAAGATAATATATCACAATCAAGTGGAGTTCATTCTAGGGGCACAAAGATGCTTCAAGATAGGCAAACTGATCAGTGTGATACACCACATTGACAAAATAAAGGATAAAAATTATATGATCATATCAATAGATGCAGAACATGCACTTGACAATATACAACAAGCCATTTATGGGTAAAAAAGGAATGTACTTCAACATACTGAAAGCCATGTATGACAAACCCTCAGTTAATATAAGACTCAATGGTGAAAAATTGAAAGCTTTTCATCTAAGATCAAGAACGAGACAAGGATCCCCACTCTCACCACTGTTATTCAACATAGTTCTGGAAGAATGAAGAAGTAAAATTGTCACTTTTTGCAGATGATATGATTCTTTACAGAGAAAACCATAAAGACTCCACCAAAAAACTATTAGAAACAATAAACAAATACAGTAAAGTTGCAGGATATAAAATCAATGTACAAAAATATGTGTTCCTTTAGTAACAATAAAATATCAGAAAAAGAAATTTTAAAAATTCCATTTGTAATTGCAACAAAAAGAATAAACTACCTAGGAATAAACTTATCAAAGGATGTGAAAGACTTATATGCTAAAAATGTTGAAAGAAATTGAAGAAGACACAAAGAAATGGAAAGATATTCTGTGTTCATGGATTGGAAAAATCAACATAATTAAAATGGCCATATTATCTAAAGCAATATACAGATTTAATGCAATCGTCATCAAAATTCCAATGTCATTTTTCAAAGAAATAGAACAGAAAAATCATCATCAAACTTGTATGGAACTACAAAAGATCTCAAATAGCCAAAGCAATCCTGAAAACACAAAACAAAACAAAACCGGAGGTATTACACTGACTTCAAATGATATTACAAAGTTGCAATAATCAGAGCAGTATGGCATTGACAGAAAAACAGATGCACAGACCAATGAAACAGAATTGAGAGCCCAGAAATAAACCCACATATGTATGGGGCAACTGATTTTTGACAAAGAAGCCAGAAACATACAATGAAGAAAAAAAAGCCTCTTCAATAAATGGTGTTGGGACAATTGGAAAGCCACATACAAAAGAATGAAACTATACTGCTATTTGACACTGTACAAAAAAAATTTAACTCAAAATGGATCAAAGACCTAATATAAGGCCTGGGACAATAAAATACATTGAAAAAAGCTTAGGTACTAAATTTATGGACCTTGATCTCAGACAGGATTTTATGAACTTGACCCCAAAGGCAAGGGAAGTAAAAGCTAAAGTAAATGAATGGGACTATATCAAATTAAAAAGCTCCTGTACAGCAAAAAGAAACTATTAACAAAGCAAAAAAGAAACCAACCAAATGGGAGAAGATATTTGCAAACAGTACTTCTGATTAGGGACTAATACCCCCAAAATATAAAGAACTCATAACTCAACAACAAAAAAACAGTCTTATTAAAAAATGGGCAGAGGGCCTGAACAGGCATTTTTACAAGAAGCCATACAAATGGCCAACAGATATATGAAAAGATGTTCAACTTCACTAGCTACAAGTGAAATGGAAATCAAAACCACAGTGAGATACCACTTCATACCTCTTAAAATGGCTATTATCAATAAGACCAGTAAGAAGTGTCGGGGAGGTTGTGGAGAAAAAGAAACTCTCATATATTGCTGGTGAAGATGTATGGAAAACAGTATGGAGGTTCCTAAAAGAATTTAAAATAGAGCTACCACATGACCCAGCGATCCCTTTTCCGGGTATCTACCCCCAAATTTTGAAAACATTTATTCATAAGAATATATGTACACTTATTTCATTGCAGTATTATACACAGTAGACAAGACATGGAAATAAGTGTCCTTTGATAGATGATTGGATAAAAAAGATGTGCTACATATCTACAATAAAATACTATTCTGCTGTAAGAAAATATGAAATACTGCCATTTGCGACAACATGGATCGATCCTGAGATTATTATACTAAGTAAAATAAATCAGATAGAAAAGGACAGGAACCATATGATTTCACTCATATGTGGGATATAAAAGAGAAAGCAGATAAAGAGCAAACAAAACAAACAAATGATAGACACAGACAACAGTATCGTGTTTATCAGAAGTTAAGGTGGGTGGGTGGGGTATGAAGAGAGTAAAGGGAGTCACATTTATGGTGACAGAAGGAGACTAGACTTTGGGTGCTGAATACACATTGCAATATATAGATGACGTATTATAGAACTGTGCACTAGAAACTTATGTAATTTACTAACCAATGTCACCTTGATAAACTTAATTAAAAAAATACAGCAGTTGGCAAAATGTCCATGGTGTTGAAACTGTTTTATCAGGAGCACTGTTTCAAAAGGTCCTGTATTTCTAAGACATATGGGATTTGGTGTGGCCGGTGGGGAGTGGTACACTCAGGTGAGGATGGAAAGTCAGGTTGGGGTCACAGGCTTTTAAAGCCATTCTCAGGAATTCTAACTTTCTCCTACAGGCAGTGGTATTTTCCAAGGTGGGACACCCCAAAATATCTCACAATGGCATATTGATTATTTTGAATTAAAGTTACTTCACAGTCAGCTAGTGCCCGAAGCGCAGCTGGACCCTCCCTTGTCTCTTTGGATGAAGGAAGTAAATCTCCCATGTGAAAGGTATCCTCTCTGCACCTGGACGTTACCACCTATTGCTAGAGTTAAACAACTCAGAAACAGAAAGTCTGTAAAAACAAATCTTGTTGCCTCTTTTCTAATTTACTCCTTTATTTAAATTCTTCATGAGCAAATACCCAAACCTTGCTTAGATTGCTTTCTAATGAGTACTACCTTTTATTGTCCTGTCAATTTCTCGCACATTTATTGTTTCTTAGTCTAAAAAGTCTAAAAAAGTGCCTGCTTCAGTCATGTCTTTGAGCCTCATGTTATGATCTGAGCATCTTATTACGACCTTCCATGTGAAGGTCACATATGAAATTGGGCTTTCTCTTGTTAATCTAGTCTTGTTTCAATTTTACTATGAGTCTAGCCATAAAAACTAAAGAAATGTGTATGTTTGTGTGCGTGTGAGTGTGCGCATGTGTGCGTGTGTGTGTGTGTGTGTGTGTGTGTGTGTGTAAATTCTCCCTGTCCCTGACAGCAGATGAATGTGCAGTGTTCTGGAAAGGTCATTCAGGCTAAGGTTTGGATCGGACAGGGGATGAGACTGGTAGCAAGGAGGGTGTGTTATAGAAGCCCCTATGAAGAGCAGTGAAGGACTGAGTAGCGCAAGATAAAGTGATATGCTAATAATTTCTTCCCATAAACAATAACTTCTAAAATGATTTTCAGCATTTCCCCCAATTTAGTGAATGAAAATGGGAAAAACAAGAAAGGCTAAATAAAACTTGCTGAAAGCCTACAACGCCACAAAGCAGAAGGGAAGGGAGTGATAGGGAAATAAAATACCAAAGTTTAATTGAAATATTAGGTAAAAATCTCAAATTTGATTCTATTATATCTTAGAGATTTGATAATACAAGGACAAGTTAAAGGGAATACAAAAAGATCCTTAGAAATTCTATGGGATGAAAATTTAGAAGTGTTAGGGCAATCGAAGGTGATTGTGAGAAGCCAAAGGGTGAAAGATTTGGGGCTTACTTCTACTTTTGCCACATGATTACCTCCCCAAACTGATACCAACTCCTAGTATTTTCACTTTTTTACTTCTGTTTTGAAACTATTTTTAATACCTGTGACATTTCATAATTATAGTGATTTTTTTTTCTTGAAGTGCATGCTTTATTAGAGATTATTATTTGTATATATTTGGGAACTAAATGTTTTTAAATAAAATTGTTTCTCCAAATTTTAATGAAAGTTAATAAAAAAACTTTTCAATGTAAAATATGCTGTATGGCAACATATAAGGAACCTATCAGCTCCACAGGTTTTGAACAAAGTGTTTAACAATTGGGTGGTCTAATTCCACTGACTGGGTCAACAGTAGTATATACTGCTCTCTAGGTATGTGAGGGGAAGATATACAAGCAACAAAGATAGTGGTATAAGAAAGGCAAACTTTTATCTTTACCTTCTTAGGGTTCTTTTTGGCTTAGCCTGAGAATTAAATTGATGTAAGACAGCAACAGGAGAAAAGCATACACGTTTATTTAATACAAGTTTGAGGTGACCTAGGAGCCTTCATAAGGAATGAAAATCCAAAGAAATGGAGCAACCTACTTGTTTTTTTCACATCAGGCTGAATAAAGAGAGGCAATTGTGGAAAAGTAACTAAACTAGTGGGGAAAACAAAAATTGTTTTAATAAAGTCTGTCTGTGTACAATTCTCTAGGTCTCAACGTCTTGTCCTTGATGATAAAAATGTTACTTTCTTTCTGGTACAGGGAGGACATCTTTCACATAGGAATTTTATCTCCCACTTTTAAGAACAAGGAAGTTCAGAGAGTTTTTCTTGTATTTGTTGTTTCTTAAGCTCCTTGAACTCAAAATAGTCAGTATGGCAAGGTAGCATATTTTGGGGTGGCATGTCTGACTTCCTTCAGCTCCATGCCTCCATCCCAGTTTGGTTAAGATTCTCTCCACTATCAGTCCAAGAGATTAGGGGATTTACAATGTTATAGTTGTTAGAAGATTTTTCATGGATCCAACAGAGTACAATTTGGAAAAGAAATATATGGTGAGTGAATGTGTGTATGTGTATCTCTGAACAACAGTGGCTTTTTCCAATGCATAGCCACAATCTCAAGAAAAACCTGTAGACCACTGAAGGAAATGTGGTCTTGAAGATGCTTGTACCACAAGACTGGTATGAACGTATTCCCTTGGAACTGTGAAAGTTGAGAAATATTTGGGTCAGTATGATTAAGCAAGTACTCTCTTTATATCCATCTATTGGTTGGATCACTAAAACAACCTGCTAGAAATATGTTGGATTTTTTAAAAAGGGGAAAAATAATTAAATAAGGCCTAGTCCCGGGCTGAAGCCAGCTTATAAATGAATGTGGGAGATAAGGGCAAACAGAGGAGAATCTGAGAGAGGGAGCTTAATAGGAGAAAGATCAAATCCCACATGGGGATCAGGAAAGGTGTCAGGGCTTAATGGCCTTTTCCTCTTTGCCTCTTCATATTTATTTTTATTGAGGTATATTTTATGTAAATTGGCGGATCTTAAGTGTTAGAGTTTAATGCATTTGACAAAGGTATGACCCACACTATGTAACACACACACTTACAGAACATTGCTGTTACCCAGAGTTCTCGTGTCCCTTCCCAGACAATCTTTGTACCTCCTACTAGAGCAAACCACCGGTAAATTTGGCCTAGTCTTGAACTTTATCTAAATGGAATAGCATAGCAACTACCCCTTTGTATTTGTCTTCTTTTGCTCAGCAGATACTCTTGAGGTTTATCCATGCTGTTGCATATGTCAGTTTCGTACCTTTTTATTTCTAAGTAGTATTCCATTCTCTGAGTACACCACAGTTTATCTGTTATGATTTTTGATGGACATTTGATGGTTTCCAATCTTTAGCATTAATGAATAAAGATGACACAGTTTTCCGGTACAAATCTTTTTGTACAATATGCCTTTACTTCTCTTGGGTAATACTACCTGGTGGAACTGTTGGGTCATAGGGTAGGCATATGTTTAACTTTATAAGAAACTGTCAAATATTCTTTTAAAGTGGTTGTACTATTACTTTATCCTTATATTTGCAGTATATATGTTTTCTCCATATCGTCATCAGCTTTTGGTGGTGGTAGTCTTATTAACTTTAAATATTCTAGTTTCTGTATTGTATTATTTTATTATGGTTTTAAGTTGCATTTCTCTAATGACTAATGAGGTTTAGCACTTTTTATGTACTTATTGAATACTCATGTATCTTCCTTTTCATTGGCTTTTGAGTTTTCCGATGGGATTTTGAGAGTTGATGTTCAGGACCAGAGAGGATGTTCCAAATATAGGAATAAACATTGACCGAAAATCAGAACTTTTATTCAGGTGGGTCTGTTGGGTAGTAACACTGATAAAAATGGTCATTAGAGTATATTGATCAATGTTTCTCAGTAGATTTAGTGTTAAACAGTATATTTTTGTGTGTGTTTTAACTTCCCTACTTCCGTGGTTCCCTGAAAATAAGACCTAGCTGGACAATCAGCTCTAACGTGTCTTTTGGAGCAAAAAATAATATAAAACCCGGTCTTATTTTACTATAAGACCGGGTCTTATATAATATAATGTAATGTAATATAATATAATATAATATAATATAATATAAGACGGGGTCTTATATTAATGTTTGCTCCAAAGGACGCATTAGAGTTGATTGTCCGGCTAGGTCTTATTTTCTGGGAAACACAGTTGGGTTTTTTTTCAGTGATTAGAGAAGTTATATGTTTTTATATTGAGCATTTAGAAAGTATAGCGAATTCACAGAAGAAAATAAAAATCAACTAAAAGTCTACTATATGTATATAACGGATCTTAATATTTTAGTTAGTGTATATCATTCTACTCTTCTCTCAATTTTTATACACACACCAGAGAGAACACAAAAGTAGAACCTCACAGTGCTTATTTGGTAAACTGTTTTATTTTTAATGAACACTATATAATAAACATTTTTCTATAGATTTAAATGTTCTTCCACAACATAATTTAAAATGGCTGGATATATTTAATTACATAAATATGTTATCATGTCTATAACAAATTTCATAGTCAGGCATATTAGTTACTTTCAGTTTTTCACATATCAATAGTATTTCACTAAACATTTATTGCAGCAAAATGTTCAAACATTTATTGAAGGATTCTATCTATTCTCTACTGGAATTTAGAAGTAACTTTTACCACATATTGAGAGTCTCTTTCTTTACACCGTTTCATTGTCCTGCTTGTTCTTCCTGTACTTGTTCCACTCTATTTTAATTATTTTCTATTATTTTTATTAATATCTAATAGGGCAAAGCATACTTCATTTTCAAAAACTTTGCTACTCTCTCACATAATCTTCCAACTAATGTTTTTAATAAGTTTGACACTTAGACATTTGAAAAATAGTGAATCTTTTAAACATTAAGATATTTCTATTTTTAACTCTTGGCTTTATTGGAAATGACACTTGTATTTCACTTTTCTCCTTGACATCAGCCTTTGAATTTTAAAATGTAGTATGTAACATGTTAAGAACCTATCCAAGAGCTACCTAAAAGTTGTTTTGTTTTTTTAATCAGGAATAGAAACTAAATTTTATTCACTTAATACATTTCTTGTATCAAGATGATCATATAATTTTTCTTTCTTTACATAGTATATATATATATATATATATATATATATATATATATATACACATAATATTTATAGAGGCCAAGTCTGAATTATAGCTTGCATTTCTGGAATAACCATACTTGATCATGAATAACATATTATCATTTTAAGGTAATGGTCAGTGGTTTGCTAATATTTTGTGTGGAGTTTTTGTTATCTGAATTCTTAAATGAGATTATGATTCTTTCTTTTCTTTTTTATAACCTCATGCTTCTATAATAATATTCAGAAAATAAATCTGAGAAATTTTGTCTTTAAATATGTTTTATAACCATGCTGTCTAATACACGCGTAACTATAGAGCAGTAGAATATGGCTAATCTGGATTGAAAATTTCTGTAAGTGTAACATACATGCTGGACTTCAAAGACCTAGCCTTAAAAATAAATGCAAATATCTCATTTTTATATTGATTATATGTTGGAATAATATTTCAGACATATTGGCTTTTATAAAATCTAATTTTTTAGTTAATATAGTATTTAAATTATTCATATATTATTAAATTTGCCCAAATTTTATTACTTATATGTAACTTTCATTATTTTTCTGTTGTGTACTCCTATCTATAACATTCTAAATAGGAGGTGAATGGTCTAGTCCTTAGAAGTTTGAAAGGAATTGTTTATTACAAAAATTAAAACAGTGTGGTGTGAGGGCAAGAATAGACAGACAAATCAATGTAATGCATTGGAAGTGTGGAATTTACCTTTTTTGGATAATGAGACTTTAATAAGAACTTTAATGTCTTCGTATTTTTGTTTATTGAGCTACATTTAAAATTCAATTTTTGATAATGCATATTTTCCTAAAAAATTATTTTTTAATTCAGCTTGTCAGTGGTATTAGTATAGAGTTATACATTTTTTAACATAACTATCAGTTGCAGGGCTCCTCAAATGGGGGTGATTTTGCCTTTCCTGGGGACATTTGGCAATGTATGGAAATATATTGAATGTCATAGCTGGGGGTGGGAGTGCTACTGACATCTAGAAGGAAGGAAGGAAGGAAAAAAGGGAGGGAGGGAGGAAGGCAGGGAGGAAGGAAGGTTTAGCTTTATTAGGGTTTTACACTGCTGAAGTATAGGGCAATTACCTCTAAAGAATAGGGTGTGGATTAAAGCCAGGGGCAGCCACGTCAGGGAGTTTTGCCCTATGCCAGAAAGAGACTATCCCCTCTTTGTTTGCTGGAATAATATCCCTGTTCGCTAACTGGCACAGCCTGTCTCTTCAGAGGCCAGCTGTGGCATGGGCCTTAGTTTCCTTGGCTTACTCTATGGCTCAAACATAAACTGGGAGCAAATTATGCAGTCATCTCACCCTTGTTAGATATAGATTTGCAACACCCTCCCCACACCGCCTATCACTGTTCTAATGCCCTTTTCCACGCCAGGCTCTGCTATTCTGTACTTGGGGTCAGTTTGTGAATAGTGAGTAGTCCAGCAATTCTCCTAATCTAGTCTGCTTGTCAATATTCTGCAGAATTTCTTGACTTTTCCTACAATACTTGGGTTTTCTTCCTTGATTTTCAGAGCTGGTACAAACTTTCGAAAATTTTTGAAATCCTTTAGTTCTTGGGAATTTGGGAGATTAAAAAGTTAAACGCAAGGATTTAGACCAAAAGTCTCTTTTTTTAAAATTTTAAGCTAAATAGCTTATTAAAACTCTATCAAATCAATGGGATACATTGATATATCTCCTAATTTTTGTGGTTTTTAAAGTCTGGTCTACAGACTAACTGCATCAGAAATTCCTGGGGATTGCTTCATAATTGGAGATTTTCAAGTCCTAGCTTAGAGATTCTGAATTAGAAAGTATGTGTGGGCCTGGGAACATGCATTTTAAATCCCTCTCCAAGATTTTTCTTTTTATGACCCACCAGGTTTGATGTCACTGTTCTAATCACTTTGTGATTATGATGTCTTATTATTTTATTTTTGATTTTAGAACTCTTCTTCCATTCCAACTCCTAAGGATAACAGAGTACATTGTAGTCTTTATTATGAGAGCAAATTTAAATTAATTTTTCCTTTAGAATCTCATGGCAGTTGTTAAGATAACTGAGGATCTTCTGAAATTATTGCTGTAACTGTAGGGTGATTATGCACTATTTGAAAATAAGAGAGTAATCCCCTATAAATTCTTTGCTGGAGTTCTTAGATCTGGAGAAGTGATTTCATCATGAGTTGGTGATTATTTGGGAAAATCCTATTATGCCTTTTAAAAATGATAGTGTGGAAATAATGTGGGGAAAATGAAGAGGAACAGCTGGAGGCTTTGCAAGTATTTTCATGAACAGGATGTTCCACGACCAGGAGGGAATGCATTTTATGGGAATTTTAAAATAAAAATGTTCTACTTCATGAATATATTTTTACCAGTGTTATTTAGAAATTTCAACTGGCTTTATTATCTGGGGAAATAAGCATAGAAATGTCTATTGCTAAAGATTTAGATGACACATTCTGGTTTTATTTGCGGGGGAGGGATTGGCTATTTATATTAATTCATCATTAAAATTCACTGATATCAGTTAGATATGTTCGTGCTTAGAATGGCACATGCAAATACATGAAAATAAGTCATTTTTAATCTAAGAACTCTGCCCTCAGCATTCGAGCATCTGGTTCCCCTTCTCTTGCCTGCCAAGGCTAACAGCCAAAGCCCCTTAAGAAGAGGGATTAGAAGTAAAACCCTGATAAATTCCATTCAGTTTGAGCTTTGTACCAGTAACAGAAGGACATTTGTTGTCCATCTGTCTTTGGGTAAAATAGGGGACAAGCACCGCAATGCAATAGAAAGTCCTGAGTCTATCTTGTAGTGTGTTTTTACTCAAACTGCCATCTGATGACACAGACATATACCACTCTGCTCTCTGAAATCACCAAAATAAAGTTGCTTCAGGCCCCCTCTGTAATTTTGGGCTAACTAAACAATAACATCCACATCTAAATGGTTTGTGTGATTACACACACAAACTGCAGGTTTTCTGTTAGGTTTACCACTCCCGGAGGAGCTTTAAATCTCCTTGTAGCCAGTCGCTAATTTCTTCTACTTTCTATTCTGTGTATAAGTGCAACTTGAGATTCAAAGCAGAAAAGCATTTGCAACGCTTAGGGGTTTAGAACTCCACCTTTGAGAATAAAATAATACACAAAACCTTTGTGTAGATCATTGGATCATTAAGATGAGAAAAATTTAATTTAATTATAGAAGGTATGCACATAAGAGGATGGATCTTGAGATTATCATGCTAAGCGAAATAAGTCAGACAGAAAATGTCAAGAACCATATGAGGTGGGTGGTAGAAGAGGGTAAATGGAGTCAAATATATAGTGCTGGAAGGATAATTGACTCTGGGTGGTGAACACACAATGCAATATATAGACGATGTATTATAGAAATGTACACTTGAAACCTATATAATTTTACTAACCAATGTCAACCCAATAAATTTTATAAAGATTAAAAAAATAAGAGACGTGTATAATATGGAAAAAAACAGGTTAAGAAAAGAGCTATTTAGACATAAAACATAAATCAAGGATAAGTGCACAAAAGGCATATAGAACAACAGCAAGAATATGTATTAGGTCCTGCCCATTGTTTCAACGTCTCTAAGTTCTCCTAGGGCACGAAGTGTACACACACACACACACACACACACACACACACACACACACGCATGCATGCACTGTGGCCTCTGGCTGTATTTGTTTTCTATTTCCACATAACAAATTGCTACAACCTTAGCAGCTTACAACATTAGTTCATAATCTCACAGCTCCCATGGGCCAGGAGTCTGGCATGTTTTAGGTGGGTCCCCAGCTTAGTGTCTCACACGGCTGAAATCAAGGTCTCGACTGACTACATCCTCATCTGGAGGTTCAGCTCCTGAAATCCACTTCCAAGCTGCCTCAGGTGGTTGGAAGACTTCATCTTCTTGCAGCTATATGACTAAGGTTTCTATTTTCTTGCACGCTGTCAGCCAGTGATCACTCTCAGCTCCTAGAGGCTGCTTTCCATAACCCAGAAGGCTCCTTCCTTAGGCCTCCCCACAACAGGGCAGCTACTTCTTCAAGGACAGCCTTACAGGTTCATTTGATTAGGTCAGGCCCACCCAGCATAATTTCCCTTTCAATGAATTCAAAACTCAAAGCCAACTAGTTAGGGGCCTTTATTCTATCTGTAAGATCCCTTCACCTGTGCCATATAATGGAACCTAATTATAGGATTGATATCTCATCATAATCACAGGTTCTGTCTGCACTCGGGAGGGAATTACTCATGTATGAAGCATGTAAAACAGGGGACTAGGATTTGGGGGAACCATCTCAGAATGCTGCCACCACAGGCACCCTAGTATTTACAGTCTCTATCTTAATCCACACACCCTGACCCACCCTCTGCATTCTACCTCACAACCTATTTTTGATTTTTACAAGCACGAGGTCATTATTTTATTTATGATTTCACTGTACTCCTAATCCTTGGCCTTGAGCTCCCGGGTCACCACTTGTGATCCCTCGTGGTCTAGGCTGCTGTTGTTGCTTTAGTTAGAAACATGACTTAGCCTTCTATACTTGGTCAGTTTCTCCATTAGAATAATCTCAAGCCAAGGAATTCACCTGGAGTCAAGATGCTCCCTCGTTGTTGAACGCTTGCTTGATGAATATCTCAGCTATATGCAAGGTCTGTAAACCATGTAAGCGGGAGAGGGAAGAGAAAATGGAATCCCTCCAGAAGCAGATGTATGTCTATAAATTTCCACATGTCTATTGGATGGGTGGCCAGCGACTGTTAGATTTGGAAGAAAATAAAGAAAGAAGAATGTCTTCTACCTAGTCAGCCTTGCAGTTCTAAGATTAGTAGAGTCCCTTGTTAGAGGTTAAATGTCTGTTGAGGGTATGGGCAGGATGGGGTAGGGGGGACCTATCCTGCTCAGGTGGCTTCAAGTGCTATCATGACCAAGAATGTGCATTTTGCTAGAACTTGAATTGTAATTCAGAATACATTTCTCCATAGAAACAAGGTTTAATGGTGTTTTGGTGACTAGGTCAACCTACAAACCCTGAAACAACAAAAACAACAAAAGAGATGCAAAGTTTCTGTAAGTGCAGAAAGGTTCAAAGTGACTGTATGTTCATATTACATGTCTACTATTTCTTCTCTGGAGACTTGACTTAGCTAGTCAACCAAACCAAGCAGAGAGGTCTTAGTTTAGAGTGTGGAGAAGTGTTACCCCACTTTTAAAATTTGTTTTCTCCCACAATGAGATGCCGCTTCATATGAGTCACAATGGCTTTTATCAAAAAGTCAACAAATAACATGTGTTGGAGCGGATGTGGAGAAAAGGGAAACTTTTTGCACTGTTGTGGGATTGCAAACCGGTGCAGCCACTATAAGCAATATGGAGATTCCTCAAAAACCTAAAAATAGGTATATGAGACAATCCAGCAATTCCACTTTTGGGTATTTAGCCAAGGAACATGAAAACACTGATTTGAAAAGATCGTATGTGCACCCCTATGTTTATTGCAGCGTTATTTACAATAGCCAAGATACGGAAGCACCCTAGGGGTCCACTGATAGATAAATGGATAAAGAAGATGTGAGATATATATTATTATATATTATTATTATTAATATCATTAATTATTATTATTAATTATTATTATTATATATTATATATATATTATATATTATATATATGTGAGTATATATTTATACTGTAAGGTATAAAAATGTCAAATCATTATATTGTACGCAGAAAAGTAATATAAACAACAAAAAATTATTTTCTTGGGTGAGTAAATGACTGTGCCACTGTGGAAATAGTTTGGGTGTTGCTCATGACCTAGCAATTCCACTCTTAGGTACGTACCCCAAAGACTTGAAAACAGATGCTCAAACAAAGTCTTGCACATGACTGTTTATAGCATCATTATTCACAATCGCCAAAAGGTGGAAACAACCCAAATGCCCATCAACGGATGAATGGATAAACAAAATGTGTTATAGTTATGCAATGTAATATTATCCTACCTTTACAAGAAATAAGTAAGATTATGATACAAGCTACAACATGGATGAAACTTGGAAACATATTTTTCATAATTTTATCGTAATTTCGTAAGTGAAAGAGGCCAGATACAAAAGACTACATGTTACATGATTCCATTTATATGAAAGAACCAAATAGGCGAATCTATAGACTCAGGAAAGAGATTAGAAAAATAGAAAACAGAAAAATGAAGAAATAGTTAAATGTTATGAGATTTCTTTTGGTGGTGATAAAACGTTCTAAAATTGCTCTGGTGGCGATTGTACATATCTGTGAATACACTAAAAACCATTGCATCGCACACTTTAAATTGGTAAATTGTATGGTATGTGAATTATATCTCAGTAACATTGTTAATAAAAAGAGTTAATAACTGCTAAACTGTTGGGTAAACAGAGGTAGAGCATGAAACTTTCCTCAAAGACTAAGTAAAAAAATAGGGCCTCCTTTATGACAGAGTGACTTACTCCAGGACAAATCTTTTTCATTCACTGAAAATATGTTTTTCTTTAGTTTTTGACCTGAAGAACTTCAGTGAATCTATTATTTCTTTGTCAGACTAGGAAAGCTCTCTGGGAGGTGTATGTGTGGGCTCAGACCCTGGACTCCAGAGAGAACAATAGATCACCTTTGGTTTTCAAGATCGTTTACTTGTTTCTGTTACTGCCAAGTACCTTTATGTGGAGGGCTGGGAAGGGGGTGAAAGTGGATATCCACATTTTGTTTTTGTGGGATCTGTAGGCAGCTTCACAGATGCAGGATTGCTTTAGCACACTAGCTACAAAGTCCAGCTCCAGGTTTCTTGGCCACAAGAGAAAGAGAAGTGGCGTTGTGGAGTTATGTGGAGCTAAGCTGGACCAAGAGCTTTGAGGGAGAAGGGAAAGAGAATGTGCACTTACGAGGGGAGGCGTGTCACATGTCTTCTCATTAATGAAGTCTTTTTCATATTAAACAATTGCCATAAATACTCTGTGAATTAGACAACATCATTTCCATATTTTAGACGAGAAAAGTAAGGCCTGGAGAGATTGTCTCAGGTAGTAAAGAAAAGAGTTGTAATGTAGTCCCAGGTCTTTTTGATTCCTCGAAGCTTTATTCTCCTCTCTCTTCTCTTTTCACTCTATATCAGTGATTCTTAAATGAGGGCAATTTGGAGCAATGTCTGCAGACATTTTCGGTTGTGACAGCTGGGTGGGGGGATGCTACTGGCATCTAGAATGGGCAGAGGACATGGATGCAGTTAGATATTCTGCGAAGCCCAGCACAGCCTTCCACAGAAAACAGTTCTCTGGCCCCAAATCTCAATAGTGCTGAGGATGAGAAACTACTCTATAGACAGCTGAATATCTCATCAACTCCCATGTGTTCAGCAAAATCCATAGATGATTTCAATTCTCACATTTATATCCCTAGTCTAGATGTCTAGCAAGAGCTGTAAACTTAAATATGCACCCACCCTCTAGAAATATCTCCTCATATATCCCCCAAACTCAAAATATTTAGTCATCACATATTCAGTCAGTATTTAGGTTTGCAATTGTGGCATTAATATTACAATTTTGGCTTATCATTTATTTCTTTGAATCAGAATATAAATAGAGTCTACACATTGTGATTGTAGGTATGTCCCTGAATACATTTCCAATCTATAGTCTTCTTCCATTTCTTTTGTAATGTTGGCTGATTTTGCTGATTGTAACCTGTGTTGTTTTAAATTCCCTGTATATTAGTAACTGTTCTGGAGGTTTCATTAAGGTATGATTAGGTTCGTGTTCAACTTTTTTTTTTTTTAGCAAAATTAATTCACAGATACTGTTATGTTCTATCAGGAGGCATTTCAAGTCTAGTTGTTTATTATTTGTAGTTTCAGCAGCTATTGCTGATCAATACCTACCTCTATTAACTCAAATGGGGATGTACTAATTAAATCCTTCCTTCCTCGTGTATTAGCTGGAGTATTTCTATACAAAGAAACTTTCCCTCATCTAATATTGGTTACCCCTTCATACACTTCCTATAGAAAAGGCAAGAAAAATGTTAATTCTTTCTCTTTATTTAACAGTTTTCAAAATAATTTAGTGGTACTTAGTGACAACCAATTAGTTGTATCATATGTTTATAGACTTATGGACTGAAACATTTGATACACTTTAATCCATTGTAGTTATTATCATTATTGACACTCAAATTGTCCCCTTTGGTGAGTGAGAGCATTTTAAACCTGGCTCCTTACTCTCCCCAGATGTTGGGGGTTCATACATTGGACTGAGTTTCCTTTGTCTATCCGATCCTGTTTGATTTTGTTTTTCAGATTCTCCATATTTCTGTGTTGTAGATGGAATTTCTTTTTGTTTTCTAAAACTGTTACTTATTTGGTCATTAAAACAGTATCTTTTTGTCCCGGGGGAAATGAGGTAACTGGGGGAAAAGAGTCAGGAATTGAGGGAGTTTGCTGTCTTTTTTAAGAATCTCAGTTTGATTGATGTGTAATTGACAAATAAGGTTGTAAGACATTTAAAGTGTATATTATGATGATTTGATCTAAGTGAACGTTATGAGAGGATTCTTCCATCTAGTTAATTAACACATCCATTACATCACATATTTATTTATTTATTTATTTTTTTGGTGAGAACATTTAAGTTCTACTCTCTTAGCAGATTTCAATTACATAATAGACTTATTGACAATAGTCACCATGTCTTGATCTAATTTCTTAGAGATCTTTCTAAAATGTAAATCAAATTATGCCACTTCCATGATTGAAACTTGTAATGGTCCACAGCTGACTTCAGAACCAAGTCCAAAGTCCTTAAAGAGCCCCCTTTTCCTCTGAATCCTGCTTACTTTGCTTCTTGTCTGGCCCCCTGCCCTTACTAAACTTTAGCCACATGGGCTCTCTTGTAGTTCCCCAACCATGGCACCGTTTCTCCAGCCTGTTGTTTTTTGCTTATTGTGTTCTTTCTGCCTGATCATCTAGAATACATTCCCCACCCTCTCACCTTTGTTTCCTTGACTTATATTCCTCTTAAGGTGTCATCTTACATATTATTTCCTCCATCAGGTCTTCCCTGAACAGGATGTCTATGTCTCCTCTTTTCCCTGTGACAATTCTAGATTATGTCTGATGAAGATTAATTAGCGTCTGTTTATTTTTAATGCACACTTTCATTCTTCCAAGTGTCCCATTTTGGATGATGTATTATATAATCATCCTCTCTCTGAATCCACAATCCCAGAACTGTTGCATACCCGTCTTGTGGCCTTCCATGTCACTGTACAATTACATCTAACATTTTCACATGCAATTAAAAATTTCTATTTACCTGTTTATCTTTGTTATGGACTGAATTGTATTCTCCCCACATTCATATGCTGAAGCCCTAACGGCATTGTGGCTGTATTTGGATATCGGGCCTGTAAAGTGGTAATTGAGGTTAATGAGGTCAGAGGGTGGGGCCCTAATCCAATGGGAGTTGGTTCCTTAAGAGAAGAGGAGGAGACACCAGAGATGCACACATAGGAAGGAGACACCAGATGAGGACACAGTGAGAAGGGGGCCATTGAAAGCCAATGAGAGAGGCCTCAGGGGACAGTAAGCCTGCTGGCACCTTACTCTTGGACTTCTAGACTCTAGAACTGTACGAAAAAAAAAAAAAAAATTTCTGTTGTTTAAGCCACTAAGCTATGGTATTCTAGCAAACTAACAGTCTTTGTCACTAGGTTGACTTTTATTTTTTTATCCCTATTGTTGTAGTGGTATGTTCATAGTGGGCTCTGTATTACCAAGGTTCAAACAGAGAAACAGACCACTAGGAGTGATATGCAATAAGGAATTTATTATAGGGAGTTGACCTTGTGTAATTGTGAGAGCTGGTTAAGTAGTCTATAAAGTCTGTTGTCTTGGTGTCTTAATTAAGAGGTCAGTCACCTAGGAAGAAAGAATGGGGGTGAAGTGGTGAAGAGCAAGGAGAAACTGGAACCCATGAGGATGAGGCTGGAACTTTTAAGAATGGACTAGAACTCATGCCAGTCTTTCCAAATCTCCAATTTCAGTGTTGCAGTTGACCTGTAATAGAAACTTGAGTCCTTTGTCACAGAACTAAACATTGTCTTGTTTCAGGAGGTGGTGACGTGAAAGAGGTATTTGATGGGAACAAGAGAAGTGGTGGACTGGGATCTGCCCCCACCATCAAGGTGAGCCGGCAGGTGGGCCCAGTGTGCATGAGCTGCAGTAGTGCCAAACAGAGAACCTACACAGATCTTCCAAGTATTAAAAAAAGGTTGGAGATTCACTTCCACCTCTGAGATAGTATGCAAATGTCACTTGTGGTCTGCACTAAATTACACAGTGAAGAGAATTCTGGGAGATGGAGTTTCATTTTATATAAGATGACACAATATGAATCCACCACAGATGCTCAATATTGTTTGTTAAATAAATAAGTGATACTGAAGCTAGTGACTTCATGGTAGTATTTTGATCCTTTTCTTTGAATGGAAATGACTCATAGAACCCATCTAGCATCTTTTCTAGAAACTCCATGTGTCAATCTTTCTCCGTGAACTTTGAGGGTCGAAAATGAGGTTTGTACTTTATTACTAAATTAATAAATATGAGTCAAACATATTAGGTATAATGCTTCAAAAATAAGCTTGAATCATGAGAGCTGGGTAGAGGATTAATTTATACTGTAGCTAAAGTAGAAGACTGATGAAAAACAGTATCTAGCACTGGTCCTTATCACTTCATATTCATCCTCAAACTAGTGAAATAACAGATTACCTGGTTCACGAATTAGCCAGGTTAGTTTTTGTTTTTGACTTTATCTCTTTCATTTACTGACTGCCTTTTTATTCATTCAACATCAACTGAAGTGGGAATTTCTGAAACACAGAGTATACTGTGACATTGAAACATTTTCTTCTCTAAATTTCCCAGGGACCAGTAGTTTGAAGTGGAACAAAAAACACCATCGCTGTTGATTACTTATATTGAAGGACAATATATGTTTCAACATATTAACTTACAAAAATGATTTATCGCCACAGCGTTTAAACAATGTCCTGTAACCAATGACTGTAGTTTTTAGATAAGTGATCATTTGCATGAATAACACTCACTCCCTTTATCACTGGGACACTTGAAGGAGCTTGGCTTTTACACAAAGTCCCCCTGAACATGGGAGATTTGTCTTTTCTCCTTGCCAGGGTCGCTTCAGGAACCAACCCCAGGACTGTGGATCTGTCATTCATTATTAAGAATTTCCACTTTGCCGCTGTTGGAAGGGAAGTATTGTTTCAGAAGACAAAAGTGCATGCTCAGGTTTACCAAGTGACCATTCACAGGCTAAATACAAAACATATGAACTACTTTGGCAAAATATCTGCAGTGGAATAATTGGTTAAAATATTATTGGAAGATAAGAAGATTCTATTCAATCCAATTAAATGTCAGGCATTTTTTTTTAATGTGCATACTTGCAAATTGCTAGCATTTTTTAATTTGGTTTGGACAATGCAGAATGATTTTTTTAAAATCTGTCCAGCTGCTTCATTATAATTGAAGGGAGAGAAATATCAGTCCATGACCCTCCTCTCTCATTCTAATGAGGTAAAAGTCACAAAACTGGAAATGCACAAGGATTTTCTTGATTATTTCTTTACAATTTTTTATTTTTCAATTATAGTTTATATTCAATGTTATATTAGTTTCAGGTGTACAGCACAATGGTTAGACATTTATATAACTTATGAAGTGATCCCCCAATAAGTCTAGTACCCCGTGACACCATACATAATTATTAAAACATTATTGACTATATTCCCTATGCCGTACTTTACACCCTGTGACTATTTTGTAACTGGCAATTTATACTTCTTAATCCCTTCATCTTTTTCACCCAGTCCTCCAAACCCCCTCCTAACAGGCAACCATCAGTTTGTTCTCTGTATCTATGAGTTTGTTCTGTTTTGTTTGTTCACTTATTTTGTTTTTTAAATTCCATGTGTAAGCGAAATCATATGGTATTTGTTTTACTCTTTCTGTCTTATTTCACTTAGCGTTTCACTTGACTGTTTTTTTTAATACAAACATAAGAATGATAACCAACTCTTTGTCTTCACCTCCTTCCATATGAAATTATGCGTGGGATGCTGTATGTAGACTTGGCAGTTGTGTGTGAAGAATTTTCATCCTCCAAAAGCAATGCAGATAGGAGAGAAATGAACTGAAATAACAAGAATGAGAAAATGGTAGTAAATCATAAATGATAACCAGAAAGATCCTGATAAATCAGTGGCAAGGATCTAATAAGTCTCTAAAGGTTCATAAAATTCTTTGCTGCTAGTTGCAAAGAAAGGTATCCCATCAAGTCATGATTCTTTGTGTCTCAGTTTTTTGCAGATCAGCTCTCTTTCCTCCCAGCTCATCAACTCTCATAGCTCTTATAAATTCAATGGGCTCTCTCCCTGTTCTCATTTGGGCACTGAAAAATAGAGACTCACTTGAACCACTAGAGGGATCTCTCTTTACAAAAAAATGTAAATTGTATAATAAACTGTAAACTTGAAATGACACAGGAAAAGCCAAGCGGGACCACAAATTAACTATTGCAATTTTGAAAGATGTCCCAGTGTCTGCAGAGCAGCCCTGCCCTTGGGGAGTCTGACCTTTCCAAGGTCCTGAGAGAGATATGGCAAAGGTGGACTTTGTCACACAAACATGCTTTGAACTACTCAAGTAGACTTCATTGGTAGCACAGAGGGAGAAAGCTACAGGCTGAAGAAAGGATAGTAGTGACGGTCCATATCAAGGCCAATTGCCACCAGCTTTTATTTAATTTGTAGCTCCTATTTTATGGTAGTTTTGAGGAACTTCACATCTTAGACATTTGAAAAAGAATAAGAGTGAAGCAACACAGACCACACACACACACACACACACACACACACACACACACACAACATTTAATTCTCACAATTTATGAAGCAGATATTTGTACCACACACACACACACACACACACACACACACCATATTCATGATGAAATGTATCCAAATGGCACATTTCTATATAATAATTTATGAAAAAAATTATGCTGTCATGTTCCTGAATTTCTTGGAGGCAGGATTCCTCAGTATTTCTTATACATGCCTTATATTTTAACTCTACATTTTGTAAATTTTATTGGTTGCTTATAAACTAGTCATAGCATTATATAATCTTAACAGTAGAACATAGAAATTATCTAAAATAGCTTCCTACTCCCAGCATGGAAGCTTAAACACAACTAAGTTTAGGTGCTTAAACTTTGTGATGAAGTTTGTTTATTGTTCCTTCATTTAATCAAGAAATACTTCCTGAGTGTTTTCCTATATGCCAGGCTTAACTTAATGGCTGGTCATAAATCGAAGATATATATTTTCAAGAAAATAACACTTTAGTGTGAAGAGACAAAGAATTAGTAATAAACATACTAATTAAGTTAATAATATAATATTGTGGTGTAATCTGGGATTTTACCTACTTGGAAATTTGTAAGATAGATACCCTGTTACTGTTTCATGTTGCTGACAGAAGACATGAAACTGTTGGGTCAGAGACAAGGTTCTCTTTTATGCCCAGCACAGCACGCAGTATAAACATTAGCTTATTTTGCATGGGAATTATGCAACTGGAGCCAGATGGATGCTGTGTACATAGTAGAGTTGTATCACAGCTGAGGAACACTGAGTGGGAAAATCACCATTTTATAACAAGCAATAAGCAAGATCTTTTTTTGGCTCAGAGAGGGACACAAATTTCTCTCTTGCGATTGTCACACAGTAATTTGTTGCAAACACAATTCTGATATATATATGACTTAATTTCCGCAAGTCTAATATATAGTGTATCATACATGTATAATACACTATATATTAGACTTGGGGAAATTAAGTCATGTCTTCAATGACTAAGTGAAAAAGTCAAAATTTTAACTCAGTTTAGGGACTCTTTCTTTTACTTAAGCTTCTTGTGGAAGAAATTTGGGAGAAAGTGACTATCCTATTAGTCACTTAGTAAGTATCTCATAGCTAAGAATTATTATACAGAAGATAGTTATATAATATAAACATTTGAAAAATAGAGTTATAGATGATGTATTAAAGAAGTGTACACCTGAAATCTATGTAACTTTACTAACAATTGTCACCTCAATAAACTTTAATTAAAAAATAGAGTTAAGGAAGTTCAGAGAAAAATTTTAATAATTTTGTATAGAGAGATTTAAAGAGGAAGATGACTGTAAAAGGCCAGAAAAATCACAAATGTGAAAATCTGACAAAACAGGCACAAATTTGCAATGATGATGAAAAGACAGACACACTTAAAGGAATCAGTGTGGTGATATAGGAAGGTCTGTGGTAACCTCAGATTTTTACAAGAAATGTGAGAAAGATGGCAGGAGCCATAAATAATTAGAGCCATGTGAAAGAGTAGAGCAGATCTAGGGAGACTATGTCAGGTAGCAGAACCTCTATATGAACCCACTGGTGTGAAAAATGCTAAGGACAGTTCAGTGTTCAGGTTATATGAAGAGGAAAAATAATGTGTGTGTGGGGCAGATTGTACAAGGCTGATGGGTGAGAGGGAGAAAGCAGGTCAACACTTATTTTTATATATATTATCAACCTTTTTAATATACAGAATGTTCTATCAAGAAAATAAAATCAAATTTGGAAAGAAAAAAATGGAAGGAGTGAAACAACTATAATTAAGAAGAAATTAAAGTTCAGGGAAGAATGAGCAGGGACTCCTGTTCAACAGCAATCCTACACCTCTCCTTAACCCCTATTCTATGCTAACAGAAACCTGATTTTATTTCAAGTATTGGGTGGGTTTTGGCTTCAAGGGAGAAAGGACCTTTCCTATACCCCAAGAGTTGAATTTTGATTATTCAAAACTTATCTCAGTGATTTCATTCACATTCAAGGGATTGATTGGTTTAGCAATGGGCACATATACCATTTTGGCCAAAGAGACATGAGAAAAAAGTCTTATCTGGGGGATGTTCCTGGAAATGTTCCTGAGTTTTAAAAAGCAGCACATGGGAGGGTGGTGCCCTCTTCCTCTCTTCTGGATTTTAGATACTGTTGCTGAACATGGGATGCCTGGAGCTGCTGCAGTCATTCAAAGTCATTACTAGAGAAGCCTACCCTGTCTTAATGATGTAGTTTAGTGTCTGAACCATGGAAGTGTTTCTTTAGGATTTCTTATTATGCACAGAGTATATTTTCCTTATTTGTTTCAGCCATCTTTTGACTCTTCTCTTTTTGGTGACAAAAGCATCCTGATACTCAAGTGATCTCATTATTTTGAAAATAAAAGTCCCATATATTATAAAATGAAAAAAAGACATGATTTAAATGAACTGGATGTAAAAATACTGTTTTAATGAAGAGGAAAGCAAACTTCAGTAAATAGAAGTCAACAAAATTGTTTGGACATTAGGGAAGCTATTGCTATCAATCTGTGATCTCAGAGACAGGGAGAGTGTTCAGAACAATGGAGACAGTGATCTATCTGTCATGGTTAGACTCTATGAAATAGGAAGTAAACTTATATTTACTGGTACTTTCAGAGTAATTTGGATGTGTGTTTTCAACAACTCATTTGTATCTATTCACAAAGTGGCTGCCATCCCAACAAGGACCTTATGATACTTCCTACACATGTCCTGAGGTATGATTAGTCCTATCTCCTTCAAAAGATAAGAGCAAAAGTCCTATCTGCTCAAAAGAAGCCAATATGATCATTTTTGCCTCTTGAGTTTCCTTATGTTGTCCTGTAATTTGGAGTGTCTCCTTCCCGTGTTTTATTCCTGTCTTCTTTGCCTAACCACTTTGTATCATTCCTCAATATCTATCTATTTTCTTGCTTTGATACCTTTAGTCTTATTGCTTCCTCTTGTTTATGAATTTCAAAATATTCACTGATATTATTATATCATTGATTGCATAATTTAAAAATATAAATTAATATTATCCAATATAATTATTTCTATGACAACCATCTTATTTTGCATAGTATTTAACTTACAGTGCTTACTCAACAAAGACCTGTTGAGATTGAAAGAAACAAGACTGGCAGGGTAATTTGCAGCCTTCCAAATATAAAGTGACGGAATGAATGATGGTAGTGTGGATAGAGATAAAGACATTATAAAGAAAGTGAATAGGATTTTGGTGGGAAATGCGTATTCTGTGGTAGAGAGGAAAAAATTGGTGGATTTTAAGAGTTTTGATTTGTGTCTGGAGCTCTTCTTGGTGTTACCAATGGAAACAGATAATTGTAAAAGGAAGATTTTTCATGAAAAGATAAGAGTTTCTACCAGAACTTGGACCAGCCCTATGTGTTGACCATACGGTCAATGTTTATATGGTGCAATTTAAAAATACTGAAAGAATTGTTACCCCAAAGCTTCTTCCTCATTAGTCTTCCAGAATGCCTGCCCTGTCTGACTTCAATTCCACCTTATATATCTGCCTTATTATTCTGGGGCTAAGACACAGCAAGCTGTATTTCCTAGACTCCTTTGCCAACTGGCTTCCTGTTAGTTCCTGCCAAGAACCACTAGAGTGACAAAGCACAAGAAGAAGGAGGAAGGGACTTCCTTATTCCTGTTTGTTATCCTGATTGCTATCACCTAGGCAGTGACAATTCGCTGCAGCAGTGACATTTCAAGTTTGTTTTAACAGTGACACTTGGTTTTCACCTCCATCTTCTTTGAATTCCAAAATTAGTTTACTGCTCCCTTCCCTAAGTACCAACTACAATCAGGTGTTGCCCCTCCTTAGAGGGCTGAGTCCCAGTTCTGCACAGACTCCACTCTGATATCCTAAATTCTAATAATCTATCCTTTTTCTTTTTATTCCCCAAGCTCTATGGATAATAAGTGCTTGTTATCTGTGGGTAAATTTTAGTGTTCTCTATTGCTCTTTCAGCCCTCAAACACCCATATAGCTAGCCTGTATACTAAATATTTTTGTTGAAATACTTACGGTGGTTTGTTTTCCAATGACATTTAACTGATATATTGCTAGAAGACTGTAGCCGTTCAAGGTCTATGCAAATAGAGTGGGATTCTCCAATAATTTGGTTGGGAAAATCAGAGAGGGATTTATGATGAAAAGTAGCATTTGCAAATGACCTTGACGATGGGGAGGGTTTAGCAGTGTAAAGATGGGATGAGAAAAGCCTTTTTTATTAAATTTATTGGGATGAATTGGTTAATAAACTTATACAGGTTTCAAGTGTATAATTCTGTACTATATCATCTATATATTGCATTGTATGTTCATCATCCAAAGTCAAGAAAAAAGCCCTTTAAGGCATGAAAGCACTATGAAAAATACTCATTAATGAAAACACAAAATATTGTAATTATATTGGAAATCATGTGTAAAAGTTAATACTTGGTGATAAATTTGCAAAAGTAGAATTGGATCAGATCTTGGTTAGGGATGTTTGATGCCAGATCAGAATTGCTGAAGCATTAAAGGCTTTTGAGTAGCAGGGTTGCAGTATTAGGTTAGAGGAGGAAAGGAAGGAACACATTATTGAAGACCCATATTTGGAAGATAATGTAGTGAGCATGACTAAGTTCTGTGTTATCCCAGAGATAATAAGGGTGTCATATGAGGTCTGACAATTACATTCACAAACTTGCCACTGTATGTATACATTGGCAGCACTGTACCAACAGCTCGGTAAAGTTTCATAACCTTGATATATCAGTGTCTCACAGCTGTGTTAGTGTCAATGTGTGGAGGTGTCTTGCTGAGTAGCATTTATTATTGTTGTTGCATGGTTTTGTGTGCCGTCAGGAGAATGTCTGAGCTTGAATTAGAGCAATGAACACACATTAAATTTCTTGTTAAACTTGGCAATAGTGGAAGTGAAGAAGGGACATGGTTAGTCCAAGTTTATGAGGATAATGCCATGAAGAAAAGGGCAGTGTACAAATGGATTAAACGTTTTTCTGAGGGGAGAGAATGCGTCACTGATGAAGAGAGGTCAGGGCGGCCAGTAACGAGCAGAACTGATGAAAACATTGCAAAAATTCATCAAATTGTGCGTCAGAATCGTCAGCTGACTGTGAGAAGCATAGCAGTCCAAGTAAACATTGACAGAGAAACAGTTAGGGAAATATTAACAGAAAATCTTGGCATGAGAAAGGTGTGTGCAAAAATGGTTCCAAAGGAGTTCACCAATCAACAAAAGCAAAGGAGAGTCAAAGTTTGCCAAGACCTTTTGGAGAGGCGAGACGAGATTTTGGGCTATGCTATCACTGGTGATAAAACATAGGTGTACTAATACGACCCTGAAACAAAGTGTGAAAATGCACAATGGAAGTCAGCCAATTCTCCATGACCAAAAAAGTTCTGTCAGTCCAAATCAAGAATCAAAACAATGTTGCTAAGCCTTTTTGATATCAGAAAGATTATTCATTATGAATTTGTACCAACTGGACAAATAGTTAACCAAGTTTACTATCTGGAAGTGCTGAAAAGGCTGCGTGAAAAAGACAAAGACGACCTGAACTTTTCACCAACAATGCATGGCTCTGGCATCACAATGCACCAACTCCCACAGCACTGTCTGTGAGGGAGTTTTTAGCCAGTAAACAAATAACTGTATTGGAACACTCTCCCTACTCACCTGATCTGGCCCCCAATGACTTCTTTCTTTACCCGAAGATAAAGCAAATGTTGAAAGGATGACATTTTGATGACATTCAGGACATCGCGGTAATATGACAA
This sequence comes from Rhinolophus hipposideros, assembly GCF_964194185.1. Taxonomy (NCBI): domain Eukaryota; kingdom Metazoa; phylum Chordata; class Mammalia; order Chiroptera; family Rhinolophidae; genus Rhinolophus; species Rhinolophus hipposideros. The sequence goes on from NC_138048.1 coordinate 11,316,803, forward strand.
CAGCTGTGATGGCCATTCCACAAATTGCTTTGAAGAGTGTACTAGGCATTGGCTTCAGTGCATAGCTTCCCAAGGAGAGTACTTTAAAGGTAACTGTAGTGATGTTCAACAATGAAGTATTTCCTAGGATGAGTTTACAAATCTACTTGCCAATGCTTGTATTCTGCTATTTTTCTAAACAAAATTTAACCTGTCTCTGAGTTTCTAATCATCTGATTGGGAGGACATCTTTATCAGTATTGGAAGTTGGTCTTTATTTTCATCTGAGAAGCTAAGTCTTATATTATTACATGAAAATAGAAGAGGTCCCTGGTCTTTACTTCATGATGGCCACCATTGTTTTGTTGTTAATTTTATTACTGAGCAACTCTGTTGAGAGCTGCAGAGATGCCTTTTCACATGGTGGTCCTTTTTGCCCCAAGAAGATGGGCCAGGGGTTTTAGTTTCTGTATCTTTGGATTTCTACATTCACTTCCCCCCATGAGAAATTCTGCAACTTGCTGAGCTTTGCTTGGAATATAACATGGGTTCTGCTTGTGCTTTGTGGTAGACAGAATAATGGTCCCTCAAAGATGTTATATCTTAGTTCCCAAGACTTATGACTATGTTACATGATATGGAAAAGGAGAATTAAGATTGCTGAAATGATTAAGGTTGCTAATCAACTGACTTAAAATAAGGATATTATCCTGGATTACCTATGTGGGCCCAATGTAAGTGTAAGGGTCTTTAAATGTGGAAGAGAGAGGCAAAAAAGAAGGGTGGAGTGATACAAGGTGAGGACTCAACCTGCTGTCAATGGTTTTGAAAATGGAGGAAAAGGATCATGAGTCAAGGAACTTGGGCAGCCTCTAGAAACTGGTAAATGCAAGGAAACAGACTTTCCTCTAGAACAGGGGTGTCTAAACTTTTTTCAACATTTTTTACCAAGGGCCATATGCAGTAAAACACACAAACAGCCGGGCCACTCACTCGAGGTGAAGTACGTATTGCCTCACCTGGTTTATTTAAGTAAACTAAATATATTTTTGGAATTTATGTTCCACTTATATTCCACTTATATTCCATTTATAGTCCATTAGCACTTTGCTGCAGGCCAATTAACAATGGATTGCAGACTGCAGTTGACCCGCGGGCCACAGTTTTGACACTCCTGCTCTAGAACATTGAGAAAGAACATCCTGATTTTAGCCCAGTGAGACTGCTGTGATACTGTAAACCTACAGAAGTGTAGAATAATAAACTTGTGTTGTTTTCAACTTAAGTTTGTGGTGATTTGTGGTAGCAGCAGTAGGAAACGGATGTACTGCTGGAGCTGCTACTTCTCTTTCTCCTAGAAAGGACGCCTCGCTCCACAACTGTCTCTGACACAGTTTGCTTCCTTCTATCTCAATTCCAGCATGTCCACTCTTTCCTCTTTCAGGGCAATAGTAGAAATGCAGGGAAATTTCTGTAGTACAGATCTTGAAATACAAAAAATATTTTTATATTCCCCAAGGAAAGTTAGACCTTATACAAGAATCAGCAAACCTCAGTCCAAGGCCAATTCTGGTCCTCTGTTTCCGAAAATGAAGTTTTCTTGGAACACATTCATTTACATATTTTGTATGACAGTTTTCACTACAAAGATAGAGTTGAATAGTTGTGATAGAGAGCAGATGGTCCACAAATCCTTAAATATTTACTATGTGGGTCTTTGCAGAAAAACTGTGCTGACCTCTACTTTAGGAACACAATTATGGCTAATCTTAGGATGGAGATGTGGATAAGGATGGGAGGAGCAGAATTTACTTTTCAATTGTTGTTCTATAGTAGCAATAAGTAAAACAGAAACTAGTATCTCAGTAGATTAACTCATGGTTGGTGTAATGGGCTGAATGGTGGCCCCAAAATAATCAGGTTGTCCCTGGAACCTGTAAATGTCTCTGTCGTGCAGGGGACCCTGCTCACTGCGCTATTTGTCATGCAGGGTGGCCTGTGGGGTCTCTGCTCCCGATCCCCACATAAGAATGCAGGACATGGTGAGGCCAAAAAGGAACACCCACGGAGCCATAAGTAGGAGAGTCTCACCGGTGGCATCCGCCTCTCTGCAATCCGCTCTTGCTAGCCCCCATTCCTTTTTTTGCTCGCGCAGCCACAGTCGTTATATTAGTGGCCAATGGCTTACGGGTTACAGCTGACGGCCAACTAGCCACAGCTGACGGCCGTCTACTACCTGAGCCAGCACCTTTCTATGTGAGGCCGAGAGCCTGGAAACTGTTTTTTTGGGGCTTTGTCCCCACAGCTACGTTGTTTGGAAAAAGGATCTTTGCAGATGTGAATATGTTAAGGATAAATGAGATGAAGAGATAAGCCTGGGTTATCCCAGTGGGCCCTAAATGCCATCATCCAGTTATAAGAAAGAGGTAGAAGAGATTTGATAATACACACAGAGGAGAAGGCAGAGTAAGGACAGAGGCAGAGACTGATTTAGATCACAAGCTGAGGAACCCCAAGTCATCAGAAGCTAGAAGAGGCGAGGGATGGACTCTCTCTGACAGCGTCAGGAGGAAGCGCAGCCCTCCTGACTCCTTGATTTTAGACTTTGATCCCAGAAGTGTGCGAAAATAAATTGCTGTTGTTGTAAGCCACCAAAGTTGTGGTCATTTGTTATAACAGCAATAGGAAATTAATACAGATAAGAAGACCATATTGAGAAGATAACAACGTTTTAGCCAGTGCATATGATTGAAACCAATATAAAATTTATCTGCTGATGAATTCCAAACTCATTACGTCACATAATATTTGGCTTTGGTGGAAGAAACTCAGGGAAATGCAAAGGATCATGTCTGAGGGACTCATAGACAGTGGGTATTCAAATCATTTAACAGTGTGTAAGTGATTTCGCAGTAATACCATCAAAGTTTGTAGAGTAAATCATTTTGATTCCCACTTCTGTCTGGCATAGAGAAATAATCAGCATTTCAAAGTGCCCGTCTCTGTTTCAGCGTCGCCTCAATAACTACTTATGCAGCATATGACATGCCCGCTTATGTTCCCTCTCTTTTTATTATCAAGCTTTTCAAAATCAATATACATACATATGATATTATATGATATTATTATATATTATTATAGTATATATTTAAGAGGATTCTCCTACCCTTATTAGCATATTTAATATACTAAATACATATTTATGCTTGCTTCACTGAAAATCAGTTACAACTGGTTTATTCTTACAAGTTGGTACATATTTGAACTCTTAACATCTATAATATGCTTTTCTAGCTTTAGTATGTGTTATTCTTTCCTGAAGAACTTGGTAGGGTAACTTGGTAAAGTTGGTAATAATGAAATGATCTATTTGGTGTTTCGGCTGTTTTATACCAAAATTCCTAAAATTAATCATATTATTCATTTCACTCTATCTAATGAAAGGCAAGTCCTAAAACTCATCTCCAAATGAGACTCATCCCTTTTTCTGGAAGGTATATCTTTTGTGCACCATACTGAATTCTCTTTGTTCAGCCACCAAAGCAGAAACTAGTTCTGCACAGGCTTGGCTTCGAACAGGGGTAACCTAACAGGGCATGAACTTAAGTGCTTCAGGTGTGCTGCTGCTCATCTCCTGCCCTGGGGGCTCCCTGAGGCTGACTGTCTGCTTCTGAGATTCATTCCTTTAGGCTTCTCAGAAAGTTCCTCCATTTGAGCAATCTCTTGTGGTGGCCAACTCAACAATGCACCTTTGTAAGGACCCTCTGTTCTTCCCTAGTTACCATTCCCCCGCCACCACATTTCTAAATAGTGCCATCATGAAGCAGCTTTTATCTGGGCTTTAATTTTGGGGGAGACCTAAGCGAAGACATTAGACTGCTGCAGTCAAAAGAAATCACCAGTAGATACTAATTTTTAAAACCTTTTCATTATGGATATTTACAAATAGTCACAAAAGTAGAGAGAGGCATAAAATATAGGACCCTGTGTACAATTCACTCAATGGACCTTTCCCCTAGAGTATTGTCGAAATAGGTTTTTAGATAAGATTTTATTAGAGGGCAGTCAAAATTATACAGATGTATTTTAATTTTGCCAGTTAGTACTAAATTTCCCTTCATAAAGATTATACCTTTGTAGATCCCTCTTTCCAACGAATTATAAGAGATCCCATTTTCCTATAGCCACTCCAACAAAGTATGCTGTCAAACTTTTGAAGTTATGTCTGTCTCATCTGTGTAGTTTCAGTTGCATTCTCTTATTAAGAGCGAGACTGAGTACGATTTTGTGTTTATTTGTGAATTCTTTCTTCTTATCTTTTGTCCTTTTCTTAAAAATAAGGCTGTGAGTTTTTTTCTTCTTATTTTTTAGAAGGTCTTTTATAATAGCAAAATTAACACTTTATCTGTGATGTAATTTGAAACTATATTGTTTTAGTTTTTGTAATTTTACTTTATTTTGGTATTTTCTTGCATTTCTTTTGACTGTATCTTTCTAAAACGAAGACCTCACAAAGTAATTATTGGGGAAGAGATTTGTATAAGAGATTAAGCTAAATAAATATTGAGAGTGAGTTAACCTTCCCCAAGTATTTTAAGATTTAGAAATTTTAAGATTTAGAAATTTTAAGATTTAGAAGTATACATTTCAAGTTTGCAAATGATCTCTTATCATTCCAACACCTGGCAGTTAACATTTTGTTTAGTTGTCTGGGTCTTTTTGTATTCTTTGTCACACTTTTCTCCCTTCCTCTCTCCCTGATTTTTTAAACTCCCTCCCTCCCTCTCTCTTTTCTCCCTTTCTTTCTTTTACCCTTTCTCCCTTTCTCTCTTTCTTTCCCTCCTCCTCCTCCTCCTCCTCCTCCTCCTCTTCCTTCTCCTTCCTCTCTCTCTCTCTCTCTCTCTCTCTCTCTCTCTCTCTCTCTCTCTCTCTCTCTCTCATGTGCTAGGTCCTAGACATGAGCAAGCAAACGAGTCTAACAGGAGAGCAAACATTAATCCATAAGCAGACCCAGTAAAATGCAACTATAGCAGCTGTTGGAGAAACACTTACCAGGTTCTATGTGAGGCTGTAATTGTTGGGTTTTAATCTAGCCAAGGGAGTTCAGAGAAGACTTCTTTGAAGAGCTCCCAATTAAATGAAACTCTGAAGGATGTGTAAGAAGTAAGTAGAAGAAATGCAGAGGGACTAGCCTTCTTGACAAAGGGAAAAACAGCTTCAAAGATCTTGTGGCCAGAGGGAATATGGAAGTAGAGGAGACTGAGAGTCAGGTCAGTGTGACTGGAGAAGAGAGCAAAGAGAGCCCTGCGAGAGATGGGAAAGGGGCAGAACTAGTGGAGCCATGCTAAGGAGATGTGTCTTCATCCTAAGAGCATTTCGATGCCATGAAAGGATTTGAAGAGAAGGGAGCAGGTATGACCAGATATATTTTGAAAAGGTCATCCTGACTCCTGAATGGAAAACGGATCATAAGAGTGCCTGAATGGAAAGAAGCCCAGAGAGGAAGTGGATGCTGTGGTTTGAGAAAAAATAATGGCAGAATTGGGGGGGATGGAGGTAACAGAGGTGCACCTAGCACATTTAACACTGGTGTCTCATTTTTTAAATACTTTCTCACTTGACAAAACTATTTTCAGAAATAATCATCAAATAAAACAAACAGCTTATAATGATAATGGCTAGAGAAAAACAGACAAGGAAGAATTTCTTTCACTGAACTTTGTATCATGCCAATTAAAAAGAAGTGAAAGATAAAATAAATAACGCAGCACCAAAATGGATAAATGTAGCTACTCATTGTTTTTATATCTATTTAACAGTTTGAACTTTAATCACCTGGTTATAATTCTATTATAATATCGTATGTAAGTAGTTTTCTGATAATCAGTAATTTTTATTAAAACCAAAATTTAATCAACAGTAGTGATACTGATAAAATGTTGTTTTCTTAATATTTTTCTTTAAAACTTTAATTTATAAAGAGTAAATTTCAAAATTTAGAGGTACTAATCAATATGTGTAAATTAAAATTGTTACCTAGCAAATGGAATGCTGTTTCACTTTTTTATGTTTTTTTTTAACACAAAGATAGATGCCAAGTGGTCACATAGAACGACAGAATTAAAGTAATTTAAGATCTTTCTCTCTTACAGTCATTGTGCTGTCATTGTATATTTTGAATCTACTGTTTAAATGAAAAAAATACAAGATACATAAAGCATCAAAAACAAGCTCAAATGATTTCTGAATCATTACAGAGTTATTTTAAATGAAAACATCTCCACAAGTGTTAAAAGCTGACTGTACAACTGGCGATTCTCCAAATTAACCTCCCAATAACTAATAAGTATTGTATTATTGTAAAAATACAATACTTATTAAAGGATAAGTAATAAAAATGTGCTAATCTGAAGCTGACACACACACACACACACACACACACACATACACACACACACATATAATTAAAGCTTAACAGTAGCCAGAACAATTATTTAGAATTTAGATCAATCAAAGATTTGAGGGAAGAGTATTTTTATCGCTGACATTATTTAGAATTGCCAGCACAAGGTAGTAATAGGAAGCAGTTGTTTCAAAATTCTCTATAGACAATATACACTTCTTTATTGCGTCATCCACCACTTGATCCACCCTGAGTGGCAGTGAATGTGGAGAAAATGGATAAACTCATAGAAAGAGTAATTCAAAAGGGAACCACACCCAGTCCCTACTCTTAGAGAGCTAACATTGTGAGTGGGGTACGGTGTACCGCTGCGATTTTAACTGTCTTCTCCTACGTTTCTTATAGAAAGGGTATCTGGTGAGAATGAAACACTGACAATGTACTTTGGCTTGAGACTGACAAAGACTCTCCTTGGCCAAACTCTAGCCAGGCTCCTCTGAGCACTCTCCTGGATTAGGCCCCACAGGGTTTATAAAGACTTGAACAAAACATTAACATAGTTTCTAACAGCTCAAGACCACATCCCTATGATTACCCTGGCCCTGCTTCAAGGGCCGGCTTGAGAAAACTCAAGGCTGTTGCCGGACAGGCGGCCTAAAGGGTCTCCTGTCCCGCTCCCCACATAAGAACGCAGGATATGGTGAGGCCAAAAAGGAACACCCACGGAGCCATAGGTAGGGGAGTCATATCACTATATTCTCTCTGGTGGCCGCGAGACACACGAAGTAGTAGCCACATGATCCGCAGTCCGCCATTCACTTCTCTGCCTGCCAACCAACCAACCAATCCACGCAGCCCAGCAGTTACATCAGTAGCCAATTGGCTAACGGGCTACAGCTGACGGCCAACCAGTCACAGTTGACGGTCACTCACCACCGGAGTCAGCACCTCCCCACAGGAGGCCAAGAGCCTGGAAACTGCTCTCTGGGACTCTGTCCCCACAGCTGTCGTAAGACTTTGCTGTTTGTTCCACCCAATACCTGAAGGTAGGACTTCTGTCTCCCAGCCTTGTGTGTGTGTGTCGGAGCCTGAATTCTATAAGTTCCAGTTAATAAATCCAGATGGGTTTAACATACACCAACACCCTTTTCCTGCCTTTTGTCATTTTTCACTTCCCTGACTTTACTGAGCCCCCGCCCACCACTCTCTCTATTCTTTCATTCTTCCTTCCAAACGTACAGCACCTTCGTACAAATCAAAGTTGAGTTCCTTTCACTCTGTACTCTTTCTTCCCTACTGTAATAGTATATTTCCAATTAAGATCTGTCCATACCATTTTAACCAGTGTCCAGGTTTGTTGATCTTTGACAAGACTTACAAATCATTCTATACATATATTTGAACAAAGGCAGCTACATGAACCGGAGGTACCACTGGGATAAGAGCCACAGGGAAATTCTACTACAGGTAGTTTTTTCAAATGGAATATATTTGACTCTGTTGAATGTGGTTAGAAATAGAAGTTGAACCAAGCGAGGGACTGGTAGAAATTGAAATAGTTTGCTCATCAGCAGGAACAAGCAATAAAGATGAAGATTTTTAACTAAGTGTTTTGGAGGTGCCAGAGGAAAAGCTTATGTTAGATAGAGAGGGAAACTTATAAAATATACTAGGTTAATGGTACTTGCTAAAAGATAGATTTGTCAATAATTTGGAGATTTTTAAAATTACAAGTCATTAGATCAAAATAAAGCTTTCAGTATTGCAGCAAGTTGTATGAGGTGGGAATCAAAGGGCTAGGGCACCAATGGGAATTTTTAAAAAGCAGCATAATACCTTTATATGAGATTTTGCCAAGTTACAGAACCATTATATCCATAAATGTGGTGATTTGACAGCAAGCCATATATACGCAAAGAAAAAGATTTCCTGCTTATTAAATGCTGACATTTGTAATAAATAATTCTTTTATTTTGCACAATATTTGATAGTCATTTAATGTCAGACTCTGAGCTATGCAGTGGTCCCTGTCCTCACAGAGCTTAGAGACCAGTCAATATAAAGGAGGTGGACGTGCTCTAAGAATCTTTTACTCATCTGTTCTTGGATGTATTCCTTGCCTTTCTCAGCTCTACTCTGTATCTAAGGAGATCTGAACTTTCAGGCTGCATTTCCCAGGCTCAGATGGATTGTGGCTGGATTTGGCCAAAGAGAGGCACTGAAGAGAGAAAGGAAGGTGGCAGAATTGGAGAAGACAAGGTAATTGTCCCCTTATCCTATTCAGGTAGCATCTTTGGAAATAGCTGCCTCTCGTTAAAAGCTCTAATTTTGTTTGACAGGCCCAGGCTCTGTTTTCTGATGTGCCAGCTCATAAGAGCTGTGCATCTCTTTCCAATTCTGCATTTAGTGATGAGTTGGTAGGTTGAAGTCAACATGGGGATATTTATACCACAGAAATTGGCAAACAGGTTTTGTTATTCTTCAGAAAGCTGGATGTCAGACATTAACCAGTTTACCACTGGTTCTAACAATGCCACCTCTTTGAGTTGTTCCTCAAACTCTAGAGACTGGCTTTCTGTGATTATTATTCTCTCAGTTGCCTTGATTTCTTATATCTTTCTTCCTTGTATTAAATCACCTATACTGGAACATCTAGAGGAGTTTTTGATGGCATCCTGACTAATATAGGAGAGCACCTCAGCTGGACTTAGGTATTCAGGGTAAAATCTTCCAAAAAAAAATGTAATATATCAATTGAAAAAAATAAAATGGACAGAACTTGGCAATAGGATGAGAGGATAAGAAAAAGGCATGATTCAGCATATGCCTAGAGTTTTGATTTGGGAATGTAGGTAGATAATAGTGCCATTTGTTAAAAGAGAAAGCAGAAGCAGAGAAACAAGTTTGGATGAGGGGGTGGAAATGTTGAGTTTGAGGTGCTCATGAGATACCCAAGTATAGATGTCTAGTAGGGGTTAACAGAAACAGAACACAGAAGGGAGATCTTCTCCTGAAATCCTCCTTCTCTTTGTGACCCCTCAGTTGCCTTGCTCAGTAGATTATTTTATCTCTTTTCTGTACCTTCAAAATGTTATCACAAATTTCATTCATATATGGTCACTTCTTGTCATTAAAACAACAATAAACCAAAACCCAAAAAACTTACATTCTTAAAGTTCATGCTTCCAACCACCTTCAGCTGCAATCTTTTTTCCCCTTCATGAGTAGTTTTGTTTCCATGGTAGCTGTTTCAACTTCCTTCTCTCCTCCTCCTCCTCAATCTATTGAAACCTGGCTTCTATCCGACTCTTCTGAAACTGATCTCTGCAAACACACCAATGACATGCTTATCTCTGAATCCAATGGGCTCTGAGCTGGCCTGAGAAGAGAAGTTTTGGTGAGTGACTAGTATATAACAAATATTCAGTGAATAAGAGTTGTTTTTATTATGGTGGGGCCAAATTAATTTTTTATTGTTACTGCTAAATTTGCTTTTTTCCCCAAGAGGAATTATCTTTACAAATCATCACTTTGACCATTTATTTTCTTAATGAGTTTTGATTTCTAATTACCTACAATCAAAACAATTGGCACGTGTAGTACAATCAAAACAACATGAGGTAGAGTACAGCATAGGGAATAGTGTCAGTGGAATTGTAACAGCTATATATGATGTCAGAGGGGTAGTAGATTGGGGGAGGGAGGTTATCACTTTGTGAGGGGGGTAAATGTCTAACTGTTACATTGTGTTGTACACCCAAAATTAATAATAAAAAATTAAAATTAAAAAAGAAAAAGAATTGGTGAATTCAGTTAAAAAATTATTCACATCTATTACTTTGCATCCAATGAAAAAAATAAAAATATAAATCTGATAAAAATGTTTGCCTAAAATTTTCACCTTTTCACTAGCTGTTTGTTTCATTACACAGAGAGCTCTTCAAACAATGCAAGTTGCCTTAGGGTTAAAGCATTTTCCTCAAAACCTTCTATGTTTTCTTGTAGTACCCACAAATAGCTAGCAATTTTTAGTAAGCCACAGATATGAAGTTTAAGGGTCATTTACTAAGTGACATGTTTGATTTACAGTGTAGGAGTTGCAAAGAATTAGCGCTGTATTCATGTTTCAATAGCTTACAGCATAAAAGGCATGGATATAGTAGTGAGCACATTCTGAAATCATCTTTGCCTCAGTGTAAAAGGGAATCTAGTTTAATAGAACAGAGTGACCTACTCTTTCAGAGGAAGAAATAAAATCTACAAATGTGATGCAATACCTTATGTTTTATTTTTTCAATTCTTTATATGTAGACATTTTGAATTGTGAAAGCCAAGCTTTGCCATGTATGCATTTGTAATCATATATACTCACACCTAATCCTGATTCACAAACCATAAACTTCATGCTCTGAAGCAGAAAAATCTCAAGGCAGTCTTGAAAGTGTTCATAAACTGGTGTTCTCTGTAATGTAACACCAGTGGTCAGACTACAAGAACATGTTCAGGGTTCATTTATGGATGATCTTATTTATTTGCTTTATAAGAAGAACAATTTATTAAAAATTTTAATATTTAATAATACACTCAGTTGTCTAGGGCATGAGTAAACAGAAACTCCTATGTAAAAATGCTATTGGCTCAGCCTTTGGAAAGATTTTGACAATGTGCATAAATAAATTTTAATTTATGTATCCTTTGATTCATCAATTCCTTTTCTAAGGATTCACCACACAAATACACCTGTTGAACTGTTGGAATCACATCATAATTTTAACAAGAATAGCCCAATGAAAGAAGACTCAAAACTGGACTTGGTGAAGTGAGATTTAAGTTTCAGCTCATCTAACTTTGAAACTTGGGCAAGTCACTTACACTTTGATTCTCAGTTTCATTTTGTATTTTATAATAATATCTACTTTACAGGATAATTACAAAGATAAGATGACAATAGAAGGTGAAATATCTTTGGAAATTTCAAATTATTAATAATGTTTTTACCAACACCATCACAACGAAAATATCACAGTTTCATCCTATTTTATGGAAATAATCAAATGCATATATCCTTTAAGAAGAAGATAAAACGATTCTTATTTTCACCAAAGTAATTTTCTTTTGGATTGCTCCATATAAATCATGTTAATCATGTTTCAATAATACCCCATATTAAAGCATCAGTTTCAACAGAATTTGTGGAGTACACATCAACTAGAAAAAGAAACATATACCTCAAGCTTTGTGAGATGTGTTTAAATATAATACAAAAAACATGACTCCAAATGAAATGTTTTTCTACATATTCTGGACCAGAAACATAGTATTCTCATGTGGAAACTAAATTAAAGTGAATTGCTTTATATTAGAAGAAAAACAACACTGTTGACCTTTGAAGATGTATGCTGGAGAACTATGATAAGAATAGCAGGAAAGAAAAATCTGCTAGGAGGCAGTGTATGCTTTGAAAATGAGCCATCCTGAGAACACAGTTTCTCCAAGCATATCTCACAGTAAGAGGCTAAATTAATACCAAAAGCGGACTATAGAGTTCTTTGAGATTCTATAAATGTTAAACCTCATTAGATCATCCAAAAGGATACCTGAGCTGCATTAACTGATTAAGTAGAAACTTAATATTGTTCCATCTAACAAATGGTGTCACTGACACAGAAATCAACCCTCTTTGATTTCTAACTGGGCCAGCATTTTCCGAACTCTATTCTGTGGAATTCTGAGCCTGGAGAACATTTGTTCCAGGAAATATTTAACAAGTACTGTACACATACACATATTCACAATGCTCTATGATTAAAAAGTGTTTGGGAAGTACAGGGTGTTGTAATTCTCCTCTTGAGGGTTCCTAATGCTCACTGGCTAATTAAAAGTTATGAGAATTCCTTTTTTTAAAAAAGATTTTTATTAAAATATAGCTAACATACAACATTACATTATTTTCAGGTGTACACCATAGTTTTTCAACATTTATATACCTAAAGAAGTGATCACCATGATAAGTCCAGCAACCATCTGACACAGTACCACGCTGTCACAATACTATTGACTATATTCCCCATGCTGTACATTACATCCCCATGACTTATTTGTTTTATATCTAGAAATTTGGACCTCTTATTCCCCTTCACCTTCTTCTCCATGTTTTAAAATTTTAAATTACAGTTGGCATTCAAAATTATTTTATATTAATTTTAGGTGTTCAGCATAGGGGTTAGACATTTATGTAATTTAAGAAGCTCTGGTGTCCAGCTGGGATTATACATCATTGTTACCATATTATTGACTGTATTCCCTATGATTTACATCTCCATGACTATTTTGTAACTACAATATGTACTTCTTAATGCCTTCACCATTTTCACCCTGCCCCCAACCCCTCCCATCTATCACCCTGATAAATCTAGTACCCATCTCACACCATACATAGTTATTACAATATTATTGACTATATTCCTTATGTTATACCCTACATTCCCATAACTACTTTGTAACAACCAATTTGTACTTTTTAATCCCTTCCACTTTTTCACTGACCCCCTAACCCCCCTCCTATCTGGCAACTGTCAATTTGTTCTCTGTATCTATGAGTTTGTTTCTGTTTTCTTTGTTTATTTTGTTCTTTAGATTCCACAATAAGCAAAATCACATTGCATCTGTTTTTCACTGTCTGACATACTCCACTCAGCACAATACCCTCCAGGTCCATCCATGCTGCCGCAGATGGCAAAAGCCTATTCCCTTCCATGGCTGAGCAATATTCCATTGTATATATGTACTACCTCTTATTTACCCATTCTTCTATCCAAGGACACCCAGGCTGCCTCCACATCTTGGCCATTGGAAACAATGCTGCAATGAATATATGGATGCTCATTTCCCCTCTAAGTAGTGTTTTAGATTTCTTCAGATAAATACCCTGAAGTGAAATTACTGGGTTCTTCTTTGTCTCTTATTATAGTCCATTTTGCCCGACGTAAGTATTGCTACACCAGATTTTTTTGCTCTTATTGTTTTCATTTTCATGAAATATCTTTTTCCCATCCCTTTGCTTTCAATCTGTGTGTATATTTTGATCTGAAGTTAGTCTCTTGTAGGCAGCATATGTAAGGGTCTTGTTTTCTTATTTATTCAGTCACCCTGTGTCTTTTGATTGAAACATTCATTCCATTTACATTTAAAGTAATTGTTGATAGATATGTAATCATTGCCATTTTATTACTCATATTTTTATCTTTTTTTTCTTGTTCTTCTTAAAGAAGTCTCTAACATTTCTTGTGATTCTGGTTTAATGTTGATGACCTCTTTTAGCTGTTGCTTATCTGACAAGTTCTTTTTTCTGTCTTTTGATTCTAAATGATAGCTTTGCTGGGTAAAGAGCTCTTGGTTGTAAGTCCTTGCATTTCATTGCTTGGAATATTTCCTGCCAATAACTTCTGGTCTGCAAAGTTTCTGTGAGAAATTAGCTGATAGTCTTATGGGAGCTCCCTTGTAGGTAACAAACTGCTTTTCTCTTGCTGTTTTTAAAATTCTCTCTTTGTCTTTAACCTGTGGCATTTTAATTATGATGTGTCTTCTTGTGGGCCTCTTTGGGTTCATTTTGTTTGCGACTCTTTGCTTTCTGACCTTCTATATTTATTTTCTTTGCCAAGTTATGGAAGTTTCCATCGTTATTTCTTCAAATAGGTTTTCAATTTCTTGCTTTCTTTCTCTTTTCCTTCTGGTACCCCTATGATGTGAATGTAGGTGTGCTTGATATTGCCCCAAAGGCCCCTTAAGCTGTCGTCATTATTATTATTATTATTATTATTATTATTATTATTATTATTTTTACTGTTTGGTTTGGGTGTTTCCTGCTACCTTATCTTCTAAACCACTGATCCAGTCCTCTGCTTCACCTAATCTGCTGCTGATTCCCTCTAATGTGTTCTTCATTTCAGTTATTATGTTCTTTATTTTTGACTCATTCTTTTTTGTTTTTTATCTCAATTTTTAGGTTTTCTATCTCTTCATTGAAGTTCTCCCTGAGTTCATTGAGCATCCTTATAACCAGTGTTTTGAACTCTGTGTCTGGTAGATTGCTTGCCTCCATTTTGTTTAGTTCTTTTTCTGGAGCTTTGTTTTATTCTTTTTGGGACATGTTTCTTTCTCTCCCCATTTTGGCTGTCTCCAAGTGTTTCTTTCTAAATATTAGGCAGGGCTGCTATATATCTCAGTCTTAGTAGAGTGACGTTATATAGGAGGTGTTCTGTGGGGCTCAGTGACGCAGTATCCCTGGTCACCTGAGCTAGGTACTCCAGTATGTCCCTTGTATGGGTTGTGTGTGCTCTCTTATTGTAATTGAGACTTGGTTGTTATTTGCACATTGATGGGATGGATTCACCCTCAGTCTGATTGGTTGTCAGGATGGGCTGTGACTACAGTTGAGGAGCTGTTGTGCATGGGTTGACCCTACAGAGCACTATTCGCGTTAGCAGGGCTCTGATGCCTTCCCAGTCTGCACTTTGGGTGTGTCCTTGGAGTTGGCCTGGTGATGCTCTGGCTCTATCTGAAGCTGGCCACCAGGCATACCAGCCCTGGGACCTGCTGGGAAGGGCCTGTGGGAACAGAGCCCCAGAGAGCAGTTTCCAGGTTCTCGGCCTCACATAGAAAGGTGCTGGCTCAGGCAGTAGATGGTTGTCAGTAGTGACTAGTTGACCATCGGCTGTTACCGGTTAGCCATTAGCCACTGATATAGCTGCCGTGGCTAAGATAGCAAACGGTGGTGTAGTGGCGTGGTGTAGTGGAGTGTGGATTACGGATTGCAGAGAGGTGGATTGCAGCTAGCAAGTGAGGCTGGTTGGCAGAGACAAGTGGACGGTGGTTTGTGGATCGTGTGGCTCCAGCCTCCTTTGTCTCTAATCCAGTCACCAGTGAGACTATAGTGGTATGACCCCCATACCTATGGCTCCATGGGTGTTCCATTTTGGTCTCACCATATCCTGTGTTCTTATGTGGGGAGAGGGACTAGAGACCCTGCATGCCGCCCAGTGTGACACATGGCACAGTGAGTAGGGTATGGTGCCGGCCAAAACTCTCCGAAGGATGGTGGAGCAGTTTGTGCATGTGAAAGCTCAGCTTCAGGAGGCCCGTGAGGAGTGGCACTGGGACAGGAGGCACGGTCTGCCTGGGAGACTCAAGCCTCCAGATGGCACACCACCCTCTTGGCCATGGAAGGCGTTGCCTTCCTCTTGGTGATCTGCTGCTGCTGTATACTCCGAGGATTATGGACATCTTACACCAAAGCCACCACCCACTCGGACACCTGGAGCAGTGAGCAAGATTCTGGCCAAGTAGAAATGGCATCTAACTCTGGGCAGGAAAACAGATGGCACCCACATAGTGTGTGGTGCCTGGTGGCCACTGTTCTCAGGAGTTGGAACCTTCAGGAGGGGTGGGAGGACATGGATGGCTCTCTGGCCAGAATGGAGAGGGCCCTGCAGATTCTAGCTGAGTGGTGGCCGGAGGAGGCGAAGAGTACAGCAGGCCACGTGGGCTGGATATTCCTCACCGCCTTGAATCTCAACACGGAAGATGCGCTTAATGAAATAGCCCTGGTGCTGGACCAGGTGTCCCGGTTGGAGGCGCTGGAAGCTCGGATCTGCCTGTTAAAAGAGGGGCCCTACAGTGGAGACTCTGAGGAAGAAGCAGAGGAAGCGAGTGGAGACAATGTAGCTCCCAACCCCTAAGCCAGGCCAATCTTGAAGCAAAGAGTAAAACATGAGCAACCTTTGGGCCCCGGGGGCGTGGCTGCCGGCAAACCAGCTGCGACTGAGTTGACAACCTACACCCCTTACACTCCCACTGAGTTGCAGGAGCTGGGGAGGTGGTACCGACAGCACCCTGGAGAGCCAGTCTTGGCTTGGCTACTGAGTTTATGGGATGAGAGGGCAGACAGTATTCTCTGCTCCCCAGGTGAAATGGAAAAGCTAGCATTCGTCCCTGCGACAAAAGTTACAGAACTGGCACACGTTGGCCCACAACCGGGGCAACCATTCTCTAATGGAGTGGCTCACTGCTGCGGTACGCACAGTATGGAGACAGGCTGGCGAGCTGCCAGACACTGTGAGTCAATGGCAGTCATATATGGAACTTACGCAAATCATCTGTGAAGTGGGTATGAGACATGCTATTTTCAAACCTAATATGCGGGGGCCGGATGATGAGCTTTTTATAGCCAGCATGAGAGATCTGGTTTTGGATACTGTACCTGCGAGTGCTTTTGGATCCTTGGTTGCCATTCTTAAGCCTTATATGGGACGACAGATTTATGAAGTTACAACTGCCATGGCCACCCTAGGGGATGTTGAAAGCTGGAGGCAAAGGAAGTTAAGACAGGAGGTCCAAGCAGTTGAGACCCAGAAGCGCAAATCAAAAGTAAGGGGGCGAGGTCGCAGGCCTCAGAGAGTAACATGCGCACAGATGTGTCGTGATCTCGTGGCAACAGGGGTCTATCAGGAAAAAATAGACTGACAATGCAATGCACTTTTGTTGGAACTTTAGAAACAGTTGCGTCCGGAACAACAATTCCGGATAAAGGAGAAGTCTGGGAAAGTGCGACCCGTGTCCCTCCAGGACTTCATGCGGCTGCTTGAGGCCGACTCCTTTCAGCTTGATTAGGAGTGGGGCCAAGGTACCCAGTCAGAGGGGACGATCAGGGACTGGAGGCCCCACGTGGAACTGTCCATACATTGGTCCCCTTCTAATGTGCAGAGGGTTTTGGCCCTAGTTGACACTGGCGCAGACTGCAGTCTTGTTTATGGGAACCCAGAACTATTCCCCGGACCAGCAATCTGCATGGATGGCTACGGGGGAAAGACTGTGACTGTAAACACTGTTTCCTTACCACTGGGTATAAGAAGGCTTCCCCCTCATACCTACAAGGTTTATGTCTCCCCCTGTTCCAGAGTATATTCTAGGGGTGGACGTGCTACATGGCCTCACTTTACAATATTGGTAGGAGAGTTCCGTCTCCGGATCTGGGTGGTGAAAGCGGTAACACGTGGGCATGCTCACCACCCTCCTCAAGTGTTGCCACAGCCCTTGTGCGTGGTTACAGTGCGACAGTACCGCCTACCAGGAGGGCAGGAGGAGATTGGTCGTACAATATTGGAATTGAAGAAGGCACATATTGTGAGGCCCATGCACAGTCCCATTAACTCCCCAGTAAGGCCTGTCAAGAAGCCAGATGGGACCTGGCGAATGACTGTGGACTATAGGGAGTTAAATAAGGTGACACCACCCTTGCATGCTGCAGTGCCTTCAATACATGATTTAATGGATCGTCTGACTGTCCACCTAGGGACATATCACTATGTAGTGGACTTGGTCAATGCTTTTTTCTCCATTGACATTGCACCCGAGTGTCAAGAGCAGTTTGCTTTTACTTGGGACGGGCGGCAGTGGACGTTTCAAGTCCTTCCGTAAGGATACTTGCACAGCCCCACTAACTGCCATGGGCTCGTAGCCCAGGATTTGGCACAGTGGGATCGCCCATCCTCTGTGGCCTTGTTTCATTATGTCAATGATATTTTACTAACATCTGATTCTCTTTCAGATTTAGAGCAAGCAGCTCCCTCTCTTCTCCGCCACCTGAAGTCACGAGGCTGAGCAGTGAATGAGGAAAAGGCCCAAGGTCCTGGCTTATCTGTCAAGTTTTTGGGTGTTGTGTGGTTGGGTAAGACAAAGGTCATACCTGAGGTGATTATTGACAAAATACAAGCCTTTCCCTGGCCGACCAGTCTCCCAACTGGAGATGTATTTGGATCTGCTGGCGGGCGTTTGTAACCCATTTAGCACAAATGGCAAGTCCCTTGTATAACGATAAAAAAAAAGGGGGTCTTATGGGATTGGATAGAGGCTATAGAGCAAGATTCCGTTGCCACAAAACGGGCAGTGCAGCAGGCCCAGGCTCTGTAAGTAGTGGACCCCGGCCGCCCTTTTGAATTTTTTGTCCATGTAACCCAAGAGGGGTCTCTGGCAATAGCAGGAGCGTCTCCAGTTGCCAGTGGGATTTTGGTCCCAATTGTGGAAAGGAGTAGAAGTCTGCTACTTTCTAATAAAGAAATAACTGGCTGCTGTGTATGTACGCAGCCCTAGTGGCCACAGAAGCTATCACAGGAATGACACAGGTGTTGGTTCGAACAACCTATCCTGTCCAGGAGTGGGTCTGAACATGGACCCAGGGACCCAAAACGGGGGTGGCACAGACCACCACCCTCGCCAAGTGGGGTGCCTACTTGGAACAACGTAGCACCCTTAGCTCAAGCCCTTTGAGCACAGAGCTACAACAGGTCCTGGGGCCTGTGGAGCTTGTAGCCCAGGCTGAGCCAAGCGCTCTGCCTAGAGGGGAGGACTTAGAGCCCTCTCTCTACAAAGAAGGACAGTCCCCAGTACCTGAGGATGCCTGGTTTACTGATGGTTCTAGCCGAGGGGCTGCAGCCGTTGGTTGGCTATTGGTGTGCAGCCCCAAACAGACACCATTTGGTTTGATACTGGGATGGGCCAGAGTAGCCAATGGGCTGAATTACAGGCTGTGTGGATGTAATCAGCCATGAGCCCGGGCCCCTAGTTATTTGTACTGACAGCTGGGTGGTGTTCCGGGGCCTAACGTTGTGGCTCCCTATGTGGAAACACCAAAACTGGTTGGTAGGACACCGTCCACTGTGGGGTCAAACCATGTGGCAGGACCTCTGGGACCTAGGGCAGAGAAAGGAGGTGACCCTAATGCATGTCACAGGTCACTCCCCCTTAGTGACCCCAGGTAATGATGCCGTCTGTGCCCAGGACAGCAGAGGCTGTCCTCCCAACGAAGGATCCCCTGGGAGACACAGCAGAATACGCGAGGGAGGGTGCCCCACACTCACTGGCAAGTGGATTACATTGGACCTCTGGTCCGCAATGCAATATATGCATTTACAGCAGTGGACACTGCTACAGGGTTGATGTTTGCTTGGCCGTGTCTGGCTGCGGATCAGCAGCATACAGTGGTAGCTCTTACATAGCTGTGCACCCTCTATGGGTGCCCCCAAATCATTGAAAGTGAAAGGAGTACCCATTTTACGGGGCAAGAAGTGCAGTGCTGGGCTGCCAGGATGGATGTGCAATGGTTGTTTCATGCTCCGTATAACTCACAAGCAGCTGGCATGGTTGAACGCTACAATGGCCTTTTGAAGCAAGGTTTCGGGGTGTCAAAAAACCCTCCCACAATGTGTAACTGGGCCTTGCATCTATGGGACATCTTGAGAATCCTGAATGAGAGACCACGGAAGGGAGGACCGGCACCAGTAGAAGCTCTGCTGCATTGATCGGCCGGTCCCATTCAATTACAAGTTACCACCAGTGAGACTCTGTTAAAGCCAGGCTACGGCAGAAATGGAAACATTTTGCTGCCAGCGCCCACATGCTTGAAAGCGGGGGAACGGCAGCAATGGACTTGGCCCTGGCAGGTCAAAAGCCCCCACTGTCAGTGGTTGGGCCTGATAGCCCCATGAAGGGCTGGTTTGACTCATGATTTGCAAGTGACGCCAGTGATGGTGGCTGAGTGGCCACCACAAGTGACTGTAGTATACGGAGGTCCTGATGCCAGGACGATTTTGTGGAGAACCTATGTGCTCTCGCTATGGCCTATTATGAGGTCCCCTGTTCTGTTACATGTTGAAACTATGCAAGGGACCCCAAGCACTGCCATAAAGGTCTGGTACCACAAACCGGGAAAGGTGCCAGTGCAGCGACCCTCTCCCAGGACAAAAAGCTAGCGTGTATCCTCCCAGATGGAAGGGATTTGCCATTGTTGGTTCCTAAGACTACTATTTCTTTCCATCTGTAGGTGCCTGTAGACTAATATGGCACAGGGACCCTCATGGAAGATGCTTGTCACGTAGATTGTGAGGCGAGATCCTGTAGGGGTGGAGTGTGGGGACAGAGCCCCAGAGAGCAGTTTCCAGGTTCTTGGCCTCACATAGAAAGGTGCTGGCTCAGGTTGTAGATGGTTATCAGCTGTGACTAGTTGGCCATCGGCTGTTACTGGTTAGCCATTAGCCACTGATATAGCTGCCATGGCTAAGATAGCAAAGGGTGGTGTAGTGGCGTGGTGTGGTGGAGTGTGGATTGCGGATTGCAGAGAGGCGGATTGCAGCTAGCAAGTGAGGTTGGTTGGCAGAGACAAGTGGACAACGGTTTGTGGATCGTGTGGCTCCAGCCTCCTTTGTCTCCAACCCAGTCACCAGTGAGACTATAGTGGTATGACCCCCATACCTATGGCTCCGTGGGTGTTCCTTTTTGGCCTCACCATATCCTGTGTTCTTATGTGGGGAGAGGGACTAGAGACCCTGCATCCGCCCTGCATGACAGGACGGTTCAGATGCAGCCTATGCCCTGCCCGGGGCACACATGGCATGATCCAAGAATCAATCTGCAGATGGCCACCACCTCTGTATAGCTTGGAGATGCCTTGAGAGGTCAAGCCATGAACTGAGGCCAGCTGTCACTAGTGCTGGGTTTAGGGCTGCTCAGCAAGAGGTACAAGGCGTGCTGAAGCCAGATGCTGGGTTTGTAAACCTTTGAGAAATTTTTGGAAAGTCTGCAGCATGAGAAAAGACAAGATGTTTATGTGGAAAAGCCATTGAAAGCAACTTAGGTGGGTCTGAAATTTGGGTGGGGCAGAGCCTCAGGGAATCAGGGTGAACAAATATGTTAGACAGGTTGATGGAGACTCAGATATGGCAGCTGCCTGTGTCTGCACACAAGAAGAGGGGAGTCCTCAACAAATCATCAGTGGCTTTTGCCAGCTCCTCCATCTGGTAGAAAGCTCCCCCTCGAGCCCTCACTCTTAGCCAGACAATTCAGTTCCTCCCTGTATGTTCCTGGTGACTTTGGAGCTGCTGTCCCAGCTCTGGAGTTCAGAGCAAGTGAGTGCTCCGTCAGTGATTACATCTGTGTGTGCGCCCTTTATGAGGATTGCCTGGAACTCCAGCTGGCCTCGTCTCACTCAGCAAGAATATCCTTTTGTTTTCTCAGCAAGAATGTGTGGTGACTTCTCTCCCCAGCACTGGAACCAGGGCTGGATAGCCTGGTTTGGTGGGACCTCTCGCTCCTCTTGGGGGAGAGGGGAACCTTCACATCTGAGACATGCCTCCCGATTTTTAATAATCACCAGTCTTGAGGCAGCTCTTCTGTATGTCCTTAATTGTAGGGTTTGGTTTAGCTTGACTTTAGGTGATTCCAAATTATGGTTGTTCTGTAATTTAGTTGTAATTTTGGTGTGGTCGTGACAGGAGGTAAGCACAGCATTTACCTACTCCACCATCCTGACAAGATCTCCCATTTATGGATAATCTTAACACAGACTTTTTAATTAGACGATTATGATGAGTACAATGATCAATCTCAGATCCAAAATGAAACCTTAAAGATGATAAAATCCCATAATAGGAGGACTATCGCTATGATTCCACATTTGTTTAATAGAAATAAGTGGCCTATTATTTTAATAGATAAAGATATAGAAGGAGATCAGTATCATATATATCTGAAATGCTTAATCATAAGCTCTCCTTCATCACATGGAGAGCTCTAAAGAAAGTAAAATGCAGTGTATAATGTAATCTGTCATAACACGTGTGAGTAAAAAAATACAGAAGGAGGAAACATTTTCATTTAACACGAGGCACATCTGTTTTTATAACATTTTCTCTGTTATTCTTCTTATTCCTTTGTACCCTTTTTAATATCACTTAAATTAATTCAATTAGGTTACATCTAACTGCAGGATTTAAAGACAATAAATGGCCAATCAAATAAGCATACAGGAGAGAGAGAGAGAGAGAGAGAGAGAGAGAGAGAGAGAGAGAGAAGAACGAAGGATGGAAAGAAGGAAGGAAGCAAGAGAAAAGATCAATGCATAAAAATAAACACACACAAAATATACACAGATTGTTTTGATGATCTCTTGGAAAATTTTTTAAATGTCCATGCTTTGCTGCCCAATATTGAGCTTAATTTGATTATTCCTTTTCTTTAAAAGACTATGCTTTCTTTAAAAGTGCCATGCCACTTTTCTGACACATGGCACTATTTCTAGATCAAGAACATACATTCTTATTCGGAATTTATGTGATTCAGGCAAAGACGAGTCTTACTGAAGTCATCGTGTACCACAGGGTTTGTGTAAGGACACATGCCAGGGAATCTGGAAAAAGGAATCTCGGCCAAGTAATCTTGGGAACTCTGGAAGAGCTGAGCACCACAGGACAGGAGCTGGATATCTTCCTTGTCTTTCATTTTTCTTTCAAATAACCTGCAGTTTTGTATAGTGGGTTTTGACAACTTAACCACTTTTCATTTGCCAGGTTTGTCTTTTGTACATCAACTGATGAATGAATTTTTCCTTACTCCTTTTCTCTTTTCTTCTCTTATCCTGCTTTTCCCCTTTGTTGGTTTTACCACTTAGAGGTTATATAATCTTGACTAAGTTACGTAATTCTTTTACACCTTAGCTTCTTTCTTAATGGGAATAATACTAATATATCCTCTATTATTGTTGTAATGATTACATGAGTTATTGCATCTGTAGTGCTCACAAAATTGCCTGTTACAAGAAGTTAAAATGTGATTTCTTATTATTAATAATTTTCTCTCTTACTTTTTTGTATTTCTTTTATGGAAACTATATAAATCTATTCTCATAAAATATTAAATTAATATAAAAGTGTATAGAGTAAATGTGAAAGTTCCTTTTTCTTGCCTCCCACTGATACTTTCCTTGGCATAGATAACAATTTGATGTATATAATTTTAGTTCCTTATCTAGATATCTACATGCATTTGTATGTCAAATGCATACACAAACATATTTATCTATAAACACATATTCTTTACGTAAATGGCACTGTGTCATTTTTTTGTAATATCAATATATCTTAGATACCTGTCACGCGGGGGACCCTGCTCGCTGCGCCATTTGTCGTGCAGGGTCTCAGCTCCCACTCCCCGCCCAAGAACGCAGGACACGGTAAGGCCAAAAAGGAACACCCACGGAGCCATAAGTAGGGGAGTCAAACCAATATATTCTCGCTGGCGGCTGGGTTGGAGACACAGGAAGCAGGATCTACATAATCTGCCTAACAGCAGTCCGTGCTTGCCAGCCACCATCTTCTCGCTAGCCCCCATTCCCTTCCTGCTAGCGTAGCCACAGCCGTTATATTAGTGGCCAATGGCCTACGGGTTACAGCTGACGGCCAACTAGCCACAGCTGCTGGCCATCTGATCACAGTTGATGGCCATTTACTACCCGAGCCAGCACCTTTCTATGTGAGGCCGAGAGCCTGGAAACTGCTTTTTGGGGTTTTGTCCCCACAATACCCTTCAATTTAAAACATATAATTCTGACACATACCTTTTGAATTGTTTATTTATTAATTTATGATATTTATTCATTGCAAGATATCATTCAAGGGAATGGGGATTTGATAATAACCAATAGGTAGGTTCTTTACCATAGACAGTCTAGTGAAGGAGATGGATAATTAAAAATATGTAGCTCAATATTTAATGTCAAAAACTGGTAAGTTATATGAAGAAAAATGAAGAAGTATAATGTAGAAAGGGTTGAGATCAGGAAGGTCAGGAAAGAATTCTGTGAGAGTGACATTTAAGCAAAGATCCTGGAGAGAATGAACCAGTCAAGAGAACTTCTGGAGAAGAATAATACATGTAGGGCAATAAGCAAGTGCAAATGCCTATTATTTTGAAACAGTAAGTGATGGGGGAAAGAGAGGAGGTGAGTTCACAGATCAGGGCCAGATCACACAGGACTGTGGGTCATGGTAAGGATGTTGGATTTGATTTATTTTTTATTAATAATAAAATAAAAATTTATTTTTATTTATTGAATCCCTACCTCTTTTTTTACAGTATGGATACAACAGTTTTCTTAACCTTATTCCCTAATGATGGAAATGTTTTAAGTATTTTTATTATGAGCATTACAAAGACCATCCTTTCCTCATCTCTGCACATGGGAATATTTCTCCAAGTTGTATTCCTTGTGCAGAATAACTACATCAAAATATGAGCACAATGTAAATATTGATAGATGCTGTCAAACTGCCTTCCAAAAAAGCCTTAATTTACATTTCTACCCATAGTTTATGGAAATGACCATTTTCTTTGTTCTTTTTAATATGGGAGATTGTCACTCTTCTTATTTTTAAAAACCCAATGACTAAAAAATGATGTCTCTACTCTGATTTAGCTTGCATTTTCATGATTATTAATAAAACTGGGAACTTTTTCATAGGTTTATAATTATTTTGATATTTTTTCCAATGAATAGACTATTGATCAAATTTGCTTTCCAGGTTATGTCTGTGGCCAGGCTTTGAACTGGCTTCCTTTGGGTCATGTGTCCACGTGCAGTGCAATCAGCTCCGTCTGGAAGATTGAGGTTATACAATACAAAACATAGCTTGCTAAGGCTGCTGCTCAACATGGGCTATAGGTAGCACATGAGTTCCTATAAAGCATATGGGCAAAAGGTACCCTGATGAATGCCCAGTGCAATTTGATGATGAATTAAATTAGGAATAAATGAAACCCAATATTTATTGACCACAGACTACAAGTGAAGTTCTGTTTTAGATGCTATAAAGGACAAAAGTTAGACAAGATAGCGTCACTGTCCTTAAGATACTTGTAATCTTATAAGGAGAGATCAGAAGTACAAAACTAATTATAATTCAGAATGTAATGTAAATTTCCAAAGAATGACACAAACCAAATGATAATGTAATTCTGAGCAAAAGATAAATCACATCCAGCTGTGAACTTTGCTAAAGTTTGGTGCCCTAGATTTTGAATATGTGCAGGAATGTTTTAAAGTGGCTTTATAAAAAAACAATTTTATACTAAAGCACAATATAAAAAGTGTACAAAGGGAGAAGTATAAATAAACTATAGTCTCACCACTGAGAAAATCACGTGATTTTGTTTTGAGCTAATGATTCTTAATATTTTTTAGGAGATCCCACAAGACATATATATATATACACACACACACACATATATACACATATCTATACACATTATATATATATATACACATTATATATACATAATGTATGTGTATACATTATATATATACATATGTGTATATATACATATATATGTATATATATTTCATATGAATATATGTAAGTAGTTTTACATAAAATTTACATTTTGATTTTTATGGGCAAAGACCTTGTCAGTGTTTGGTTCATTGGCTAATGCAGGCACTCAGTAAATATTCGTTGAATGAATGAACATTCTATAACTTGTTCGTTCTATGTTAATAAAGATATGTCTAGCTAGTCATGTCTATACAAGTAGATTGCACAGTATTTTGTTACTTGTATAAATTATTTAACCAGAGTCCTATGAGTAAACTTTTAGGTTTATTTTCAGATATACTTTATTTTAAACAACAGTGATAAGAACAACCTTGGGCTAAATTTATTTTATGCTGATGTGATTACTTTCTTAGAGTAAATTTTTAGAAATGAGTTTTCTGTCTAAAAAATGTAGCGTATTTTAGAAGATTGTAATGTATATAGCCAAACTATCCTCTTGCATGGAATTGTGAATGAAATTCCCACCAACAGGACATAGCAACATATAATTCCATACACTGGCCAAAATCAAGTTTTGATTTTTTTGATGTAGGCAGAAGTGAGACATTCTAGTTGTTGTTTAGTGTAAGTTGGGTGGGGGCAGGTAGTTGGGTGGGGGCAGGCAGTATATTTTAAACAAACATTATTGCGATTAGCTTTATTTCATGTAGTGTACAGGACCAGAACTCTTCAGTTTTTCTTTTTTAAATGTCTGTTCAATATTTGTCAAATTTATTTTACTAATTTTTACTCTTGGAAGCCATAGGCTGGTTCAATATTCCCCAAACAAGCATCAGAAATAGATATCCAAATGTATAATGTATCTTCTTGTTTCACACGAGGAACAGGGATTGGAATTTGAATTTTTATCTCTCTATTGTTGAAACTGTGAGACTATGCTGAGTTTCATAGCTTCTTAGTAAGCTCCTAAACTACATAAGTAGTTTAGCCATTTACCACAGTGTAACTGTAATCATGAGTCAATTTTCAGTTATTTCAAAAGAATTTTCTGTGGATGGTTATGCGAGTTACTAAGTAATTGTCTCTCAGCGCCAAACCAGCCTTTATAATTGCTTTCTTTGTGAAGCTGAATCTGGGACTCTGTAAACCTTATTTCCGCTTTGCCAGCTGCCTTCCTGTTCCACTCTGCCAGTAGGGAACAGCATAGGGAGACTGTAAGCCTGGAGGAGAAAGAAGGGACTTTCCCCTTTCTGTTCACTCCATTGGCTTTTTGACTGCTTACATTTCCTGTGAGCTCACCTTGGCAACACCTCTTCAACCCAGAAGTAACAGTTTTTCTCTATGTAGCAGCAGCTGAGTTTAGTTAGCAGTTTTTCAGCGCCGTGTGGAACAAGCCTCATTGTGCCGCCCTTATAAGTCACCAGCATCAGCCAACAGTGTCCCATCTTCTGAGGCCTGGGTAGCCCCTTGGGTGTTTCTCCTCCAAGCTCAGATATACCAGTGCCTGTTGAGCAGCTGGACCATTCCCTTCTCCTCAAAGGCCTGAGTTTCAGTTCCGCAGGAGCCCTCCTCTGTTTCTAGAGTTTAATAATTCCAACCTTTCCCCCTTTGTTCTTTAAGCTATAGGAACAGTATCTGCTTTCTGCAGTTGCTGACTCTGTGGTAACTTAGTGTTCTCTTTTTATTTTTCAGGTACCTAGCCCACAACTTTATACCTAGTTGATGATTCTTTATATGAAATTCTTGTTGTTCAATAACTGGATTGTTTTCTATTCCCTTACTGGACCCTGATAGAGATGATGGTCATAGAAGAAAAGTGGAACTTTAGTACTGAGTATATGATGAAATCAAGTTGTGTATTTTTTAAGAGCCAATGTTATTTATTTAGAGCCACCCAGTATATATGTGTATATGTGACTTCCTAGAAGAATTCCATGAGACAGATGAGGATGAAGAGAACCAAGGGTTGAAGCCAATTCTTAATAAGTGTGGTTCTTAAAGTGTGCCCATATGGCATTGTTTTCACCACAGAGAGATCCTCAATGCCTGTTTGCATTTTTTTTCTCCAGTGTCATAGAGTCATATCTTCACAGGAGTAGCAGGATGGATTTTCATGATAGAATCTGGCTAATAATGGGTTGTTTGCAGAGCTAGAGTGTTTCAGTGACCTGAAGTTATTCCAGAAGCTGCAATTACCTACAGAGGATAACTGTGGACACTGTATTTGGGGAAATTCAGGGAAATGTCATGGAGGTGCACCTTGGAAATGGCTATGTGTGTAAGTTGTGGTTGAGAGCAAGATTTCAGGATTTAGTGCCTTGAGACAAAACCCCTATATGCAGTGACTGTGGTCATAACAAATTCCCCTTTGATCCTCATTTTCTGTCAAATTTGATGTTTCTACAATTTCAATTTATCCATGAAAGCTCAAATACATTAAATATGCCTTAAGCACAAATATCATGGTTGTTCAGGAAATCAAGGTGATTG
Source organism: Rhinolophus hipposideros (assembly GCF_964194185.1). Classification (NCBI taxonomy): domain Eukaryota; kingdom Metazoa; phylum Chordata; class Mammalia; order Chiroptera; family Rhinolophidae; genus Rhinolophus; species Rhinolophus hipposideros. Next base: position 11,344,832 of record NC_138048.1, read on the forward strand.
GAGACTGTTCTTTAACGGCATTCTAGTGAAACAAGCTAATTGACTAATTTATAGGTACAATTCCTTTTGTGCAATTAGCTCAAGGCTCTGTCCATTCAACTGCAACCACTTAAAAGTAAACCCTACCAGATTCCCTAAGTTATTGATCATTTTGAATATAATTTCGTCTAGGTTTAAAAAAAAGTCACCAAAATAGTTCAAATATATATTTTCTGTCTCATAAAAGTAGATACAATGCAGCATCAAGTACCATATATCTGCAGTAAGCTTTTCGATACATTTTAATTTTTCGTATAAGCTACATCTGAGAATTTTATATAGACAATTATATCAATTGCAAGTAATTACAGTTGTGTTTTCTTCCTACTAATTAATTTCCAGTTACTTCTTCAGGTCTAAATGTGAAGTTGAGTCAGAATGCTGAGAGTAAGCTTACTTACCTCATTCTTGATTTTATGGGGAATACCGTTCAAGTTTCACTCTTGAATATGTTGTTTTCTGCAGTCTTTTAATAAATAGGCTATATACCTACATATCTATTAGAATTTAGTACAGGACTCAGGAATCATTCTGGATACCATAAGGAAGAAGAAAACCTAATAGGCACTTGAAAAACCATTGGAAGAACTGGAGGCAGGATTGGAGGGGTCTGATGCTGAAATTTTGTTTTAAGGTTACCCTCCACAGGTGTCATCAGAAGTGAGTACATTTGCAGCTACTGCTGTCACCCCTGCCATTTCCACAGCTACCTCACACTAAAAATCTGGTACCAAAAAAAGAGAATAATGAGTTATGAATCAACAATTCTTATTGATTTTTGTTTGCCAACAACCTCTCCGAAAGGAAGATAGTTTCCACTTTTATATCAGTCAGGGTTTTGCAAAAACCAGAGTAGTTTCTGAACAGATATAACTTAATATAAAGATTTTTAAGCTAAGTATAAAGTTAACAATGTAATTCAAAAGGAAAAATCCCCCACTAAAAACAGATTATGGAAATAGCAATTGCAGGAAGCAGTGACCACCCCTAAGTTGAAGTAAACAGAAAAGAGGTTAGAATTACAGTCATGTACCTGCTTAACAATAAGGATAGGTTGTGAGAAATGCATCATTAGCTGTTGTTGTGTGAACTCATAGAGTGTATTTACACAAACCAAGATGGGGTAACTTACTACACGCCTAGGCTATATGGTATAGCTTATTGTTCCTAGGCTACAAACCAATATAGCTGTTATTGTACTGAATACTGAAATCAGTCGTAACATAATGGTAAGTATTGGTGTATCTAAACATATCCAGGCATAGAAAAGATATAGTAAAAATATAAAAAGATTTAAAAATGGCACAGCTGTATAGGGCACTTACCATGAATGGAGCTTGCAGCAATGGAAGTTGCTCTGGGTGAGTCAGTGAGTGAGTGGTGAGTGAATATGAAGGTCTAGGGCGTTGCTGTACACTGCTGTGGACTTTATAACCACTGTACACTTGGGCTATAGTAAATTTATAAAATAATGCAAGATTAAATCAAGCACAAGAGAAAACGATGCAATCAAGAGCCATGGTAAACATGAGATGTATGAGGCTGCTGCCATCTTAACACGACTTACTGTTTTACAGCAAACTTTTGTTATAAGTCCTAGAGTATAATCTAAGGTAATAAAAAGTATAGTAAATACATAAACTACTACCATAGTTGTTTATTGTCATTATCAAGTATTATGTACTGTACATAATTATATATGCTATACTTTGTACAACTGGCATGGCAGTAGGCTTATTTACACCAGAATCACCACAAACACGTGAGTAATGTGTTGTGATACAACATTATAATGGCTACAATGTCACTCAGCAATAGGAATTTTTCAGTTCTGTTATCATCTTAGGACCATCGTCATATGGGTCTGACAATTAAGTTTGTGAACTTGCCACTGTGCACTTATTTTGGCAGCACTGTACAAACAGTTTGGTGAGGTTTCCTAACCTTGGCATGTCAGTGTTTCACAGCTGTGTTTGTGTTGACATGTGGCAGTGTCTTGCTGAGTGGTGTTCATTATTATTGTTTCGTGTTTTTGTGTGCTGTCTTGAGAATGTCTGAGCTTGAATTAGAGCAACGAACAAACATTAAATTTCTTGTTAAACTTGACAAGAGTGGAAGTGAAATCAGGGACATGATAGTCCAAGTTCATGGGGATAATGCCATGAAGAAAACGACAGTGTACAAATGGATTAATCGTTTTTCTGAGGGAAGAGAACACATCACTGATGAAGAGAGGTCAGAGTGGCCAGTAACATGCAGAACTGACGAAAACATTGCAAAAATTCATAGAATTGTGCTTCAAAATCATTGGCTGACTGTGAGAAGTGTAGCACATCGAGTAAACATTGATAGAGAAACAGGAAAATTTTCACTGAAAATCTTGGTATGAGAAAGGTGTGTGCAAAAATGGTCCGGAAGAAACTCTTGCATCACGACAACGCACCAGCTCACACAGCACTGTCTGTGAGGCAGTTTTTAGCCAGTAAACAAATAACTGTATTGGAACACCCTTCCTAGTCAACTGTTCTCGCCCCCAATAACTTCTTTCTTTACTCAAAGATAAAGAAAATATTGGAAGGAAGACATTTTGATGACATTCAGGACATCAAAGGTAATACGATGACAGTTATGATGGCCATTCCAGAAAAACAGTTCCAAAATTGCTTTGAAGGGTGGACTAGGCAATGGCATCAGTGCATAGCTTCCCAAGGGGAGTACTTTGAAGTGATATTCAGCAATGAGGTATGTAGCACTTTTTCTAGAATGAGTTCACGAACTTAATAGTCATGTCAAATTTAAAAGCTTTAAGGAAGAAACATGTGGAGGTGAAATTCAGACATCTGAGGAGATGCAGCTGGTGTGCTCGTGCCTGGTTTCTTTGTGGAAGATATAATTAGGATATTTCTGCTAGTTTTGGGTAAAAAAAATGATAAGATTTAACTGCAGGTGAGAAAAAGAAAGCCTTAACTGGGGTGTAGAAGCAGGACCAGGGTGACTGTGTAGGAAAGAGTTCATGTTACTTTTTGAAGGCCTTGCTTGTGAGGCAGGTACATGAAAACTTGACTTTGGAATTTTCCCTGTGTTACTAAATAATAAAGTTGTTTTGTGTGCTTTAGACACTACCCTCTGATGTTTACCAGCTTACCTAGATTGTTTATGCAAACAATGTGATTTATAGTAAATACCTGCTTTACTTTTGGGAGTCTGGAACTTTGGAAATCATAGCTTATTGTGTAGAAAGAAAGTGCCAGTGTGACCATCCCCCAGTGAAAACCCTGTACTCACAGTGACATAAGCATCATGGTGGCATAAGACACACCTCATTTTTGTCCCCCACCTCAACAACAAAAATTCAGCATCATTCTGTGGACCAAAGTGCCTTTATGGGAGCTGCGGGACCCAGCACCATAGACCAGACCTGGGAGGAGTCTTGCCCACCCCTACATTGGGCAATAGGCAGACAGACCTTGTACCTGGCTGTGGACCCCCTGGTGATATATGAGCCAGCTCCTGCCCCTCTTGGCCGTAGTCCAGAGCCCTTGGAAAACACTGCCTTAGATAATCACTCATGTAAAAGACAGCCTTTGTGAAAGTCCAGGTTTCCAGAAGAGACATTCCGGGACATTGTTGGGGCCAAAAAGCACAAGTGTCGACACACAGAAGTGAGTAAGAGGAACAACTTGACTTTACCCATGTCGCCCCTCCCATGAGGTGGCACAGCTCAGGGGCAAGAGAGACCTTCTTGGCTGTGATTTCTCTCACCGGAGAAATAGAAAGCCTATGAAAGAGCCCTCGGCTTCCTCAGCCATATGTGAAGGTGCCACAGGGGTTAATTTCTTTACTGGGCCATCAAAATTATTGAATCAAATCATGAACTACACAATCGGGGGTGAGAAGAGGCTGGGATAGCAGCAGCTAGGACCCTTGGAGGGCATTAAAAGAATGGGACTCCATCAAGAAGCCCACTCATGAGCCATTGGGAATACCTCACCCACAGATTCCCTGAAATAAAAATATATGAAAATATCCAGCATACTGGTAAAGGTAAGTATGTAGTTCCAATTCAGAATCCTCTAGCACTTTAATATGGTGAGATGTTGAGCCATGTCCATTCTCTTTCAGAGTGTGCTTTCTTGGTGCATATAGCTTTCACTGTAATAAACCTTTCACTCTGCAAACTGTTTTGCCCACTCTCTTGATTTCGATCCTGAGAGGGGAAGGACCCTTGCACTGGTAATATCTCTGGCAACTATGAAGGAACCCTTTTCTTGGACTTGAAGGGACACTCCTGACAACCAATCCCATTGGCCCAAATGTTCTCACCTTAATCGGCCATTGTCAGTGAGTTGATTGGCCTCCACTTCCTCGAGTATTTTCCTCTTCTTACTTGTGTCTACTCTCACGGGTGAGAGTGCTTCTCTCTGTCATCTCTTGGACAGCCAGACCCTGGTTTCTGTGCTTCAAAGTCCTGGTACCTCTTCCCTTTCTCCTTGATGATCCAGACATCCTGGTTGACCTCTGACACCTTGTTGTTTGGATGCACCCTCTTTGCCTGGCTAAGACCCAGTGCCTGGGTCTGTGGCAGGCAGATTCTCTGCCTCAGCTGTCTGGTCTGGTTTCACTTTGGCCGTTTTGATTCCTGAGCCCTTCCGCTTTCTTTCTCCATCGACTTTTGAGATGTCAGAGCCATGAACTCTGGGACTCTGACGTCATGGCAGAGGGATCTTCTCAGTGGTATGATGTCTCAGCCTGGATTCCTTTTGTTTTTCATCAGCTTTGTCAGACACCTTCTGATCTGCTTTCACAATTTTGTTTACAATGACAGATTCTACGAGCATTCTTTAGGTCCCTCTTCTTGCCACATGATTTTTTCTGTCACTGAGCCACAGGCTGGCACCATTCAGATATTCCACCCTTTTCTGACCTTGATCTCCACAGATTTTCTGTCCATTTTGAGATGAGCTCCTTAGGACCAGAGATGATTCATTAACAGTTTAAATGCTAAGAGTAGGGGCGTCCACCCATCTCTTGGTCCACTTATAATTAGACACAAACTCTATGTTCAGAAACTTGGCAAAAGTAAAAATCTTATAAGATTTTTCTAACTCTCAGTAACTTTCAAGGTCTTACAGATAACCAGAAATGTAAACACAGCCACTACTGCCTGAGGCTGAGGTAACTGAAGAGAAAAAAAAGGGAGTGAGGGGGACTTTTTAAAACACAGCAGCTCATTTCACAAGACAGACCCCCACCTTTTTCCCCCAGTTTTCTTAAACCTATCAAGGGCAAATGGAAAATCTTGTCGTTTCTGCAATTATTGGTAGTTTTGTTTATGTGTATGATCTCTGATATATGTGTTTGTCTGTGTATATAATACAGTGTTTTTGCCTCTGGATGGTATTACAAGTTTATAACACTTAATTGGCTGGAAAAAATTAAGCTTTTATATAAATTAAGAAATAAATAATAAAAACTGACTCAAGTATTCTTCAGGATCATGTGATCTAACAAAATACTTAAGACTAAAGCTTGGTTAAGTTTTGGTTAAATAGACATGTCTTTTAAACACAGTATCTTTTAACATTAAAGATGGTATCTTTTGTTTTACCTGAGTTTACAAAAAAAATAGCTTAGCTAATAATTGACATTAAAATTTCATAGTTATTAAGAAATAATAAATAAATGTAACTAAAATAAAATGTTGTTAATAGAACTTTTCAGTAATAATAATTATGTTATTACACACACACACACACACACACACGTGGTTTCCCAAATTTTTTTGGTAACTTGAAACCTTAGGATTTTACTATGTTAATTTAAATTATAAAATTATAAAATTATAGAATTATAAAAATTATTGGATATCTAGATATTTTAAAATAACATGGAATGCTGAAACATTAATTATTAGGTAAGTCTGAATTTACCCTCCTTTGACTTCTCATTGAAGAGAAGCTAAAAGATAAATTAGGTCTGTTGATGAATATATTTTGTATCTTATTAAACATATGTTTCTAAAAAATTATAAATATATTGCCAACAAAAGTCTATGCTTCCAGAGTTTACAAAACATATTCATAAACTTGCCAGTCTAAAGAATGATCTTTCATTTGTCACTAGAAATTGAGGTTTCTAAGAGTTAAGAATTCTAATTAAGATGGAAAGAAAATGTATTTTTTTGGTAATAGATGGTATAAGGTATGGATACATATTTTGAAATAAATTAAAGGAAAGTAGTTTGTCCTAAAGTTGAAGAAGAGGCAAATTGAAAGGAATGAGGAAGTTGTAGGTTTGTGAAGAGAAATCTTGACAGAAAATTTTACATATGGTTAAGCTAGACAACATTGGAATAAATATAATTAAGTAAACACATTTAAATATCAAAAGTAAGCTGATGCAAAATTGGAGTTGGGTTTTCTCTCTCTCCTTAACAATACACCGTTTCTTAGACTATTGGTCTACTACTGATACTGTATTATGAAAAAGTTCATTACCCAGAAAGCAAAGATTCTATGTGTCATCAAAATAATTTCCTGTGTTTTATATTGTCTAAATCAGGTCCTTGGTTACTTAAAAAACTAAATCTCCATAATAGTAAAAACTAAATTTTGTTAATGATTATGTAAACTTCTGTATTTCGGGACTGCTAGGGTTCATGTGCCCTTCTCAATGTCAGCTGTAAGTCTGTGTAAAGAGTGATTTGGCTGTTTTGACCAAAAACCCGGATAAGTTTAGGGATGAATTCATTAAGCTTGAGCTGACCTTTTCCCTAATCTGGCAGTATGTTATAGTAAGTCTGACCCATTGTTGCACCCCTGATGGGAAGGCTCGGATCCCAGGGAAAGCCAGGGAATTTGTAGATGGGACAGTGGCTATGCCATCTATCATGTGGCTCCATCACCCTCAGTGGAACTATGAGGATGGGAGAGATGGGCTAAGGATGGATCACTTTCTTCATTGCATATTGAAAAAAATAAAAAGATACCAAACTAAGCTGGTGAACTATAATAAGGTAGAAGAGATTACTCAGAAAAAGGATGATATCTATGGCTCTCTGAGGATTTTAGAAAATATACTAACATAGACCCAAAGTCTGATGAGGGCCAGAGACTTCTGGCTATGCATTTTATAACTCAGATTGTGCCAGATATTCAGAGGAAGCTTCAGAAGTTGGAAGCCAGACCCCAAACCCCATAGGCTGCCTGGTCTTATGTATTTCTGGGAAAGAGAAGAAAAAGGGAAGATATTGAAGATGGGTAGCATTCTGTTTTGCCTTGATTTTGCAGACAGGGATATTTAGATAAAGGTGAGTCACCTTAAAAAGACATGTTGATATTATTCAGGGAAACTTAACAAGCTGATTGAGAAAGCACACATATAAAGATAAACATACAAAGATATCTATTTGTCTACCTATCTATCTATATATATCTTAAAACATTCTCTGCTATAAATAAATTAATTCTATTCTTGTAGCAATTTAAATTTTATTTTGATAGTATATATTTGATATTATATTCATATTATATAGTTATACTAGAAGAATAAGATAAACTACATCAATAAATGCTTGGTATTTGAATGTTTAACAACCCTTTTTTAAAAAAAGTAAACATGTGATAAAAACCCATATTTCTGTATTTCTAAAACCTGCAGACTTTTATAGTGAATCATTTTCCTTACGTTAATTACATAGGTCATAGTTTTTTTACAATCAGTGTCAATTAAATAGCTTTGAAATCCAGATGTGGAAAAGCTACAGAGCTAACATGTTCAACTTTAAGTTTTTAAAATAACCTCCATGCGTCATACAGCTAGTCACAAATGGAGACCAAGAAAGCAAGGTCATTTTTAATCTTTACATACATCTTGCTTTCCTGGCTTAACACTAATCATTTATTGTGTTCTGCATATTGGAAGGGAGAAGATGAAGGATATAGAAGAATTCACTTTGAAAACATACTCAATGTTGCATATCCAAAAGCTCCCAGGGAATTAAACAATCAAAAAGCCCCACATCATTTGCATTTTAATGGCTAAAAATAAGAGTTGAAACATTTCTTTACACTTAAACTACCATGAAAAAGCTTGCACAGTTAATAGGCCTGAAGTGGTAGGGAGGGGGAGGAAGAAATGGGGAGTCTATGAAATTTAAGGAAAATTCATTTCTTTTATAGAATTGGAGCTGGGCTGATCTTTTTGAGACACATTTTCCTAATGAAAAGCATCGTAAGTTCAGAACTTTCACATTTTCCATGAATAGATGTCATTACTCATTATCACATTTATCGTTACTTGTAAAACTGTGAGGTGGCAGCAGGGGGGAAAGACTAAAATAGACTTGAAAAAAGTTTGGCACTGTCTTGGGTAATTTAAATGAAGGCCTTTCCAAAAAAGCAAAAACAACCATCATCATTACTCTATCATACCTTTGGAAAACTGACATAAGCCAGTGATCTTTTTTATAAAATAACAGTGAATACAGTTTCTCTTCACCCTTCTCTAATTCTGAATTAGAAATGATAAAGAGTTTGCCTGGTAAAGTTCTGAAACAGATAATGATTTAAGTGATAATTACTGAATCTCCTTATTTTTAGAAACCCATTAACAGGTGTCTCTTTGGTCACAGATTTTTTTTTCATAAATATTGCATTGTGCTATCATATTTTTTTTAAATTATGGAATCTGACTAATTTCACAGGAACTATTTGCTTTTAATTGGTTTTAAGATTTAATTACAAAAAGACTTCATTTATTAATCCCAATTTGAAAAGCCAGGAAAAAAAAGTGTAACCTTATTATCTTTAGTCAAACCTCTTTAAATGTTCATGTGGGTTAGGAATTGAAAACAAAAGGTGCCCCTGTGACTTTTGAGTTTTTCCAATTCAAAGAATAGAATTTATCAATGGGAAGCTGTGGCGGGTCTTAGAGTGAAATCTTCCTGCCTAACTAGAGAATAAAAAGGCTTTGACTAGACCTGTAATAAGGACAGAATGACCATTTGTTGAATTCTTTTTTGTTGTTGTTGAATTATTAACTAGTGGGTAGGAAGAGGGAAGGAAACCCTAGATTACTGTCAAGGTCAAGTAGCTCCACGTTTCCAATACATACAGCCATGTGTTTTGGTCAGTGACAGACCACATATACCATGGTGATCCCATAGATTATAATGGATGTGAAAAATTCCTATCATCTAGTGAGGTCGTAGCCAACATAGTGCAATGCATTACTCATGTGTTTGTGGTGATGCCCATATAAACAAGCCCACTGCACTGCCCATCAAATAAATGATAATAAACGATTATGTTACTGGTACATGTACTTACAATACTATAATTTTTATGGTTATTTTAAAGTGTACTCTTTCTACTTATAAAAAAGTTTGCTGTAAAACAGTATGCCATGTTAGCTGACAGCCGCCTCATACATCTCATGTTTACCATGTCTCTTGATTGTATCATTTTCTCTTATGCTTGATTGAATCTTGTGTTGTTTCATAAATTTAGTCTAGCCTAATTGTATCATGTTTATAAAATCTACAATAATGTCCCAGGCCTTCACATTCACTCACCACTCACTCACTCACTGACTCACCCAGAGCAATTTCCAGTCTTACAAGCTCCATTCAGGCAAAGTACCATGTAAAGGTGTACTATTTTTTATCTTTTATACCACGTTTTTACTGTACCTTTTCTATATTTAGATATGTTTAGATACACAAATACTTACCATTGTGTATATAATTGCCTACAGTATTCAGCCCAGTAAAAAGCTGGGTAAGTTTGTAGCCTGGGAGCAATAGGTTATACCACATAGCTTAGGTGAGTACTAGTAGGCCATACTGTCTAGGCTTGTGTAAGTGCATTCTGTGAAGTTTGAACAAGACAAAATAGCCTAACGATGCATTTCTCAGAATGAATCCTTATTAAGCAGTGCATGGCTGTGAATCTTGATTGTGTTCTAGAAGTACCAAGCTATAGTGAAACGATGAAGAGGCCCTGAGGTTTACAATCTTGAATGCTGAAGAGTATTCAGCCTTGTAGATGAGAAAGCCCCATAGCTAGCTGTCTGCTAGAAGTTTTATCAGCTGTTGACAAGGCCTCAGGCAGAGCACACAGGAAGTTTCAGATGTGATTCACGGGTTACGGGGCACTAGCTGCTCAAGATTATGAATTGTGCCTTAGACATTATAGAGGTTGAGGATGAATTGCACTCATATACAGAAAAAGTGTTTTAAATCTGTAGATTAGACCTCTTTTCCACTGAGGAAAATGCATACTCTTAATTCAAGGAGTTGATATGTATAAAATAGGCAAATAAGGGTTGTGCAAATATTGTGGAAACGGCATTAATGACTGCCATTGACAGATTTATTTTTAGAAACAAATGTTTGCAATTAGGATATTTTTTTTTATGCCATGAAATCTGATTTCAGAAATGTGTTCTTTCTGACTTTCTCTTAGTTTTTAAAAAATTTTTATTAAAAATTTGGCTAATGTACAATATTATATTAGTTTCAGGGGTACACCATATTTAATCAATGTTCATATACCTAAAGAAGTGATCATGATCACCATGATAAGTCCAGCAACCATGTGACACCGTACCACGCTATCAAAATATTATTGACTATATTCCCTATTCTGTACATTGCATCCCATGACTTATTTATTTTATACCTAAAAATTTGGACCTCAATTTCCCTTCTCCTTTTTCCCGTTTTTAAAATTTTCAATTACAGTTGATATTCAATATTATTTTATATTAATTTCAGGTGTACAGCATACTGGATAGACTTTTATATAATTTAAGAAGTGATCCCAAGGGGGAGGGGGGTCCACAGTGTGAGGGATATAAATGATGAACGTTTAAGTATTACTTTGTCTTATGCACCTGAAACTAATTTAAAAAAATTATAACTGTGAAAAACAAAAACAAAACAAAACAAAACAAAAAGAAGTGATCCCCCTGATTAGTCTACTACCCACCTGGCACTATGCATAGTTGTTACCATATCATTGACTATATTCCCGGTGCTTTATTTTACATCCCTGTGATTATTTTGTAACTACCAATTTGTACTTTTTAATCCTTTCACCTTTCTCAACCTGCCCCCCTACCACTCCCATCTATCACTCCAACAAACCTATAATATTATTGATCGTATTCATTGTGCTATACTCTACATCCCCATAACTACTTTGTAACAACTAATTTGTACTTCTTAATCCTTTCCCCTTCCTTCACCCACCATCCCAATCCCCCTCCCATCTGACAGCATCAAAATGTTTTCTATATGAGTTTGTTTTTGTTTGTTAATTTTGTTCTTTAGGTTCCACATATAAGTGAAATCACATGCATCCGTCTTTCTCTGTCTGACACACTCCACTCAGCACAGTACCTTCCAGGTCCATCCATGCCACCACAGATGGCAAGAACACATTTCCTTCCATGGCTGAGCAATATTCCATTGTATATACAAGGTCAGACAATTAAATTCATGAACTCCTCCTAGAAAAAGTACTACAATTCTCATTGCTGAATATCACTATGGTCACCTTCCAAGTACTCCCCTTGGGAAGCTATACACTGATGGCAGCACCTAGTCCACGCTTCAAAGCAATTTGGAACTCTTTTTCTGGAATGGCCCTCAGAGCTGTCATCATATTACCCTTGATGTCCTGAATGTCATCAAAATGTCTTCCTTTCAATATTTCCTTTATCTTTGGGTAAAGAAAGAAGTTGTTGGGGTCCAGATCAGGTGAGTAGGGAGAGTGTTCCAATACAGTTATTTGTTTACTGGTTAAAAACTCCCTCACAGACAGTGCCCTGTGTGCTGGTGCATTGTTGTGATGCAGGAGCCATGAATTGTTGGCAACAAGTTCAGGTTATTTTTGTCTAACTTTTCATGCAGCCTTTTCAGCACTTGCAACTAGTAAACTTGGTTAACTGTCCAATTGGAATAAATTCATAATGAATAATCCCTCTGATACCAAAAAGATTAGCAACATTATTGCAATAAGTTCACAGACTTAATTGTCAAACCTTGTATGTAATACCTCCTCTTTATCCATTCTTCTATCGATTAACTTCCTCCAGACATTGGCTATTGTAAACAATGATGCAATGAACATATGAATGCACATGTCCTCTCAAAGTGGTGTTTTGAGTTTCTTTAGATAAATATCCTGAAGTGAGCTTATTGTATCCTTCACTGTCTCTTTTTATAGCCTTTGTTTTAAAGTCATTTTGCTTGGTATAAGTATTGCTACTTAGTTTTGTGTGTGTGTGTTTTTCATTTCCATTTTCATGAAATGTCTTTCTCCATTCCTTTACTTTCTGTCTTTGTGTGTCTTTTGCTCTGAAGTGAATCTCTTGTAGGCAGCATACATAAGGATTTTGTTTTCTTATTCATTCATCTCTCCTATGTCTTTTGATTGGAGCATTTAATCCATTCACATTGAAAGTAATTGTTGATAGATGTGTCACTATTGTCATTTTATTATTCACAATTTTGATTTCCCCCCGCCCCCCATCTTAAAGAAGTCCCTTTACATTCCTTGTAATACTGGTTTCATGGTGATAAACTCCTTTAGCTTTTTCTAGTCTGGGAAGCTTTTTATCCGTCAAATTTAAGTGATAGTTTTGCTGGGTACAGTAGTCTTGGTTGTAGGTCCCTGCTTTTCATCACATTGAATATTTCCTGCCAATCCCTTTTGGCCTGAAAAGTTTCTGTTGACTAATCAGCTGAAGGTCTTATAAGTTATGAGCTCCCTTATAAGTTACTAGTTACCCTTTTCTTGCTGCTTTTAAGATTCTCTCTTTGTTTTTAACTTTTACCATTTTAATTATAATGTTTCTAGGTGTGAGCCAGTTTGGGATCATTTTGTTTGGGACTCTCTACAGCTCCTGGACTTGTATGTCTATTTCCTTTGCCAGGTTAGGTAAGTTTTCAGTGATTATTTCTTCAAATAGGTTCTCAATTTCTTGCTTTCTCTCTTCTTCAGTGATGAGAATGTTGTTATGTTTGATGTCATCCCAGAGATCTCTTAAACTATTATCATTATTTTTTTGATTTTTAAAATCTTTTTGCTGTTCTGATTGTTTTTTGCTACCTTGTCTTCCAAATTACTGATTCAATCTTCTGCTTCATCTAGTCTGCTGGTGATTCCTTCTAGTGCAGTCTTCATTTCAGTTATTGTATTCTTCACTTCTGACTGGTTCTTTTCTATGGTTTCTATGTCCTTTTTTATGCTTGCAAACTCTTTGTTAAAATTCTCACTAAGTTTCTTGAGCATTCCTATAACCATTGTTTTGAGCTCTGACTCTTGTAGGTTGCTTACCTCCATTTCATTTAGTTCTTTTTCTGGATTTTTTCTCCTGTTCTTTCATTTAGTATGTATTTCTTTGTCTCCTCATTTGGCTGCCTCCCTGAACCTGTTTCTATGTATTGGGTAGATCTGCTTGTCTCCCAGTCTTAGCTGTGTGGTCTTGGCTGCGTAGTAGGTGTATTATGGGGCCTAGTGGCAGAGTCTCTCTGGTCACCTGAATAAGGTGATCAAAGAGTGTCCCTTATGTAGGTTGTGTGTGCTCTCCTGTTCTAGTTGAACCTTTATTGCTATTGGCATGTCAGTGGATGGAACTGAACCTCCGGTTGACTGGCTGTGAGATTTGGCCCTGTCCACAGCTTATGGACTGCTGTGCTAGGATGCTTACCCCACTGAACAGTATTTGCCCCAGTGGGCTCTAGTGACTGTTAAGACCATTCTTTGTGTTTGCCACTTGTGGAGCTAATTGGGTGGTGCTCTGCTATGGTCTGAAGCCAACTTCCAAGTATGTTGGTTCTGGGGCCTTTGGGAGGGAATCTGATGCAGGCCCAGGTCACCCACTGCCTATGACTGGCTAAGGGCTATCTGATAGGAGCTACAAAGTCATCTGAGGTTTTTTGCTGCCTGTGCTAAACCTGGGGGCATGTGGGAGAGGCCATGCTGTGATCTGAGGATGGCTGCCACCAGTTCCAGACTTGGGGTAACTCCGCAAAAAGCCAGCATACCCAGAGGCCTGTTGCTACATAACGGCTCCCTTAAGGTTCAGCCCCTGATAAAGCCTCGTGAAGTACTGGAGTTGAGTGAGGCAGAGTCTCAAGGAGTCCCTAGAGTGGTAAGAATTGTGGTCACCAGGTTAATGTAGACTCTGGTTTTGTGTCAGTGCTGAGCCTGGAGTGACTCAGCAAAAGTCTCAGAGCATGCCTATGCCAGTTGCCACCCACCTAGGGCCTGTGGAATCTGATAGTTTTCCAATACAGAGTGTAATGTGAGTTTGGCTGGCTGCTCATAGGGAAAGTGCCTCCAGTGGTGTGGGTGGAATGGGGTCCCAGCTGAGTCAGCAGGGTGGAGCAGCCTAGCTCATCAGTCCAATCAGATTCAGATTTGTCATATGGGAGAGGACTCAACGTAGGAAAAATGGCACCCATCTGCTGGCTGCATGGGAGAAGGACCTCACACAGGAAAAATGTTGATTGTCCTTACATTCTCCCCCTGAAGTCACACTCTCAGTCTGCCCCTATCTCTCTGAGGCTCCTAAGTCACCGTCACCATCCATCCGCTGGAGCCCTGTAAGTGTGTGTGGGTCATTTAAGAGGATGTCTGGATTTCCTGCAGCATTCCCTCCCACTCAGATGGTTGGAATTCTCACTGTTTTTCACAGCAAGATATTGTGGGTGCTTCTCTTTCCAACATCAGTACTCTAGGCTGGGGAACATGGTGTGGGGGGCTGGGATCCCTCGCTTCACCAGGGGAAACCCCCATGGCGGAGATATCCCTCCTAATTCTCATTTGCCACATGGAGATTTGGGACCTGTTCCACATCTCCACCTTCCTACCAGTCTTAACTTGGCTTCTTTAAGTTTTCAGTTATAGGACTTATGTTCAACTAGACTTCAGATGATTTTCCAGTTTGATTGTTCTATAATTTAGTTTTGATTTTAATGTGTTCACAGAAGGATGCAGTCACAGTGTTTACTCTGCCATCTTGAATCTCTCTTTTCTCTGTTAATTCCGCATTCTCTTTCCTGTTTTCATTGCCAGGCTCTGGTCTAATTTATCTGTTGCTAACTAATTTTTAATACAAAATATGATAAATTTTTCAGCTTATATATTTTAATTATTTAGCTATTCAGAAGGCTGAATTGAGACAAGAAATCAAAGTTATCTGAAAGTACATATTCTTTTTTTTTTATAATTTTATTGTTGAAGGGGAACAGGACTTTATTGGGGAACAGTGAGTACTTCCAGTCCTTTTTTCCAAGTCAAATTGAAGTCCTTTCAATCTTAGTTGTGGAGAGTGCTGTTCAGCTTCAAGTTGTTGTCCTTTCAGTCTTAGTTGTGGAGGGTGCAGCTCAGCTCCAGGTCCAGTTGCCGTTTCTAGTTGCAGGGGGCACAGCCCACCATCCCTTGCGGGAGTCAAACTGGCAACCTTGTGGTTGAGAGGACGCGCTCCAACCAACTGAGCCATCCGGGAGCTCAGCGGCAGCTCAGCTCAAGGTGCCGAGTTCAATCTTAGTTTCAGGGGGCGCTGCCCACCATCCCTTGCGCGACTCCAGGAGTTGAACCGGCAACCTTGTGGTTGAGAGCCCACTGGCCCACGTGGGAATCGAACCGGCAGCCTTCGGAGTTAGGAGCACGGAGCTCTAACCGCCTGAACCACCGGGCCGGCCCTGCAAGTACATATTCTTATTAGATAAGGACTGTGATTGTGTTCTGTAGCCTTATGTTCTAATGATCATGAACATTATTTGAGCTAAAGCCACGCAGGTTAGGGGGCAGTAGCTTTTCTTTCTACTCATGCTATTTTCATAATCAAATTACAAGACCTTTTGTCACAATGTGTGGTTAACAGAAGGTGGAGTGACAAAGAAGACCACCTTTCTCTTTCCAGTTCCCTCTCACGAAGTCAGATGATCATCAAAACACAGTAAGATGATTGCTAATCACAACTCCACCACTGGAAAACCTTGAAGCATTGAGATTATGGATTTCATAAATTACACAAAAATAACATTTACTGTAGAGGCATTGTTTTAATGTCCCTTTCCTCTCAAAAGATGGAAGTGTTGGTCCACAAGCAAGATTGCCTTACTTAATCTAACCATTTTGCATGTCAAAGGAAAAAATAACTTATATTTTATTTCTTAAGCAAGGAAACAGAACAGGATAAAATGCTAGTCTTGTTTACACACTAGTTCTTAGAGACAAAAGTACTATAAAAATAATTTTTAATAACCTCCCTGATAATCAAAATTATAAAACTAAAACTACTATTAAAAGGAGGGTTTAAAAATAGTGGGACCGGTTTTTGTTTGTATGGTTTATTTATTTACTTACTTCTCAAACACCTGGTGCTATTACTGGCAGAGAACAGGCACTCATTCATTCATTCATTTAACAAATATTTATTGAACATCTTGTATACCCCAGGATCTGTATAAATCAAATGAAATACAGTATTATATAAGGGCATTCACGCTTTATTCCTTCATGGAGCTTAGAGTCTAGTGGAGGAAAGAGATGAAAAATATATTCATATCAACAAATCTGTATAAAATTACATCTCTGTGTAAAATTATGTGTTAAGTACTAAGATGAAATAGTTTTCAGTGCTATGAAAACATAAAATAGAGGAGTTTAACCTGGTCAGAGGACATCAGAAAGGCTTCTTTGAGAAAGCAGGCAAAAGTGGAAGAAGGGGGCCCCTTGACTATGGTAATAGTCTAATAAAACTGATGCAGATTTAAGGAAAAGTTTAAATATATGAGAAAGTAGAGAACAATTTTATTAAGATAAAATGTAAGAAAACTAGAATTGTCTGGATATTTTGGCGTTTGAGTTCTCTGTGTAATATTCAAATGAAGGATTGGATAGGTATGTGGATAGTAAGTCTGCTGCTGAGCAGAAAAGTATTAACTACAGAAACATTTGGAGAATTTTTCGTATGTAAATTATAGTTAAAAACTTTGGAATGAAAATTTCAATAGCAATGTATAGTGTGGTAGGCTGTATAATGCCCCTCTCTCCCAAATATGTCTGTATTCTAATCCCCGGAACCTGTGACTGTTAGCTTATATGCAAAGGGGACTTTTTAGATGTGCTTAAATTAGAAATATTTAAAGTTAAGACAGGATTAAGATTCTCCTGGGTTATCTGGTTGGCCTGATGTAATGCTCCTTATAAGAGAGACTCAGGAGGAATCAAAGTCAGAGCAGAAAGCAATGTGATGACAGAAACAGATTAGAGTGCTGCTCTTTGGAGATGGAGGAAGGGGCCACAAACTAAAAACATAGGTGGCCACTAATCACTGGAAAAGGAAAGGAAACTGATTCTTCCCTCAGAAAATCCAAAAAAAATCAGCCCTGCTCACTCCTTGACTTTAGCTCAAGAAAATTGACTTTGGACATTTTACCTCCAGAACTGCAAAATCATAAATTTGTGTTATTTGAAGTTTGTGGTCATTTGTTACAGTGGTAAAAGGAAATATATATATATACATATATATCCCCCCAAAATGTATACACATTTTAAGAAAGGAAAAAAACTGTATTAAAATTGTAATACTCAATATATACCAATAATGAAAGATGAATACAAGTCATATATATACATTTTTTTGCACCCCCAATACACACACACACACACACACACACAAACATACATATATGGAAAAAGAAGGCAGAGATAACACCTGAGGGAAGACTCACAACTAGAAATAACAGTAAGAGAATGTTCTAGTGTGGAAAATACCAGAGAGCAAAACCAAGAAACTGTGAACCCATAGAAACCAAGAGATAAGATATTTCTAGGAGAACAGAGTTGTTCATAAGAGGTGATTAAAATTATAATTCATAGAATCTATATTGTATAGGGAAGGCAGTTGGAGCACTAGGGGTGGTAGAGTAGAGAGTATGCAGAGGCGGAGAGTCTGGAGGTCATGTGGAGATGGAAGACTAAGAAGAGTGGGAGTAGGGGACCATGACATTTGGATGAATAGGGTTGTGATCTGAAATGGAATATTGGAACGGGAGATTTTGGAGGTGGATGGTGATTCAGCATAGAAATGTATGGAGGACTGGAACTGAGCTGGTCCACAGGTGCCCGGGGGGTCCTTCAGTATCATGGTGGATCTTAGAGCTGGAAGGAAGACTTTAAGTGCCTGATTTACTGCATGTATTCTTACTGAGTCGTTTTACGGAGTGCAACAGTTGGGAGAAATTTTCTTTTGATTTTAAGTAGTATATCCATATTTTCTCCTAAGATGGACTCTTATCTTTTCATCTGGTTTATATATGAGTGGCTGGGTTCAAATTTTTAATTTATTATAAAAATTAAAGCGGCTGACACTACACTGAATTTTCTGGATCATCCCTTTGCAATTCTAAGCTATAATCTGAAAGCTAAATATTTTATATTTTAGCCAATTTTCTGTAGCCAGACAGTTGGGAGGAGGGGAAGTGGTCATGCACGCAGGAGAATTCAGATGACGCGACATGCACTCTTTTTTAGAATTCTGGGCTCTGCTCTTTGGTGCTCTGTGGCCTTTGCCCTATTCCCAGGTCACACGACCCAATGGAAGATACTGCCTTTCACTGTGTATCCCTGAAGCTTTTCTACCAGAGATGTTATGTAGTTCATTTTTCCTGACTTTGCCCACTTTTCTCCTGTGGCACTTTTCAGTAGTATTCAATCAAAAGAAAAATAAAATGTTGAATTCTCTTTCCACTGTTTGTGTACTATTAGGGAGCATTGACAGCTTAATTGTTTTTTCAATTACAGTTGATGTACAATATATTAATGTCAGGTGTACAATATAGTGATTAAACTTTTGTATAACTTACAAAGTGATCACCTTGATAAGTCTAGTTAGTACCAATCTGACAGCATACATAGCTGTGACAATATTATTGACTATATTCCCTACGCTGTACTTTACATCTCCATGACTACTTTTATAACTGTCAATTTGTACTTCTTAATCCCTTCACCTGTTTTTACCTGGCCCCCCAACTCCCATCCATCAGTTTGTTCTCTGTATTTATAAGTTTGTTTCTGTTTTGTTTGTTTATTTTGTTTTTTAGATCCTACATGAAAGTGAAGTCATATGGTATTTGTCTTTCTCTGACTTATTTCCCTTAGCATAATACCCTCTATGTCCATCCATGTTTTGCAAATGGCAAGATTTCATTCTTTTTCGTGGCAGAGTAACAATAGCTAAGATATGGAAGCAACCTAAGTGTCCATCGATAGAAGAATGACAAGCTCTTTTTGAGGATAAAGGCACGATTGGGAGCTTGGCTAGTTTTGTGCCCTTCTTCCTTCCGTTTCAGAAATGTTTGTTTCTTTCTTTGAACTAGTCTATTAAATTGCATCATGTTGTTCTCTTCTTCTTGTTTCCTGGATATTGATGAACAGTTTTTGATTGGCTTATATTTATTTATTTTTAAAAATTTGCTCATTTTGTTAAATTTTGTGGGAGGGAAATTAAAATAAATGATGCAACTGTAATCCACTATTTAACCTAGATGTTTGTAAACAATATTTCATGGGTTGCTTTTATTCATTATTTAGAAAAGGAAATCAGCCAACCAAAACTATATTTCAGATATAGGATTAATTATTGTTATGAAATTGAATTTATTATAGATACAGCTAGAATTAACTTGTATTTTTATTTCTTTACAGTGCCTCGATTGTGTAGTGATAGGAGCAATAAACTTCAAATATAAATAAGTACTTGCACCTGACAAGTAATTTATAAATATTTTTCACATTCTGTGACCATATTTATGTACATATAATACCTAGGCTATCTCTACAAATAAAAATGCTGACCACACAGACTTGTAATTCATAGGTATTACATGTCTCTACTCTCTGCATCCTTTCCCATAATTATTTCCTTAACTCATGGTTGTCAGTTCTACTATAAGGCAAAAACCAAGGAAGTGCAGCTTTTGAATTTGTGCCAGAAAGTTTTTTCTGCTTTGGGGAAAATAATATTTCTACCTGTATGTTACAGTTTTTATTATTCTGATGTTTGAAGTTAGAAATGATTGTTTATTCTTGCTAACGTTTACATAAGCATATGTGAAATAAAAAACTTAGCCGAGAGGCTACAATAAAAATGTTGAAAAATAAATGCCTGAGAGTTAGTTCAGATGTGAACATTATATAGAACCCATATTTTAATTCAACCCGGGGTTGCCATTTAATCCTCTTTTAGTTGATGCACGCTTGAAATATATGGATGTTTCAACAAAAATTTAGTAAGACTCAAAAGAGGATATCTAATAATGCCATACTGAAACAAAACTATATTGTGTGTGTGCATACTTATTCTCTCTCTGTCACACACACACACAGAGTAAATGTAAATCAAGGTGTCAGGTGAGGGTAATGCTGGCAATGGCTTGTATGTCTGTAAGTGACTGTCATCCTGCCCTGCTTACTCTCTCTAGCACTAAACTGTTTCTACGTATTCTAACATCTCATCAGTTCTATAAAGGAATAACTAATATGAATGGCTTTTATTTAATTTGTTGTTATAAGAAACAAAAGAGCTATAGGCAAGCCTGATTTATTTAATTAAATTTATCTTAAATCACACCAACAAACATTAAACTGACAGTATATGTGAGCCATAAAAAAAGTAATAATTTTATTCTGTCCTCCAATTATTGGTATCTGGAATTATTAATAAAAAAATCAGGAAGCTCAATAACCTCGAGACATTATATTTCAGCCTCTGAGAAATTCCTAATGAAATATCAATGAAGACTCAATAGGTAATTCCAAATGTATATTGCCTTGAGATGAATTTTTTACTGTCTACTTAAGGGGACTAGAAGTCATTTGGATTAAGGTTACTTCCTTCTTCCTTCATTTCCTTGGGACAGTCCATTTTGTGTACCAATACACTACTAATAACTCTCTAAGTGATGCTTTGCATAAAGATATGCAATTTATAAAGATTTGTACATTTTCTTAGAGTAATTGCTAACTCTGATCAAAATACAGTAGTCCCAGTATCCTACCAGATCTGTAAGTATGTAAGTAAAAAATGTACATATGACACACATTTTCATGTGACTCTTCTGTATCTCAGGTGTGGCTGGAACACACTTTTACATGACAACCTTTGTCTGGCATGGCTAATATCTGTATAATCTCTCTGAAATCTTTCTGTATGTTAAAGTGACTCATGTAATGTTTTGCAAAATTTATCTGTAGTAAATATTTTAACTTGGGTACTACATATTATCGCTAGATAATTGATTTGAGTTTTCAGTAACCTCTGACTTATAAGATTACAAACAAGTCAGTGTTCAAATGTCTGTCAACCCTCTCTAATCGACTTCCACTACCAGAAAGCTGTCAATGTCTCCTTATACTGTGACCCACACACTCCAAATTTATACTGGTTAACACTGAATAACTGAGTAGCAAATGCACCAATTTAAGTAGGCAAAATAATTGAGTATTGATTTATGACCAACTTAGTAGTCCATTGGAATAAGAGTTGGAATAACTACATTCCAAAGAAAGAAAGGGAACAACTTGTTTGGGTCTATATATTAATTTAGCAGCTACTTATGGAATTGGGTATTACATTGTATGGTTAATGAAATCACCTTGTGTATCATCTTACTAAAATAGACGTGGGCATTTACTACTAGACTAGGAAATTATTTTGCATTTTGTCTAGTGAAGTGTAGTCAGTAAAATTTCTTACTACTATAGTGAAAGTTCATTTATTTATCTAACTAAATAGCTATATTATTTCAGCAAGAAACTTCTATTGCCCATCTGCTTAATAGGACTTAAACATTATTACCCAGTATATGAAAATCTTTCTAGTCCACCCACTTGTCACTTGAGCATATTGCTTTTTAATATTGTTATTAAGGTACACCTTGCATCAATTATAAGTGTGTAGCATGATGGAACTTCACGTATGTATATGTTCATGTAATTGCAACTCTGGTCAAGGTGTATAACATGTCCATAAATCCAAAGTTACCTACTTTGTAATTTGTCTGAATGTTAGAGAATAATGAGTGATAATGGGTTTTGCCTACCTCATAGGTAATTGTGAAGTCAAGTGAAATAAGTGAACATGTCATTGGAAAACTATAAAATCCTACCCAAAGAGAAAGCTTTGCAGTAGTAGTAAGTAATTGCTATGAAAGATTTCCCATAACCCAGAGATCATTCCTTCATGCTTTGTCTTTTATATTTAAACTTGTAAAGCTTGATGGTTTAGCTTTCAGCAGGTTAAATCTTTCAAAGATAGTTTAAAAAAAATAAAAATGATGTAAAAGCAGTCAAAATTATTGCCGTAGGCATAGTTTATTAATGTTTCATCTAGACTCAGGTGTGAGCAGTTCAACATATTTTATTACTGCCTCTTCTCTTCTTACGCCAAGTTTCATGTGTGATAGAATGTGTACATAAAGCACCATTGCTGAAGTATATAAAATGATTAGCATCCACTGGAGACAAACTAAGCAGTAGACTTGTATTGTTAATGACATTGTCATACTCAAAGTGGAACCAAAACTAACAAAACAAAGCAAGACAAATTAATTGTTGCTATTTCTTCAGGGACTACTAGCATATAACAACAGTATATTTTTACTTTCTGTTTTTTCCCCTAGGGTTAATTGTTAGCATTACACTTTTTTTTTTTTTTAAGATTCTCTGAAGTGAATCTGAGTAACCAAAACAAATCTGCGGATTTGAAACACTGGAAAACTGTACAACCTTTTTTGGTGATTGATGGATTTAGTTGGGGTATTGGTTTTCATTTTCTTCTCACCTGTACTCAGGCTTTCATATACCATATAAATACACAAACCCAGTGTTCTCGTTTGTTTCTTTGTTTAGAAATGAGTTTATTTCCTTCACTGTGGTCTATTATTTTTCCTTACTGTAAGGAAAAATGGTATTTCAGCCTCAACGGAGCTTTCACCAATTTGGTAACTGTGGCTAATATTCCTAAGATAGCCATATATATATTCCTCCAGGTAGTTGCAGCCAACTCCAAAAGTGAAGCTGCTCTGTCCGTAGCTCATCCTGGGGAGGACGTTGTCCACAATTTGATTTATTGACTTGAACTTTCTTTTTACTTTAAACATCCTGAATTGAACTAATATTGACTCTGAGTGTCCTGAGCCATTTTAAACAGCTTACATACTGTTTAGAAAAGGATTATTGTTGTGGCAATAATGGAAAGCATGATAGCTTTGAAACAGAAGAATTGTATCGCTCTGGGGTTTCCTTTGAAAATTCAAGTAAAAAGACTATTATTTCCTGAAAAATGTAGAGGTAGAAATTGAGTGCATATGCGAGTGGGGGGATTACAGCATTTGTTTGATTGACATAGCTGGGATGTTTGGAGATTTCTCTTCTGGGCCCTCAATGCACTTCAGGCTTGACCTGAACATTCAGTCCTTGGCTCTCTACAAGAGTGCAGGCTGTTAATTTTCACTGAACCATTACCAGTTACTGTCAGGAGAAATGTCCACACAGTAGAATGATTCCCCAGTTATTTAAACATATCCAAAGTGATTTTGGAATTTAGACTTATACAATTATTAAAAGTGTTAAGATGGATTATAATATAGATAACATGTCAATCATTGTCATAGTTTTTATGTTTAACAAGTCCTTACGTGTGGCAGAAGCATAAAGCGTTTACAGGTGAAAGGTTACAGTGACTGAGATTTGCTTTAAACATTTGTGATTGTGAGGATAGGTGAAATAAAGCTGCCAAGATGTTGACAACTGGGGTTCCATGAATAATTCTCTCTCCTTTTGAGTATGTTTGAAAATTTCTATAATAAAAATGTGAAGAAGTCACAATTATGATGTTATGATATGGACATTAGCACCTTTGGGTTCTGGACACAATACAAATAACAACTAATAGATAATTTCAGAAGAGAGAAATTCTTTAGGCATATTGTACCCTTGCACTTAACAAATAGAGTAGTAGCAGGTGAAATGCCTTTCTTAGGCTCACGGAGAGTTAGGTTGAGGGCGCTCTCTCTTTTAATGTTAGTCCGATTGGTATGTATCCAGTATCTTTAAAGTGCCAGGCCAAATAGTGGGTCCTGACATACTGATGTAAGTAAGGCATATTGCAGTCCAGACAGGAAAAGCAGTCATGCAAACAGGTGATTACAGGACAATGTCATACGTGGGAGCGTGGGCCATAGCACTGTTTAGGTACTGTGAACCACAGGAGCAATAGAATGATGAATAAGAAATAACGTACCTATTGAAGGAAAAACAAGTGGTTGAGTGGTTGAGTACTAGAGTTTCAAATAAAAGGTAGGAGGAAATGAGTTAGAGATGGATTATAGAGAGTTAGAGACGGAGAGGCAGGCAGGGAACTTCATTCTGTAGATAGTGGAGAGCCACTGAAGAGTTTTAAGGTGGGTCCCCTGAGAGGAGGATGGGTTCGAACAGACAATGTTGGAATCACAGAAGACAGACGGACATCTGTATCGCCAACTCACTGAGAGAAGATGAAGACTTGAACTACATTCAGTCTTTGTGGGGGAAGGAGAGGAAGAAAAGCAGATCTCAGCCAGGGTAATTTTGTAGCAATAGGACAGTAATAGAATGCTTACCTTTCCCTCCTTCTCTTCTCTCATCCTTTCTTCTCAAGTCCTCTTCCCCCCCTTTCCTGCCCCTCTCTTTCATTCTTCTTTCTGTCTTTTGTTGAAGCTCGTGCAAAGACTTACATTTAAAAAATTATTTTTGAGTGATTAATATATGCTCATGAAACTGAACTTAAAATACAAAAGGCAGAGAATACAAAGGTTTCTCTTCCTGCACCCCTGTTTCCTCAGTTGCCTATTCCTCCTCCCTTGACAGAGCCAGCCATTTTTCCTTTTAAGGTTCTTGTGTATTGTTTCAGGGATATTCCATGCATTCAGGGTTATAAACACATACTTGCAAAGACTTTTAAAAACAACTTGTGTGGAGACTTCTTGTACATACTTGACAAGTTAATTAGCATGCCTGCTGCACTAGATTAAAATCTTATTAATTAATTTGATGGGTCATTTGATTATACAGCTCTAAAAGAAAATGTAAGCCTTCTAATTGCAGACAACAATGAGTTTACCATATTCATGTGAATGAACTTTGGAAGATGAAGAGTGTTACGTTAAACTATCTGAGCCCGACCCTTTCTAGTGGATGTGAACACTGCTATTCCCAAGTCTATCTAGAGTCTCGATTAATCTTCAAACATCTTCAGCAACCACTCTTTTTAAAAAACTGCTTATGTAGCAACACATTACACTGATATAAAAGCCTCCATTTTAACTAAAAAATTAGTAAGACTGTAATAATTTGTTTTAAATTTTGTTTTTAAAATCAGAGAAAAATATCCTTAACCTTTCTTCAGTGGCAGGTTGTGGCATTTCCAGGTTGTAGAGCATCCCAGTTTCTATTTTCACCTTAGATACACTGCAGTGAATTCCTACTGCAGTAATATATGATGTATTCATGAATAAATATTAGTGTATAGTCTTCTTTCAGCCCAAAACAGATTTTCCTGGCTGCTTATTTCCCCAGGTCTCCGGAAGAATACAATCTCTTATGTAACAATTTGTCACCTTCACATAATAACTGATCAGAAGTAAAGATCTCAGTTCATAATAGTCTTACATTTCTGTGGATGAAATACGGTGCAGTGATTATCTAATAGCCACAATAAAATAAACTTATATATGATTAAAATGACTTTTAATTTGTGCTTGCATTTTCTTTTAATTTATTCATTTTTAAGATTTTTTATTAAAACTATAGCTAACATACAATATTATATTAGTTTCAGGTGTACACCATAGTTATTCAATGTTTATATACCTAAAAAAGTGACACCATGATAAGTCCAGCAACCATCTGACACTGTACCACGCTATCACAATATTATTAACTATATTCCCTGTGCTGTACAGTACATCCCCATGACTTATTTGTTTTATACCTGAAAATTTGGACCTCATATTCTAATCATCTGACACCATATATAGTTATTACAATATTATTGACTATATTCCTTATGCTGTACTCTACATCCCCTACATGACTACTACTATAGCCTACATGACTACTTTGTAAGAACCAATTTGTACTTCTTAATCCCTTTCCCTTTATCACCCACACTCCCAAATCCCTTCCATCTGGCAACTATCAAAATGTTTTCTGTATCTATGAGCTTGTTTCTGTTTTGTTTGTTAATTTTGTTCTTTAGATTACATATGTAAGTGAAACCACATTGATTCTGTTCTTCTCTATCTGATACTCAGCACAGTACCTTCCAGGTCCATCCATGCTGCCGCAGATGGCAAGAACCCGTTTCCTTCCATGGCAGAGCAATATTCCATTGTACATATGTACCACCTCCTCTTTGTCCATTCCATTTTCATGAAATAACTTTTTCCATCCCTTTACTTTTTGTCTGTGTATATCTTTCAATCAGCAGTGTGTATCTTGTAGGCAGCATGTATAAGGCTTTTGTTTTCTTATCCATGCAGCCCTCCTATGTCTTTTGATTGGAGCATTTAATCCATTAACATTTTAAGTGATTGTTAATAGATATGTAGCTGTTGCCATTTTATTCTTCATAATTTTGACATTTTCTTTTTTTTCCATCTTAAAGAAGTCTCTCTAACATTCTCGTAATACTGATTTGGTGGTGATGACTCCTTTAGCTTTTTCTTGTCTGTAAAACTCTTTATCAGTCCTTCAATTTTAAATGGTAGTTCTTGCTGGGTAGAGTACCCTTGGTTGTAGGTGCTCACTTTTCATCACATTGAATATTTTGTGCCAATCCCTTCTGTCCTGCAAAGTTTCTCTTGAGAAGTCAGTTGACAATCTTATAGGAGCTCCCTTATAAGTTACTAGTTGCCTTTGCTTGCTACTTTTAGGATTCTCTATTTTTAACCTTTGCCATTTTACTTATGTGTGTCTTTATGTATCTTGGTGTGCGCCTGTTTGGGTTCATTTTCTTTTTTAGGACTCTCTGCACTTCCTGGACTTGTATGTCTATTTGGTTTGCCAGGCTAGGAAAGTTTCCAGTCATTATTTCTTCAAGCAGGTCTTCAATTCCTTGCTCTCCCTCTTCTTCTGGTACCCCTATGATGTGAATTTTGTTCTGCTTGATATTGTCCCAGAGGTCTCTTAAACTACCCTCATTTATTGTTTCTTCTTCTTCTTCTTCTTCTTCTTCTTCTTCTTCTTCTTCTTCTTCTTCTTCTTCTTCTTCTTCTTCTTCTTCTTCTTCTTCTCTCTCTCTCTCTCTCTCTCTCTCTTTCTTCTTTCCTGTTCTGATTGAATGTTTTATGCTACCTTTTCTTCTGATTTGATCCTCTGCTTCATCTAGTCTGCTGGGGATTCCTTCTACTGCAGTCTTCATTTCAGTTATTGTATTCTTCACTTCTGATTGGTTCTTTTTTATGGTCTCTGTGTCCTTTTTTATGCTTGTTATTTCTCCTTTGAAGTTCTCACTAAGTTCCTTAAGCGTCCTTATAACTATTGTTTTGAACACTGTCTCTGGTAGGTTGCTTGCCTCCATTTTGTTTAGTTCTTTTTCTGGAATTTTCTCCTGTTCCTTCATTCAGGACATATTTCCTTGTTTCCTCATTTTGGCTGCCTGTGTTTGTTTCTATGTATTAGGTAAATCTGCTATGTCTCACAGTCTTGGCCGCCTCATGTAGTCAGTGTCCTGTGAAGTGCAGTGACACAGTTTCCCTGGTCACCTGCTCGAGTGCTCCAGTAGTATCCCTTGTGTGGGTTGTGTGTGCCCTCTTGATACAGTTGAGCCTTGATTGCTCTTGGCATGTCAGTGGGTGGGATTGACCATTAGCCTGATTGGCTATAGGGTTTGGCCATGTCTACAGCTTACAGGCTGCTGTGCTAGGCTGCTTATCCCACTGAATGGGATTTGCCACAGTTGGCTCTGGTTCCTGTCGAGATCATCCTCTGTGTGTGCTGTTTATCAGGTGTATTGCGCAGTGCTCTGCTATGGTCTGAAGCCAACCTCCAGTTATGTTGGTTCTGAGACCTCTAGGGATGGGCTTCAGTTCAGATGCTTGTTACCCACTACCTGTGACTGGCCAGGGACTACCTGATAGGAGCTACAAAGTAATCCACAGTTGTTTGCTGCCTGTTCCAAAGTTGGAGGCATGTGGGAGAAGCCATGCTGTGAACAGAGGATAGCTGCCACTAGTACCAGCTCTGGGATGCTGCCACCTGCTGATTCCCTAAGGTTCAGCCACTAATAAAGCCTGAAGGGGTATACAAGTTGGGCGAGGCAGGGTCTCAGGGAGTCACTAGAGTGGGAAGTGTTGTGGTCACCAGGTTAACGTAGACTCTGGTTTGGTGCTCGTGCTGAGCCTGGAGCTACTTATCAAAAGTCTCAGAGAACACCGAGGCCAGTTGCCACCCACCTGGGGCCCAGCATCTCCAGTAGTTTTCCAAAAAAGAGTTCAATGTGGGTGAGACTAGCTGCTCATTAAGAAAGTGCATTGGGGAAGTTGGGTGTGGCAGGGTCCCAGAGGAGCTCACCAGACCAATTCAAATTCAGATTTGCTTTGTGGGGGAGGGCTCAACACAGGAAAGATGGCATCCCCCTGTCAGTTTCACAGGAGAAAGGCCCCACACAGGGAAAATGGCAACTGTTTTCCACTCCGTGCCCTGAAAACACATACCTCAGTCTAATCCCCTGTGTGCCTTCAATGCCCCACGAGTCAGCATCACTCTGCAAGAGCCTAGAGTAAGTGTTTGGGTGTGAGAGTCTGTGTGCGGGCCATTTAAGAGGACATCTGGGTTTCCCGCAGCCTTCAGTCCCACCCAGGTTGTCAGAATCATCACCGTTTTCTCACAGCCAGATTTGATGGGGACTACTCTGCCCAGCACAAGTATTCTGGTCTGGGGTGCCTGGTGTGGGGCTGGGAGGAACCCGTCCAGGAGGAACCTCCATGGCCCAGATATCCCTCCTGATTTTCAACTGCCCCATTGAGGTTTGGAGCCAGCCTGTTTTGCACACACCTCTGTCCCTCCTACCAGTCTCAAATTCTGTTTTTTTTTTTCTTAATAAGATTTGCAGTTCTAAATTCTCAGAAGCCCATTGAGCAAATTAAAAGGGATCTTATATTCCTAAAAATATGAAGCACAAATTGTTGAATTATATTTTTCCCTATTACACAAAACTAGCTAGCATACTCCGGAAGGCTACAACTTTCTTATATGTCAAGCTGTAGCACTCCAAATTTACTGATTACCCAAGTAACATTAATTATATTTTACAAAGTCAGTTTGGTTTTTTTATACATTGGTTCTGAGATTTTTTTTATTGAACTCTACATGCTATGCTAAATTTTTTAATAATGCCCTCTGAACTGATTCTATAGAATATGTTCAATTGTTTAATTCAGTGCTATATCCCAGCTTAAAGCATAGTATCAATCAATATTTGTAAATCAACAAATACAACAGTATCTATGACCCATATTTCTATTAGAGTATTTTCTTCATCACACATTGTACATCTGTTTTTTTTAACTTTGATTTTTTTCTTTATTATTATAAAATAAAAAGCAAGTAACAGGATAAAAAACAAGATTGAATAAATTTTGGCTTGATTAGCTTATTATATTCCAGTTGATGAAGCCTAGTACTGAGAAATATTAGCAATTTAATTATTCCATTATTTTCTGTACGTCATTTCCTTAGTTGAAGTTGACTGTAAATATGGAAAGGCTGTGAACTGTTGCTAATCCACAGCCCCATGTATTCAAAAAAAAAAAAAAAAAAAAAAAAAAAAAAAAAAAAGAGGAGAGGGAGAGCTAGAGAGCTAGTGCCTGAGAGACAGAGAGATATAGGAACAGAAGGAGATAGAGTGGTACTGGGAGAGTCTTGCTCTATGTTAATAAGATTGCCATTAATGGGCCTTTTAATACAAAGTGCCCTATCCTACTCTACACAGTTCATCACAAGCTCATCAAAGAGGAGCTTTAATTAGGAAGATAATAAGTGACTCAGAGGATGAGAAAAAAAGGGAAAGATTCCAAATCACCAGAGTTATATCCATGGAGGGATAGGTACAAAGAGAGAGGAGTCTTGTGGAACAGAGGAGAGAGCAAGTAAGCTGAATGACATTGCAGTAACTAGAATGAAAAAAGGTGACAGTGTCCTCCATGTAGAAGCATACCCCACAGTGTTAAAATATTATCCTAAGCTTTCACTGTGAGATATAAAAGTAGGCTAAGTTAGCCTCTTTTAATTGTCAGAAGAAAATCAGACTATCTCAAATTTTGGAATGAATCACTAAAATAATCTTACATTTATTGCCCACACTGTTGGTTTAGCCTTAAAATACGTAATAGTTTTTGGCATTCCTTAGAGACTCAATGATCTATCATTTGAGATTGGAGGAAACAAACACTCCTGCTTCAAAGTAGATCTTGCTGACCATTTTACTACTAGGATACCAATTATAATTAAGAATTGTACTTGTTTAGAACGAATAGATTGAAAATGAAGTGTAAATATTACATGTGGCTACAAATCAGTGATACAATACAACTTCTAGGACTTCTTGATGTTTCATTGTCATTACTCAAACTTTCTTTTGGAAACCCAGAAAAATTATCTGGTACATGAAGATAATACAACATAAAGGAACAATGAACATTAAAAGAATTTCCACTTTAAAGAAGGAAGCATTGATTTTTATATGTATATTCATTTAATTTTTCTTTTGCAAAATAAAGGGTTCTACAGAATTAGGAATGAACTTCTAGAAATATGTTGATTGAAGACCACTAAGTCAATGCTACTCAAAGTGTGGTTCATACTGTGCTGTTTGGCCCTGAACTATTGCTGGGTTGCAATAAGTACAGACATTAAAATTAATATTTAGAAATTTTTATAGCAATTTGACAGAGCAAATGTTTTTGTCTATTGAACATAATAGTAAAAAATTGAGTCATTTTTATGTATGTGCTTTTGTTTTTTCAAGTAATTTTTTTTGTGTGTGCATAAATACTGGTCTTTGATGGATAAGAAATTAGAAAAAGATCTTTTGCCATGGATAGTTTGATAGCTTCTGGGCTAAACTACTTTGAAAAAAATGTACTTATATTATTCTTTCAAACTCTTTTTGAATACTCCTAAGTATCTAGAACTTTGAGTATTATAAATTTCTGTCTCTTCAGGAAGTAAAATGGTGTTTACCAGGGTCTGGGAGTGAGGAAATGGGGAGATGTTGGTCAAAGGGTAAAAAGTTTCAGTTATAAAATGAATGAATTCTGGGGGTCTAATTCATGATGACCATAGCTAACAATATTGTATTATATACTTAAACCTTGCAAAGAAAATAGATCATGAATGTGCTCACTCTGCCAAAAAAATGTTAAGTATGTGAGATAATGAAGGTGTTAAATTAGCTAATTCTATGGTGGCAATAATTTTGCAACACATAAGTATATCAACCAACATGTTGTACAACCTTAAATTTACACAATTTATATGTCAGTTATATTTCAATAAAGTTTGGGGAAAAATAAAATAAGAATCTTTGAAAAAAATGTTCCACTTCTTTATGATTTAGCTGCTATTTTCAAAATAAGTGTATCATGTCTGAAATGTCTTTATATATTTTACAAGAATTTTAAAAAATTCAGTCTTATTAAATTCAGAATTAAAATCAAGCCTGAGAGAGAAATTTACCTCTGTAGTAATAAACATTTACAGGTAATTGTTGATAGAGATAGTAGAAAAACTACTCTTAGTAAACTACTTGGTTAAAGATTAGGTCAAATACAAACCGAGTATGTCAACAAAAAGCTCAGCATGTTAAATCATTAGAGTAAATATATCAAGAGAAGCAAACAAAACTGCAAATAACTGAACTAAAAAAATTTTATCAAGTCGAAGTTGGACATATGAGTATTTGAACCAAAGGAGTATTTAGTAGTCCATAGTCATATGATAGATGGTAGGTTAATGGACACATTTATTTAATCAATAAATCTGAGAACACTTCAGTATCTACAGATCAATTACCAAGCCCCAGGACCTCTCTCCCAGTCATTCTTATTCCCCAGAAACCAGGCAACAGACCACCAGGAACTGCTGTTTTGAACCTTGCATCTTACCTGCCATCCTTTTTAGCCTTTGTCACTTCTCTTCCAGTCAAATTTCCCCTCTTCCTATTTCTGGTTCATTTCATTCCTGACCCAAAGTACCCATGTATGAACTCACTTTCACATATCCTATCCAGAGTAAACAAAAATCCCTCTTTTCATCCTCAAACTCTTCCCCTTGCTTTGACAGAAAACCAACAATTCCATAAGAACATGGCTTTGCGGATTGGACCTATTTTTCCCCCCCACATCTCACATGTGTCATCCATCCTTCTCTATCCCCAGCGCTGCTTTGAGAGCATTATTAGCCTTATGTAAAAATTCCCACTACTTCGAGATGGTTCCATCAGGTCATACCATCTTCTAGCTTCTATTGCTACTGTCATGTACTAATCTTCTGGGCATTCACCCTTATGCCTTCAATGATTTAACATCTAACTCATTTTTGTATACTCTCTACTTCACACTGAGTTTGACCCTTACTTGCTCTATTCCTTGATTACTTCACATTCACCTACACCTTTCTTTCATAATCCAATACACTTGGAATTGTCCCATCTCTGAAACATTAAATCTGAATACCCCATCTGACCACAGCTCTCCTCCCATAAGCTCTCTCACTCAGTTAGTTATTCTTGCCATCCCTCTCTTTGATTACATGGGGCTGGCAGCCTGTGATCCTTCTACCTTCTTCTGTTGGCTCCATCTTCTCTTCCTTCTCTGTCTTGCTTTGATGTCATGGACCTCATTTGAACCACTCTTCTGCCAATGTTTTTTACACCATAGTCTCATTGTCTTTTCACCATTGTCTTGGCAAATACTCAGCCTAAGTGCTTCATGTCTCCACATTTAACCCGGACAGCTGAGTGTTATTGAAGATGATCACACAAATGTACAAATTGATGACAATAAAAATTCCTGGTGCCCCAAATCAACTACGCCTTCAATACTTTTTATATTTCCCTAGTGTGTTTCTTTACTCTCTCCTCAAATCTTTCATTCTTCTATATTCATTATTGATGGATAAAATTGTCTATTTGTTCAAAGAGAAAATATAACTCCAACTTCCTGTCACTAAATCTGCAAACGGAAGTCCCAGGAAAGAGAAGTTGTAGATTAATCCCTGCATCTGTACTCAGGATCCTATCTCCTGCCTTCCTAGGATACTTGCTATGAACTGAATGTTTTCATCTGCCCTGAATTCACATGTTGAAGCATTAACTCTTCAATGTGATAATATTAGGAAGCGGAATCTTTTATTTTTATCACCTTTTTTTGTTAGATTCAGGGGTACAAAACAATGTAGTAGTTAGACATTTACACTCCTCACAAAGTGATAACCCCCTTCCCCCAATCTACTACCCTCTGACATTGTATGGAGCTGTTACAATACCATTGACTATATTCCCTATGCTGTACTTTACATCCTAAGAATATGTATATGTATAATTTAATATACATATATTAAATTATAGTTGACAGTCAATATTATTCAGCTTCAGCTTCAGGTGTACAGTGCAGTGGTCAGGCATTTACACTATCCATGAAGTGGTCTCCCTAATAAGACAAGTGCCCATCTCACATCCTACAAAACGTTTACAACATTATTGATTATATTCCCCCAACTGTCTTCCATGTCCCTGTAGGAATATGTAGCTATCAATTTGTGCTTTCTAATCCCCTCCCCTTCTCCCTCTTCCTCACCCCTCTCCCATCTAGCAACCATCAGTTTTTTCTCCATATCTCTGAGACTATTTATGTTTAGTCTGCTCATTTATTCAGTTCTTTAGATTCCACATATAAGTGAGATCATATTGTATTTGTCCTTCTCTGTCTGACTTATTTCACTTAGCATAATGTTTTCTAGGTCCATCCATGCTGTTGAAAATGGTAAGATTTCATTCTTCTTTATGGCTGTGTAATACTCCACTGTATAAATGTACCACATTTTCTTAATCTAGTCGTCTACCGATGGACATTTCAGTTGTCTTGGTTATTGTGAATAGTGCTGCAATAAACATAGGGGAACATGGGTTTTTTTGAATTAGCATTTTGGATTTCTCTGGAGAGATACCTAAGAGTGGAATTGCTGGGTCATAAGGTAGTTCCATTTCCAGTTTTTTTTTGTTTTTTTTTTTAAAGATTTTATTGGGGAAGGGGAACAGGATTTTATTGGGGAACAGTGTGTACTTCCAGGACTTTTTTTCCAAGTCAAGTTGTTGTGCTTTCAATCTTAGTTGTGGAGGGTGCTGTTCAGCTTCAAGTTCTTGTCCTTTCAGTCTTAGTTGTGGAGGGCACAGCTCAGCTCCAGGTCCAGTTGCCGTTTCTAGTTGCAGGGGGCACAGCCCACCATCCCTTACGGGAGCTGAACCGGCAACCTTGTGGTTGTGAGGACGCAACCATCTGGGAGCTCAGATGGTTGAGCTCCCAGAGCCATCTGGGAGCTCAGTGGCAGCTCAGCTCAAGGTGCCGTGTTCAATCTTAGTTGCAGGGGGCGCTGCCCACCATCCCCCTTGGGGGACTCCAGAGTTGAACCGGCAATCTTGTGATTGAGAGCCCACTGAGCCATGTGGGAATCGAACCGGCAGTCTTCGGAATTAGGAGCACGGTGCTCTAACTGCCAGAGCCACCCGCCGGCCCCATTTCCAGTTTTTTTAGATACCTTCATACTGATTTCCATAGTGGCTGCTCCAATCTGCAATCCCACCAACAGTGAACAAGAGTTCCCTTTTCTCCACATCCTCGCTAGCACTTATTGTTTGTTAATTTTTTAATGATAGCCTTTCTGACAGGAGTGAAGTGGTGTCTCATTGTGGTTTTTATTTGCATTTCTCTAATGATTAATGAGGTTGAACATTTTTTCATATATCTGTCGGCCATCTGTATGTCCTCTTTAGAAAACTGTCTCAGTAAGTGGAGCCTTTTAAAATAATTTGGTTTAGATGAGATCATGAGACCAGAACCTCCATAATGAGATTAATGCCCTCATAGGAAGAGAAGAGCTTCTTTCATCAGCTTGTGAGGACACAGTGAGAAGATGGCTGACTGCAATCTAAAAAGTAGGCCTTCACCAAAAATGAAATCTGCTAGCACCTTGGTATTGACTCCCAGACTCCAAAACTATGAGAAAAAAAAAAAAGTCTCTTGTTTAAACCACTCCATCTATGGTATTTTGTTATAGCAGCCTGAGCTGACTATGACAATGTCTTTTCCCTTATCTTCAAGCTTTACTTTTATTCTTCTTCTTCTTCTTCTTCTTCTTCTTCTTCTTCTTCTTCTTCTTCTTCTTCTTCTTCTTCTTCTTCTTCTTCTTCTTCTTCTTCTCTTCCTCCTCCTCCTCTTCCTCCTCCTCCTCCTCCTCCTCCTCCTTCTTCTTCTTTTCATTAGCCCATAAACATATTCAAAGTTTTCACATTCTAAAAATGTGTCCCTAAGCCTCACACTTTCCACCAGGCACTGTCCTTTATGAGCACTGCCTCACACCTAAATCTTCTGAAAGAGTTGTCTATATTTACTGCATCTAGTTCCCAACTTCATTCATTCTTCAAACCTTTTAATTTGTCTTCTGCTCTAGCCACCCACCCAGAAATGACTGGCTGTCTTCTTGCTAAGTCATTTAAATCGTCCCTTGTTTGAATGCTCTGCTTCTCTTTCCTCTGTTGAGCACCTTCTTTTGTTCCTTAACACCACACTCATTCCATTCCATCTCACGCATATGGAAATCTCAGGTTTCTTTGTAGAGTTCTCAATTTTAGTTATTTCTTAGGTTCTATCTTAGATTTTCTTCTCATTTCAATTTACAAACTTTCTTGGAAATTCTCCCTCATTTTCTCTTGTGGCTTTAATAACCCTCTCTCTGTTTGCTGATGGCCCCCAACTTCATCTTTCCAAGGGCAACCTCTCCTAAATTTTTGATTTGGAGATCCCCTTCCTACAAGATGTTTCTTTGATGATTAAAGGATGCATCAAAATCAACATTGCAAAACCGAGATAATCTTCTATCAGCTTGCTCCGTCTCATCTTCCACCTACTGGTCAAAACTGGAAATCTGAGTATCATCCTTGGCTTTCCCTTTCCTTTCCTTTAGAATTCCTGGATATAGATAAATTCCTCACTTCTTTCTTTATCCCCTCTATTACTCACCAAAATCAGTCCATCATCTTATTTTCAATAGTCCCATAATTGGTCTCCTTTCTCTGGTCAGGTCTTCCTTTAACCTACTCTGCACACTACAGACAGCAATTTTTCTAAAATGAAAATTGTATGCATGCCTTACAACTACACTTAGAAATGTTCCATCACTTTTTTTAATTACCTGTAGTGACCAGGCTATGAGTACATTACATTCCTTGACTTATTTCTTTAGAAGTGGAAGTTTGTGCCTTTGATTTTCTCCACACATTTTGCCCACCCCACTCCCTGCCTCTGACAACCACCAGTCTGTTCTCTATATCTATGAGCTCACTTTTTTTTTTTTTGCTTTTAGATTCCACATTTAAGTTAGATCATATGGTATTTGTCTTTGTCTGACTTATTTCACTTAGCATAATGCCCTCAAGTCCATCCATATTGTTGCAAATGGCAAGATTTAATTCTTTTTTTAATAGTTAAATAATATTCTACTATATATACATGTATCTATTTATCCATTGATGGACACTTAAGTTGTTTCCATATCTTGGCTTTTGTAAATAATGCTGCAATGAACATGGGGGTGTATATCTCTTTCTTGTCTCTCTTTCTTTCCTCCTCTCTCTGCCCTTCCCCAGGGAAAACAAGCTATAATGTTGTGAGTTGCCCTGTGGAGAAACCCACATGAAAAGGAAGTGCTATCTGGAGATAACAACCAATGAGGATCTGAGGCATGCCAAACACCTCATGATTGAGCTCAGAAATGGATTCTCCCTGAGTTGAGATGACTGTAGTCCCACTCAACACCTGATTGCATTTCATGAGAGACCCTGACCCAGAGGCACCCAGCTAAACTGTGCCTGGATTTCTAATCCACAGAAGTTATGAGATAATAAACCTCTGGTTAAAGAGGTAAATTTGGGGATTACTTGTTGCACAGTAATAGATAATAAATATATTACCAAATGTATTGAATATAATGAACTTTTGAAAGTAATGTTTTGCATATAATTTTCATATATATTTTAGGTAAAGTTAGAAACTAGGATTCTCTCTGCCATAATTTCAATCTTATTTGTCCCGAATCCTATACTATTAAGGTAATCTAGCTTCCGATGTTTGCTCACACATGTTCAGCCTGATTCAAGGGATACATCACTCAACTGATATATCTGCCACCTTTTCAATGTTCTTAACAATATCTCTCTCTTGTTTTTTTACTTCTGAATCTGAGTTAGAACATATATATATTTTTTTTTTTTTTCAATCTGTCTCTAATTATTTAGGAATATCAGAAAAAAACAGTACATATTTATGAGCTATGGGAGTTCTTGAGTAAGTGATGCAGTTAGTAAGGATGATTCAATTTGATGGTCGGGTCCTCAAATGCATCAGTCAGCAATAGAGTGAATCCTTTGGTTCCTATTCAGAATCGACCATTTCTCATCACCCAGAATCACTATCATCACTTATCAAGATTATGTCAACAGCCTCCTAATTGGTCTTCATCCTTTTACCCTTACTTTCTATTCTCAACATGGAAGCCAGAATGATCCTGTTAAAACAGGTCAGATCAAGTCTGTCTTCTGTTCAAAACCCTTCAATGGATTTTCATTCTACTAAGAGTAAAAGACATTAGAGTGCCCCAAAGTGTCCCCTAGCCCCATTCTTGTTATTTTATAATTCATGAACTCCTTACCTATACCACCAACCCTCACCTTACTCCAGACACACTTTATCTTTGCCCCCATTTTCCAGGGACACTCCAACTTTAGGGCTTTTGCTCTAGCTATTAATATAGCCTCTGCCTGAACTGTTCTTTGCCCACACATCTTCTTGGCTAACTTATTACCTCCTCAAGTCTTTGCAATTTCACTTTCTCAGAGAGACCTACTTTCATCTCTACTGAATATTGCAATTCCCTACCCCTTGCCTCCGTTTTCAGAATTCACTATCACTTATCATCTTCTAATCTACTAAATAATTGACTTATTTCTTACATTTATGGTGTATTATTTGTCTCTACTGGACTGTAAGTTCCATGAGAAAGGGATCTTTGCTTTTCTCACTGTTGTATCTCAGTCACCTAGATTAATACCAAGCACATAGTAGGAACTCAATAAATATTCATCACACTGAATTGAATTGTGAACAACTTGAATTGATTTGCCCTTTGAGTTCTTGAAATATAGAAAGTGGTAACAAGTTATTAATGCTGAAAGTAGAAATGCTGAAAAGTTATACTAGTGAATAAAGGAAAACACTCGATCAGCAGGATCCTTGTTTTCCTTCAAAACAAGTAAACTGATGGAGCATATTAACAAATAAGAACATGATTTATTCATTACCATTGGTAACATCTTGATTGAGAAAATTACATTGTTTTATAAATGCTTGATACACTCTGGGATCTTTTCAATTTCTTCGTGTTCTTTTCTTGTTAATTTTTCTTGTTTTCTTCAAAGGACTGTAGGCAAGTAACCAGTATCCTGCTCCTCTGGGAAATAATTGATCACTTGGCCTCTTGAACTCCTTCATGGAGTTTGTCTCCACAGGTTTACTTAGCATCCTGAGTGGAGTGATGGAATTAGAGAGTGATTTCTTACTGGAAACCATGCAAAAAAACACAGAAAACAAATAAATGTTTCTTATTTTGGCCACTGTGCAAGATGAAACAGATACCAGCAAAAGGCACTTTCCAATATCACTTTTCAAAAAATATATTTTACTGCTCTCATTGTCTCAGGGGATAAAATACTTTGAAACTCACCCTTTCTGTTGCTGTTTAAATAAAAATTAATATCAAGTCACAGATTTGAAATAAAAAAAGGCATATTCATGGATTTTTAAAAGTTATTGAGATATAGTTGACATATAACACTGATTAGTTTTACAGGTACAAAATAATGATTTGCTATATGTATATATTGTAAAATGATTACTACAATAAGTAAATTCACTGCTAATACATCTTTTTTAATAACCTTTGTGCTTCATCTTAGAATTCTTAACAGTGTAGTTAGATTTCACATTGTAATAAAGATTACATTTAAAGATCATCTTGTGTTAAAATATTTCCCATCTACATGTTATTTTTCATCATATTTTCTCTAAAATAAAATCCTCAGCATGTAACATACAGTTGACCTTCAGAGATCTCATAATAAAATATAGTAAATAAAGCCATGATGAGACTTTTAAAAGGCACATAAGTCTCTAATTTTTAAATGAGAAAACAGATTATGAAAATTAAAATCCAATTTCTTTACATTTAATGTTCGCTAATGAACTATTAAAACATCATAGGTCAAATTCTTTCTAAAATATATTTATAATATAAATTTTTGTATAATAAAAATATTCCCAAAACCTAGCCTCTGATGTAATAATTGTAAGTAAGAATATCTAATACAAGCAAATTCTAGATTAGGAGGTAGCAAATTCATTACTTCTTTTTGTGAATAAAAATTTTTTGGGACATAATGCATGTCCATTCTTTTGTATATTGGATATGGCTGTTTTTGTGCTACAAGAGCAGAGTTTAATAGTTGTGACAGAGATTTGTATGGCCTGCAAATCTAAAATATATACTAGTATTATCTGGCCCTTACAGAAAAAGAAATTTGCTGACCCCTGTTCTAGACAAATCCAAAACTGGTGCAGTTCTTTATATTTCACTACACTGAAGTTACCTTCATGTTCCATTTTATCACTTAAGAGGGAGGGAGAACTTAGAGAAATTTCAGTTTTCTGAGTGAGAGTAGTTAGTGTAAATTAACCAGGAAATGACCCATTGGTCCTCATTAGCTGCTATGGCCGACCAACATTCCTGCCACCATATTTTCCCGCTGTCCTCTTCTAAATTCTCTCACTAACTGCCTGAGACACATGAGACTTCTTTGAGGTCTTATGTTTATCAGAAATGTCTATCACGACCTTCTGATTTTATCTACTTTCCTAAATTTATCTTCTATCTTTAGATTGTGGTTGGGTGCACCTATCTGCAGATTGGGCCTCGATGCGTTCTACGCTTCTGTAAGCTGCTTTGCCCTCCATTGCTGAGAGCCAGGATTATGGCTCTTGGTTTTGATCCTCAAGCCTTAAACTTCAATAACAGTTTCCAACTTCTGATTCTTAGATTCAGGCTGCCCTTCCCGTTCTGTTCCTTGACTAAACAAAAGTCAGTGGGTAATAAAAGACTTAGGCGGCATTTTGACAGAGGAAAATCATAGAAACCAGAAATACTGTAAAAGAAAAAGGGCAAACAGAGAATTGGGGCTGCTGAATTCTGAAATTCCACAACTATGCTGCATTTGGAGAAAAGGAATCAGTTGTTTTGTATATCCACAGAGAGACAGATGTGAAAAAAACCTAGTAAACATGAGGATTGGAATAAAACAGTGAAAAAAAAATCTATAAAAAAGATAGATCTCAATATCCTGGGATATTCGATACATAATGGAGCTTCAGATCAGGGGACAATATTGATGACCTATAAAGATTTCCTTGAGTTGTATGATTGAAGTAATAGCTCTCGTGTCATTTTTACTGAGAAATGGCCAGAGCCAAAGCAAAAAAGGCCATATTTCACAATACTTAAAAGAAAGAACTACCATGAAAAAGTATAGTTTTACACTCAAATTATTTAGACTTTTCTTTTAAGGAATCTAATCTTCAGGTTACACTAAGAAGGGATTTTTTTTTTTTTACTCTAAAATAATAAAAATAACTTCCTATATTGTTTCAAGTATTTTTATGATTTTGTATTTACTTTCTAGTGATATTCTACATAAGATTTTTGTTTATTTTGAAGTAGGAACCTAGGTTTTCTTTTTAGGTACTTAGCTAGATTTACTGATCCCTTTATTGAATACCTTATTCTTATTCACTGATTTTAAATACTGATTTTGGAGTATTTCTAATTCTCTGTATCATTCATGGACTCTACACAGATTCATTGGCTTGTATGAAAATTTATATATGTCCACTACTCAGCTTACATTATGAGATATTATATTTTACTATCTGTTATAGCAGGTTTTCATTTATCGTTTTGCTCATAAAAATCCTGGTTGGTGTCCTATTTATGATTGTTGATTAACTTTATAACATGTATGATCCAATGTTGTAAAATTTGCATGCATATTTTATGTCCATGTTGCATATAGTGTTTACAAATGCTCTCAAAAAACTCTTGCAGGCAAACATCAAACTGGTAATGTTGACTCTCAAGGAAGACAAAGGAAATAATGGATCATGGAATGGATGGGGTGTGACCACTGGGATGATGGAAGCAAATTCGACTCAGAGTCCAATGCCAGGGAAGGCATTTTAGGAGCAGTCATTTGCACAGAATTTGAAGACAAATAGGAATTAGTGATGTGAAGAAGGGAAGGAGAACATCTGAAGTAGAAGAAAAAAAAATCATACGCAAGAAGATATGTTTTCAGGGGACTGCTAGCTATTCAGGATGATTTTAGCTCTGGGGACTGTCTAAAGTTTTGTTGAATGCTTGGGAAAGAGGCACAGTTTAAAGGGAAATCATGCCTATATTAAGAGCTAGAACTTTTGTGACCATTGGATAAATCACTGAAAATTTTTAAACAAGGCATTTTTATGAACAAGTTTTTAATCTTGAAAATGTCACTTTGATATTCAGGTGTAGGTTTGAAGAGAATATTAGGAAATTATATAGAAGGCTACTGCAATCATCCATGTGTAAACCACATAAACCATGGTCTTTATGTGGTCCAGTATCTTTGTGATGTCACAGTTAAATAACACAGAATTTTGAGCCAAAACTATTTAAATGCAATACAAGACATTAGCATTTCAGGAAAAGTGTTAGAAAAAAATTGTTTTTCACCCACTTTCTATGTCCCTCAAGGCCTGGAACTACACCAAAACTATCTTCCATCCTCAGTTTAGGTGTGGGCATTAGAATTTCCCCCCCCCCCCACTCCTCTTCTTGCCTTCCCGGATGTGTGTAAAGGTTGATTTCAAGTTATCCAAGAGGAGCTCTCCAAAGACAGAAGGATCCACGAGCCTGCACCTTAGAAGAAGAGTAGACATGAGATTCCTCATTGTAAAGGTCATTGATTGTTTTACCAGAGAATAGGGCTCAGAGACCTGAGGGCAAAATACTGGATAAAGAATACGATACAAAGGCAGCAGCTTCTAAAAGACTGCACAAGTTACAGCAGAGAACTCTGAGGAAAAGAAGCAGGTGAGAGAGGGAAATGCTTCATGTAGCAAGTGTCAGATATTACAGAGAAGTGGAGAAACATAATGAGCTGAGGGTTAGAAGTAGCCAGAAATAGGGTTAAGAAT
Organism: Rhinolophus hipposideros; assembly: GCF_964194185.1. Lineage (NCBI taxonomy): Eukaryota > Metazoa > Chordata > Mammalia > Chiroptera > Rhinolophidae > Rhinolophus > Rhinolophus hipposideros. The sequence continues at coordinate 11,387,553 of NC_138048.1, forward strand.
TGTCCATTGCGTTTGACCCTGTTAAGAGCCACTTCAGTGAAGACAGGGACTGGAGGCTGATTGGCGAAAGGGGCATTGACTACTTTCTCAATAATTGTGTCTATGGGGAAAGCTACTGAGTTGAAATGGTAACATAGAAGCAGCGGACCTTAGGTCCTAGGTAAAAGGGGCTCTGTGGATGAGCAGCCTCTTTTCGAGAGGACAGAGTCTTATCTTAAGGGAGAACCAGGTTTACGATATAGGAAGTAGATTGAGGGAAAGCTGGGTAAAGTGCCTGAATGAAAATGAGAATTTATTTAAAGTAGAACAAGAGTTCCAGATGGCATTGTGGAAATAATTTAATATGGTTCTCCAGCCATACGTATGTGCTAAGAACTACAGGGTGCTGCGGGAAGAAGACATTGTTCCTGCCTCTGAGAAGCTAACGGTCCAGCAGATACTTGTTTAGTTATTTCTTTAGTAAGAGCCTACGATGTGCTAGGAGACACTGTTCTGGGACCGAGGATATAGTAAAAGGTACAAAACAAGGTGTATGCTCTCTGAGAGATTTATTCCAGTGGAAGGAGACATGGAAGCAAGGAAGTTCGTAAGCAGTTAAGGGGCTATCATAGCTGCCTTGCCCTAGTAGAACTGACCGTTTCCTCTATTTTTGCTTCTGTTAAACCCTATAAGGGAAGCAAAAATAGAGGGACTTCTCAGTTCTATAGGGGAAAGGATTTAGGAGGAGGCAGGCATGATTCTTCTTTGCTGAGAAGGGGATGGCAATGGAGAGGAGCCTTGAAAGGAGAGTGGGTGTTCACCAGGTAGTTCTTGTTGGGAAACACAGGCCAGGCAGAGGGAGCAATGTGAGCCAAGTCCAGGAGGCTGACAGGAAAGTAGAAAGGGAATGGGAAAATGACTCATAGGAAAGGAAAGAGGGTAGGGTGAGAGTGAGGATGTGAGACGACAGGTGACTGTTGGAGCGTGCATTTGGGTGGAGGCCAAGGACTGCAGGAATGAAAAGCTCTGGGATTATGTGGCTCCAAGGTTCTGAAAGGCTTAGAGTGCTGTTCACCTGGCACAAAGAGACACTGACAGTGTTACAGTCTGTGGCCAACCCCAGTCAGCAGACTTGGTCAATGTTCCAAAATGGATGCCTAGGAAAAGTACTCCGTGCCTCTGTTGAGCTTGTCCCAGCCTGCCTGGAAGGACAGTGGTGAAAGGAGCTCTGAGGCATGATAGGAACATATGGGAAGTGAAAGATTCCACGGGGTCTTGTGCACAGTTATGTGGAGGCATCTGGGCAGACACGCCCATCCGCCAGGTCACATCACCATGAGTGGTGCAGTCATTTCCTGTGAGTTCCAGTTCTTGTCCAAAATGAAGGGGGTCAGAACCAAGGAACTCTCAGGTTCTTTTCAGCACTGAAACGCTAAGATTCTACTTGTGAGCAAAACTCCTTGAGGTAAAGAAATGTGCTGTCCTTGGTTTTTTAACTTTACTTTCAAACAACTCCTTTCTCACTTGAACAGAAACAAACACCTTTTAGTAAAGGACTCAACACATAATAGAAGTACAATCAATATGTAATCAATTGATTCATTTCATATTGGCAGGAAATTTTTATTCTTCACATTAAAAGGTAATCAATCATTATAAACTCCAGGTGCAAATAATACAAACTACATTTACATCATCATTTTTCCCCCTTTTATTTTGGTTGCTTGATTATAAAATGATTTCACATTCTTATTCTTTGTGATCTTTCAGCTGGTAAATCAGCATGCAAATTAATCTACACCCAAAGATACAGGATCTAAAAGCAGGGGGGCTGGGGATAAATAAATACCATTTTTATAAAGCTTCTAAAATTTAAGAATATTTATTGCCCTGAAATCTACCACTTTTTTTTCCCAATTATAGATGACATTCAATATTATTTTATATTAGGTTCAGGTGTATAGTGTAGTGGTTAGATATTTTTTATAATTAATGAAACGATCTCTCTAATTAGTCTAGTACCCACCCGGAACTATACATTATTGATTATATTTCCTATGCTAAACTTTCCATTCCCATGACTGTTTTGTAACTACCAATTTGTACTTCTTAATCCCTTCACAGTTTTCATCCAGCCCCCTAACACCTCGTCCATCTGGCAACTGTCAGTTTGTTCTCTGTATCTACGGAATCTATCATTTTATTCAAATAAATATTGGGGCATCAACAGAAAACTTGGAAGATGAATGTCAGGTAAACTAGACCTTTTGAATTTATCTGTAGGTGTGCTCTAAATCTTTGAGTTTGGGAAGAATATCTCTGTCATTTTCTAGTACTTACAGTAATTTTTTAGTTTATTTCCTTCCTCTATAATTCTAAGTTTCCTTTGACCCCACGTGATTCTCCTTTTATTAATATTTACCTTCCTTCCTGTTGAGAGTCCACCGCGATTTCATTTATATGTTCTTCATTCCTTTGTAGAGAATATTAATACTTGTACTAACCAAAAATGAACTCAAATCCTGACTCATGGACAAGGTCTTCTTACGGAAAACTCGACTACTGCTCTTTGATTGCTCTGCCATTTATCCTATTCTTTGTTTATGTCTTTGAGCCAGTTTTCAATCCACGTGACAGCACTTCTGTCCAAATCAATTTCTATTAATTTTTCAAGTCGCATTTCGCAACACACTGCATCAAATGGATTGCAGAGGTCCAGCCACATTATATCTACATGTTTTCCTCCTGCCGTGATTTTGTGATTATATTTTTTAAAAGCAGAGAGGTGGTGGGTGAGGAGGAGCTCCAGTTTTGCTGGTGCGATCTGCCAGGGCTGTCTCACCAGCTAGTGAAAATTCATGTGTGGAAGTACTGACACAGGCAAGTTTCATACTGACAATACGTCAGAGGATTTTTTTTTAATGGAACTGAAATGCCAGTGGCTCCTCACATTCCTCACACCATACTGTCTAATGAAGTGGCCCCTTTTGCAGCAGCTCCAGCCAGGAATCTTTGAGTCATTTTTGATCCTCTTTTATCCTCTGATCAACATTTGATCTGTGGGATGAAGCCAGATTTTGAGAGTCCATCAGCCTTTCTCACTTGCACACAGCTTCCCTCTTTCTCATTCATGCACTCAGTTAAGTAATGCTCTTGCGGCCGGGGACTCATTTCTAACCAGCTGTACCTCTGAAATTCTTTGTTCTTGAGTAAAAGGTAGTCCCTCAGCTATTTCAAGTTGTTTTAAAATCAGCTGGTCAAATCAACCCTGGAGCCGTGGGCACAGGCCTTATTGTTCAGGCACTTTACACCCTTAAAGTTGTTCAGAGCCTTGGCTCACCTGCCTTGCTCACGGGCTGAGAGCAAACATGCTATTTGGGATCCATCACCATGTTTTTCAAGTCTTTAAAAATTTTTTATTACATTTGTTGGGGTGACATTGGTTAATAAAAAATTATATCGGTTTCGAGCATACAATGCATCATCTCATCTGTATTTTGCATTGTGCGCTCACCACCCAAAGTCAATTCTCCTTCCATGACCATATATTTGACCCCCTAAGACTATTAATGTCGATAAAAATTCAGCATATTTTGTGTGCTGCGGTTGAGGTAAAATGGTGGGCAAGGGGAGGAATTGTGGAGCTCTTGCCTGCGCTCTCTAGGGGCACTTTCATTTAAATAGTTCTTCAGAGTCTTAAGCTGTTTTAAAACAAAGACAGTTCTGGCCTAGCTCCCTAAGTCTGCCATTTATTGTTTTGTAAATCACCCTGATGCTAAATTCTCCAAAAACTAAAACAGTACTGATAATAAAAGGATTATAAGCATTATGTCCAACCCTTTGTATAGAATGTGTCTTTCCTTCTCCCATGAGAATAGCTGATTTTTAACTCTGTCTCATTTCTAGAGTGTCTTGCCCTCCTCTGACTGAATAAACTTTGCACTTTGTAGCCCTTTCACATCTCTACCCCCAAAATGAATTTTTAAATACATGACCTTTTAACCTAGCAAATCAGGCCCCTCTGTAATTAAATTAAAGTTTTCATGGGATGTGCCCAACTCTCAAATGTTATCTTCAGCAGCAGAAGTTGAAACAGAAACATCAGACGCTGTAGACGAGGAAGAGTCCAAACAGATCGTTAACACCAGACCAAGTGCCTTTAGATTGTTTAACAATGACTTCATGCTTAGCTGTTGAAAATAAGCTGTCAAAAACTATGTTGCTATCTGTTGGAGGAATACAAAGTAATGCACCAAATACATTTGCTTTGAAGAGTGTATAAAGTAGCTCTGAAAAAGATTAACAATTTCACGTGGACATATGAGTGCTGGAGGAAATAGAATCACTGTTTTTGAGACAGAGAGCACTAAATGTAGACATGATATATTATGCTCATAAGACTGTCCTTTGCTAATAAGAGCTAATGGAACAAAAATAAAACAACCAGTTAGGATATACAGATGAAAATAAATATTAGACAATGTGGCCCAAACCGCCATTAAATACTAAGAGATATTTTTACTCCCTCTTAAACACTTTAAAATATATTTAAACTTATAATTAAAAATTCTTTCAAAGCATGTGAATAATAAGTAAGTGAAGTTCAGTCCTAATTTTCAAACTTCAAACATAAATGCTGTCTTCTTCTAGTCTCCAAAGGAAATTCAAACAGGTCTGATAAAACCTGCAAGAAAGCTGAATGAAATTTGTTACATTTTACCTCCTTTATGTTTTGTGAGGATCTGTTTTCTGATTAGAAAAGCTTCTGAGACTATTTGTTATAGGAAGATACAGGAGACATGAGATCAGGAAGGAGATGGCAATGCCCTGTTACTGTGAATAGTAAAGGAAAGCGATGGTATGCAAAGCACCTCACACTGTGTGTGATGTGTAGTGGGTGCTCAATAAACCCAATTAAATAAACCCATCAATCCAAAATGTGATCAGGGACAGCTTTTCACAAAGGACGGTTGGTCTGACCTCAACAACTTAAAATGTTTTCCTATCTGGGTTAGCAATTTCTTCAAAGTTCTAGAGAGCATGGATTAGTGGGGGTGTAGTTAACGCAAGTTGTTGTCACCATTTCTCCACAATGACAAAAATGCGACAAGTCGATAAGCCTTTGCAGTTGAGCTGATAGTTGATACACAACTTTGCATCTCTTTGAACTTTAATCTTTTTCATATGAAAATGGGCACAATACTGGGCACTTCTCAGGGTTGTCATGAGAACGAAAGGAAGTCATGTCTCTAAAATGTCTATCAAATTGACTAGCTCATAGCAGATGTTCATTAAATGTAATTTTCTTTTCCGTTGAGGGAAAGAATTGCTAAGAGCTAGATAACGTGTCAAAGTACTAGCTGAACAGACAGGAGTAACACTTACATGAACTGAACCAACACAACTATGGATCTGGGGACATGGAGGAGCCTGGAGCACACTGCATCTCCCAATTTAGTTTAAGTAGCAGATTAACTTCAACTCAATTCCTGGTAAGACTGCCTTCTTCCTATAGGATCCATATAGATGACCATAAGTGGTACTCAAACATTGGTGTCTGCATCAAATCACCTGGGAAACTCGGTAAGAATATGGAGGATCACACCCTACCTCTCTTCTATGAATCTGTGCCTCTGTGTTCTTAAATTAGCTCTCCAGGTGATTCAGGTAATCCTCAACATTTGTGAACCACTGTTATAGGTAATGAAGTTGCCGCAGACATGGCTGAAATCCACCCTCTGGCTCCAGCCACTTCTGGAGGGGAGAGTTCTAGTGTGCATTCCAATGGTCCAAGAGCAACGACTTTGACTTCTGCCCCAGGTCTCCTCCAGTGCCAAAGACAGTGGTTGGAGTGAATTTCAGTAGGATGATGCATGACCCACAGGGGGTATAAGCCAATGAATCAATATTCCCTGGACATCCTCAGGTAGACAATACTGAAAGGTGGTCTGTGGACGTCTCAAGAGGTCCCACTGGAATAATGCACCATGCTCCACAACAGCAATCTCAAAATCACGTTCTTATATTGGATTTCCCCCTTCTCCATCCTCCATTTCCTGCAACTTCACTCCTGTTTTTTGGAATTATCTCCCAAATGAACTCCTACACACAAATTCTTAGCTCTAGTGTTACTTTGGGGACAATGCAAGCTAAGCCAATAATGTAGTGGCTGAAAATGTGCGTAAAAGAGAGCAGCATGCACAGCTCCCCAGTGGGACCCTTATAGCACCGGGAACAAGAGAGCGAATTAAAAATGGTTGATGTCGAGAGAAGGGATAGAAGGATTTTGTTCAGAGGTGTGCCCAGTGCCATGTCACTGAAGAGAAAGGCAAGCACAAAACCAAGCCAAGCCCTCATAGTGTGTTGGGGCAGAAGATAGGTCAGGCTCCAGATTCTCTTACACAGATACCAGCAAGAGCAAAGGTGTCACCTGGGAGCAGGAGACACTGATGGAGTATTTTGGGAATGCCGAGAAATACATCTTAGGAACAAAAATTATCTGGGCCGGTGTGCAGTAAAGAATTTCATGTTGCCCAGTAAGAGGCTTGAGCTTTGCTCTCACTTCCGGGAAGTATCTCCAAGCCCTTGGAATGTCTGCCTCATCTGAGGGTCTTTGCTTCCCTGAAGGCCATGGGTCGTGCTGATCATCTATGCTAACACTGTGATTTATGGCGAAGGGCCTTAGGCAACGTGGTAGCGCTGTCATGAGGAGGAGCTGGAGACTAAGGTCAGCCATGGGGAAAGCCATACATGTCTACGTGACCCAGTCCCAGTAAAACTCAGGACAGCAAGGCTTTGGGGAGCTTCCTTAGTTGGCAACATTCCACGCATATTGTCATACATCATTGCTAGGAGAGATAGGCACTGTTCACACCACTCCACCTGGAGGGAAAAATGGGTGTCTCCTAGCCCTACCAATGTGACACTTCCTTCTGTTAATGTTAATCTCGGTCCTTTTGCTGTAATAATCCAGAATAGTAGGTATAATGGCTTTTCTGGGTTCTAGATGTGCTTCTAGCAAATGATCAAACCTGAGGCTGGTCTTGGAGATCCTGGAACTTGTATTTGGTGGTAGAAATGAGGATGGTCATGGACACTCTTGACCCTTTCAGCTGGCATTCATAAGAAGGGAGAAATGGTAGAGATATCGTACTCACAAGTAATAGCCACTACCTTATTTGTTACAATGTAGAAATGTCTCATGACTTTCTTCAAAACAGGTGCCGTATTGCAATTGATTTGATAAACCAGTATTCAGATTATGAATGGCTGATAGAATATTCATTTAGAATATTTAGATAAAATTGATTTAGATTTAGATAAAATTGATTAGTGGTTAAATGAATATGATCACACCTTTTCATTTTTGATAGTAATTCTAGCCCAGGATCTGCTGTCACTATTTCCCCTTGTAAAGATATAAACAAGATTATATATTATATATGTCATATATAATATATATAGATAAATAGATTATATATAATTCATCTATCATCTATATATATTATATGTAATATATATAATATATATAATATATATAGTTATATGCCTATATTTAAATATAGAGGAAATCCTTGCATTGTGCCATGAAGCAAAGCAAGGCTCACCTGTGTTTGAATTTGTGTTCATCAGTTTAAAGACAAAGGTTGAACTTATAAGAGCAATGCTCACTGTATTTTTTGGTCTTGCCTATGTCAAGTTTATTAAAATTCCCTGCGTCTAAAAATGTTGCCTTTTAATGGGGTTTATATACTGGGGGTGCGTCACCTGGGAACAGGAAACACTGATGGAGTAAAAAATGTATACACATGACTTGTATTCATCTTTTGTTATTGGTATATATTGAGTATTACAATTTTAATACAGTTTTTTTCCTTTCTTAAAATGTGTGTACATTTTTGGCACCCTCTATATATTATCACATATGGAATATTTAGCACTTCTCACATTTTATAGATGATCTATAAAGTTAAGTGCTTTTCAAGTCAGACTGACAAGATATAGTAGTAAGTTAAATTTTGCTTTAGAATTGTTTACTTTCTAACACACTTCAGAGCTACAATTCAGTTATTCTTTAATAGTTATTCAAAAATACATACAATTGTAGGGATGCTGCATATACATAATTGATAATGGTGGTTTTACAAACTCATGAGAAGTACTAAGATCGAGGAGATGTACTATCAACAGATATTTGTAAATTGCATCATCATAAGGCTTAAAATAAATTTTTTTAAATCATTTTTTAGAAAGCATGCCTGGTACGGTAGATAGTTCCTGAGAGTTTCCAGTGATCTCTGCTTTCTGGTATTCACACCTTGTTCAATGTCCTCCCGCTGAGTGTGTACTGGACCTAATTTTGCTTGTAAAGGATGTCACTTCCAAGATTAGGTTGTAGAAGACAAAGTCTTCTACATTTTGCACATTTTTTCTGAGGCTCTTGCTTGCTCATTCTGGAAGCCAGTGGTCCTGAGGAGAGACCCAAAAGGGCAGTCTCCAGGCAACAGCCTGAAAGGAACTGAGGCCTTCAGACCAAGAGTCAGTGAGGAACAGAATCCTGCCAACAACCTTATGAGCTTGGAAGTGGATCCAACCTCAGCTGAATTCCCTCCTTCTGAGAAACCTGAAGCTGGAGGCCCAGCTAAGCCACAAGGATGCCTGACTCACAGAAATGGAGACAAATATTTTAAGCTATTCTGTTTTAGGATAATTTCTTATGCAGCAATAGATAATGAATACTTAAATCTCAGCTTCACTTCTTTGTAGTAGTAGTGTTATTATTTACAAGTTACTCAAGCTTTTTGTGCCTTGATTTTGTTATTTGTAAACTTTGAGATAATAGGATCTACTTTACAAGGTTATTGTGAGAACGAATACAATGAGTTAATCCAGAGTAGGACTCCATAGCAAGAGCACAACACATGTTAACATTCATTGACACTGTCCTAGGAACTGTGTGGAAATATACCATATTTTGCTGCGTATAATGCACACATTTTTGCCCAAATTTGTGAGGGAAAAATAAGGATGTGCCTTATACATGGGTAGTACTAATTCCATATCTATATAACTGTTTTTAATTATTTTATTTATGCTTATGAGTTAAAAGTATAACTCTAGGAATCAATAACAATATCCGTATGCAAAATAATACTCCAGAATATGATAATCGATGTTGTTGAATTTACAACGAACTTGCAACGATGAAGAGTTCTTGGCCTTCCACGATGTGTAAATATCATAAATTTGTTACTGGTACATAAAATTTCTTGTGCCTTGTCTCTGTTCTTGTGTTTTGTAATTATTTGTTAAATAAAATTTCTTGTATCATAATATGTTAAAAAATAAATGCTAACATTCCTTTATAATACAAAAAAACAAGTACCTAAATGTAAACAAATAAAAATTTGAATTAAGAAATTAAAACGAAAGATTTTTTTTCCTGAAAGTTTGGGCCAAAAACATGGGTGCACATTATACATGGGAGCGCATTATAAATGGCAAAATATGGCAAGTGACAGCTACTGGAAGGGAACACGGCAGCATGTTCCTTCTTTAAGATGGCATCTGATGTGGCTACAAGTTGAATCTGATATTACCTGAATGATTAATTCTAAACATTTGAAACCAATATGTTGCAGTTGAGTGCTCCGTTTCCTATTCAGCACCAAAATGTTTACAGTATAATTGTAAAACCTGATAGATGTATTAGGTTGGTGCAAAAGTAATTGTGGCTTAAAAGGTTAAAAATAATTGCAAAAACCGCAATTACTTTTGCACCAACTAAGCTCCTAAGGTGTAGGTATCTTATTTTGAAGGTACACAGAAGTTGGAGGTCAATATTTGTGATCATTAGAAAATGTATATAGGGAATTTAATATTTTCCCCCATTGTTAATTTTGCCCTGTGGACTCTTTAGAGTTGTGAATTAGGATTAATGTTTGTCACAAAAGCCAATAAAATAGATACAATGTCTCATTGTATTTATCAGATTATCATCTTCCTCTAATACAGTAATTAAAATAGCAACTGTTAAAAATTTGTATCTATAATTACTATTTGATAAGTATTAAATCAAACCTGTGGTATTCTTCTAAGTTGAGCTATAAAATCAAAATATACTTCTACACTCAAATCCTTTTTCTGGTCATTTCTCTTTTCATCATGCATTTTCTGGTGGAATTTTTTTAAAAAGCTAAGTCATATAATTGGGAGATGTATAGATGGCCAAGATTAAGAGGACAGTTAAGTTAGGTCCTTCCAACATAATTTAATTTGGAGGGTTTAGAGTTCCAGAAACCTCCCCACTGGGGTAAAATGTCATTTTAGGAGGACATGATTGACTGGTGGCCCTTGCCTGAGTAATTTGTATTCTCTTTCTAGCCAAGTGCAATAACATCAACTTGAAGTGATAAGGATACTGCTAAATTTACTTTAATTAATGTCAGGTCCCCGAGTAATAAATCACCATTAATTCATGAGTTAGTTTTTGGAAATAGCCTAGTCTTTTTGGCTGTCACTAAAATTTGGCTGGGAAAGTCTCCCACTTGTGGAGTCCTGCTTATTTAATCATTTTCTTCACTGTTCTTAGTTTTTCAAGGTGAGATTTCATCTGGGTTGAAAGTATGTAAAATTACTCTCATTTTCATAACTAAAATCCCAATAGAACCTTCTTAGCATTGCCAATCCTCATGTAGGCTTATATCTATCAGAAGAAATATTAACTACATTATTTTAGGCATTTTAGCCATTTTCCTGCACTTATATGTTAATGTGTTTGTTTTTCAGGAAATCCTCCAAATAGTAGAACTTCATTACATAAAATTGATTTTTAAGAAGGAAGGTATCCGCATGACAGAAAATAACTGGACTTCCCAACTTCATTTTTCAATATTTTCTTGCAGTGGCTATAAGATACACAAAATCTGTTATTTCCTTGCTCTTCTGTCCCTATAATTGAATTTCGTTTTCAACTTTGGATCATTCTTGTAGAACAGCTTCTTGCTGCTGAGGGCTCTGTTTCCTAGGGCTCCGTTTGTACTGCAGTTTTGGCTTGCAGCTCATGCTTCTGCCAATTGACTTTCTTCTTCTTTAGAGTTAGCACTATTATGGGCGTGCAGCTAACACACAGGTGAAACCTGGTCTGGGATGATCCTAGGGAAGTGTGACATTTTGTGTGCTTATGTCTCCTTGATATTTAATTACAGGTTATTTCAAATTTCATTAAATTTAAAAGATACCAAATAGCATAATTCATGAATGTCACGAATTGTGGAATATTCTTAATAGTTATAACTTGTATTGGGTCTTCAGATTCTCTGAGAAATGTTATCTGACCCAGGGTAACAAGAAAATGTGCTTTCTTAATGCATTATATTGTCATTCGATGACTTTGCTAACTACCACATTAAGAATCTGGCCAAACTATTAAGTCAATTTTCAATTAATTTAGTGGGAGGTGGGGAGCTGAAGAAGAATTGGGCTATTAGACAGCCTGACACTGACACCTGACACTCACCACAGTTTACTGAACCTTATTTTCACTTCCATTAATTCAATGAGAGGTGGATGGCTGGACTAGGGAGTTTCTTTATTCCTTTCCATTGCTGACATCCTGCGAATCATCCTTAATATCCATCTATAGCCAGTGCATTTGCTTATCAATTTCTGGAAGGAGCAGAGGCAAAGTCAGGGGATAAACACTTCAGTTGGTCTTTATTTTTTCTTATAAAGTCTGGCATGTAAAATTAGGTTTGAAAAAAGAAACAAACCGTTAATGAAAATAGAGAAGGAAATTGTCTGTGGATTTGTGAATTTACACGAATCTTCTGATTTATCATGGAAAATTGGACTGGGTATTCCAATCGGTAGAACTAGATATTCTTTTTCATAGGATCATTGCTAAACAAATGCGTATTTTTCTGTTAACTCTTCTTTGGCTGTAATTTCTGAGTACTCTCAATCTAGTCATCATCACTCCTTCTAGTTCTCATGAAGCAACTAGTTTCTTAAAAGCTTTGAGTTCACTAATCCCTGAACTGTGATTATGAGATCCTTATTTGCACTCAGTCAAAAAGCACATCTATTCCGATGTCCTATTATACTTGAGTGATTTTCTAGCTTCACCCAAACAATGAATTTTGTGGGATAAATGTGGAAATCACTGGAAAAGAGAAGCATGGTGCAGCATTGTATAAGAATTCGTAGGTGTGGATTGTTTTCATTGCCTCCTCTTCAGCCCACTGATGAATGAGGCATTCCCACACTAGGGTTATGGGGCTGGCCAAACACACAACACCCAACATTGGACGGATGAGATAAACAGCAGTTTATTCGTCCCATATACTCAGCCTGGGGAAGGAGGACACCACATGCCACGGACGGATAGAGGTTGCACTTAGGAGCAGAGTGAATAACCAGGAGTGAGGTACACTGATTCCCACAGGAGGACATAATAGGCTTGCTCGAATAATCTACAGGCTGGCAGAAAACTGAAACTTGCTACTTGGGGATAAACAGAAACTGTGCTTTGTCCCCTCAGTAAGGAGAGTTGTTTGACTGAGGAACCTTATTCAAAAGGAGCAGAGTGGGGAGGGGAACTTAGAGTGAGGTCATTCGAGGACCTTTGATTTTAGCAGATGCCAAGCAGCAAATAATATTGAACCTGATTTTCAGTCCTTGCAGTACATGGATATATGAAGATATTTTTAAATCCTAAAGCAAAATGATGAGAACTAAGAGAATCATATTGAAGTAAAATATGGGTAACTTTTGTCAGTGAGAAATATAGACTAAGTTTTTGGAATAACATGTCAGAATATAAATGACATCAAAATCCAGGAGAAACTTTTTCTTTTGGATAGAAAGAGCTGGGTGAATTTTAGATCCTTTCAGTTTTAAGCATTTATGATTTTTTTTAAATCACCTGATTGATGGATATTGTTTGCCTCTCTCATAGATTTCATTGATAAATCCCCTTTACAGATTTGAATTTCCTTTTTTTTTTTGTCCTAAGGTCTTTCATCCTCCATAATGTAAGCTCTTTCTGCATCTTTCACAGTGCAAATTTGTATTTGCAATTTTAGGTTTGCTCAGCATCTTTTGTATATAAGAAAATGATTTGTAAATGGCAATTCACTAGATTGGTTCATAAGTAGTATACAAATAAATTCCAATAAGTTTTTAATGAGAAGACACTGTTCAGAATAATAGTATTAGTGATGAGCCTAATGTGATTAAAAGGTTATTTTCGATAAATGCTACTGCAAGTTACAGTCTTCTATGGTGGGAAATCTTGTGTTTAGAGGGACCAACATAGTCCAGTTTGTCTGGGACTTGTTTAAGCATTGAGAGTTCTGCATTTTCTGAAACCCTTCAGTGCTGGCAAACCAGTATGCTTGGTCACCTGAGTTGTATCTCTGTTAGAATTTCTATTTCAGCGGGTCACAAATAGATACAAGGTTACTGTATTATATAACTTCATAAAAATATGGTATCGATTGTTGTATCCTTAGCACTTAAAAGATTTGAGGTATATGTAGGTTTTCCATAAATGTAGGTTTTCAATAAATGTAGGAAACATGTAGGTTTTCAAAAATTTGATAACAGAATAACTGAGGATATAACCTACAAGTCAGTGTCTAATTAACTCAGGAGAAGCTGCATCTCCCTGGAAGATCATCCTAAACTGTTAGGGACCATCTCTTCGAATTTATGTGACATAAAATAGTTCTCTGACTTGAGGATACCCCAGCACAGTGTGCTGAATCAATTGAAAGACAGGAGTGTGCCAAAATGTGAACGTGAGTCAGTTTGTAACGAGTACTATTGAAACTTACTCCCGAGTTAAAAAGTCAGATGCTTGTTTATCATGTTAATCAAAGCATCTTTCGGACATAGCCAAACTTCTGTAATTACCAACTTCACCAAACCCCAATGAGGATTGTACATGACCTCTCAGATCTGATGACAGAAGAGCCACAGGCAACCCACACTTGAGAAGGGGCTCTAGGCTACCTGCTGTAGAAGGTCCGGCAGAGGGCGCTGGTGTACCTGCGCAAAGACCAAGGGTTGTGCTGAGCGGTGATGGTCAGAGAGACGGCCAGAGCCTGTCTGTAAGGGCTGAAAACTAACAACTGTGGGGAAATATTTCATGCAAGAAAGCTCCGAAATCAGCTGATAAAAGTACAACGGCATGTTGCACAAATCGTGGTTGCCTAGTGAACAGTCTAAGTCACTCACAAATGGATGACGTCTCAGAACTTGACTTCAACATAAAATAAAACAAAAGCAACACTCCAGTCATCTATCTTTCTTGAGGGCCAATGCAGTAAAAAAACTCATTTTAGAAAAGTACTAAGTACTCTAGACCAAGGAAAAATAAATACATAAAGTCTAAAGGTGTACCTAAAGACATTAATATCTAACACGTTTAGTGCTGTAAAGTTTTCCAAACTTACATTCACATTATTTTAAATGTATCATTCTGATTTGTGTCCTAAAATGTTAAATATCCCTGCAAATGTTAATTCAGGAAAAATGAATGAAGTTTTCCGAAAAACAGGAAAAATCTGCTGTGCAAGAAAGAAACCCTATTTCCAGATATCGATGAACATGTTTTAAGACTTTCAGAAAAGACGCAAAGCATCTCTGGAAATGAGAAGAGGGTGGTGAAATGGAGGTTCCGTGCTTATCAATGATACTTAATTTCCTTTGCTGAGGATGAAGAGGAAGATGTGTTCTCTGGGCAGCTTCTAACATGCTCCTGGCAGCATGACACTGCTGAATGCTTTTTCTGACTCGCAGTTTTATTCAGGGAAGTGACAGATGTTTGGCTTCTCCCACTGGACCCTGTTGTCATTTGCTTCCCTACAGCAAAATCTGGTTGATCACAGTGAGAGAAGAATGGATTCTGTGACTTGACATTTACATTCTGCCCTCGTGCTGCTGAGCTCCATCATCAAAAACAGACTCTCATGGGACCCCCGCCCTTTCCGCAGCCCTGGAAGATACATGGCAGGTCCACAGCAAAGCTATTTGAGTGTATATTTACTTGTGAATACCCTGTGGCCTACCTTCCATCAGGAACAGATTTTGATCAAGTTGCTATCCTCTGGCAGGTGGGCTGATTGGTGTAGCTGTCAGGAGCTGCACGGCTATGTCGTTTGGGTTTGTTTGTAGTCAAATTTAGAGTAGCTGAACTTTTTTTAAAATTGAGATTTCATAACAACAACAAAAAACATTACTTGAGAGCGACTGAATGTAGAAATGACTATATTGTAGAAATGACTATATTCAACTAATTATGTTGTATGTATAAAGCATGTCTATGCATACATGTACAGAATGCCTAGAAACAGTGCTCAGCTGTAACTAAAATGCGATCTTTGGATTTCCTAGCATTCTATTTTAGCTATGAACAATTAAAGGACAAGATATACCCCAGTTTTTGACCATGATTCTCGCATTCAGTCGTTATTTGGATTTTCATTATTGGTTGACTTGCTCTGTGATCTCTTCTTATGTCAATTGGCCTCAGTATAGTTACTTCCTTGAATAAAGACGGATCGGCTAACTGAAAGAAATCTTAGTCTCTCTCTGCAATCATTTTGAGTTCAGACTGTAAAATATTGCTCTTTTTTGCTGAATTTCCAAAGATTATATCCCTGTCCTTATTTACAACTATGCACAGCCCTGCAAGGGCTAGAAATGTGATTGATACAGCTTCATTTCTGTAAAAATGGTTATTATAATCTTGATTACGTAATTCCTTCTCATCTCTACTATAGTAAAAAACTGGAATCAGGAACCCATTATATTTTACAGTTTGTCAATAGCACACTGTACTTTCTCACAGTACTTATTAAACTGTATTCTGAAATAAGTAGCTACGTTTACCTATTTATTGCTATTCTCCACTAGATTGTAAACTATATTTGTTTATTCATGCAACCTTGATTTAATTTACAATTTAATTGTTTATTCACGTATCAACTACTTTTTGAGCATCTACTATGTGTTAGATACATTGTGCCCGTGTACACACACACAAACACACACACTTAGGATCAAAGCAGATATTTTCTTTGCACTCATTATGTAGTTATTAAGCTTATAGTCTAATAGGGCAGGCAGGCATTAAACACATAATCAAACAGATAAAATGTATAATCATTAAATGTGATGAAAGAAGGAAAGGTATACAGTACCACAAAATTAATTAAATCTAGTTGGGGGGGTGGGGCAGGTGGTCAGAAAAGAATTCTCTGAGAAAGTAACTTCTGAGCTGAAATCTGAAAGGTGACAGACAGTTAATGAGGAGAGGTGAGAAAAGAGCATTCCAGGCTACAAAGCAACAGGCTCCAAGTCACAAAGCAGAAAAGAATAGGGTAAGTTTGAAAAGTGAAAGAACAGCATGTGGCTGGATCACAGAGAGTAAGGAGCAGATCAGGAGATGAAACTGGACAAATAGGTATGGAATGAATTGGGCAGGACCTTGGGAGCCATAGGAGAGGTGTTGACTTCTGTCTTAACAGCAAAGAAAATTCAGTGGAGAGTTTTATACGGGGAACCACATGATTCATTGTGATTTCGCTCTGCCTCCGGTGTGGAGAATGAATTGGATGGGATCAGAGAGAATTACTAAGGTGGCTCCTGCACAGCAACCCAGGCATGAAAAGACCAGTATAGACTGGGAAAGTTGCAGTAGATATGGAGTAGGAATTACTAGAATGTTGGGGTGAAACTGGGTACGTGTGGCTTTTGGTAA
Organism: Rhinolophus hipposideros; assembly: GCF_964194185.1. Lineage (NCBI taxonomy): Eukaryota > Metazoa > Chordata > Mammalia > Chiroptera > Rhinolophidae > Rhinolophus > Rhinolophus hipposideros. The sequence continues at coordinate 11,404,300 of NC_138048.1, forward strand.
AGGGGAGAAAATCTTCCCAGAGAGCGTTTATGAGTGATGAAACAGAGTTTCCTGGTCATCATTGCAGCTCTAGCACCTGGCACAATGCATGGCATGTAGTAAGTGCTTGATACATATCTGGTTGAGGAAAGATGGAAGAAAGGAAGAAAAGAAAGAAAAAAGGAAGTGGATCATCTTTCTAGGCTTGTAGTGGAAAGAAAAAAAATCACTGAAGGACTCTTCACCACCATTCAAAATTCAGAAATCCTTTGTTGATCTTTGATAGAAAAAAGCTTTTAAATGCAATATTTGATTATGGATTAGTTGCTTTGTGTAGTGATTACTTTCAGTATTGGGTGGCAAAGGGTGCTGAGGCCTGCTCTGAGTTCCATGGAAACTGCTGTGCTCCTTTAATGCCACCTGCCATAGGGCTGCAGAATAGAGAAGTGGAATGCGCTTCACATACAGATTCTTCTGTAACGTAAGCTATAAACCCGCGTTGCACTGTGACAGAAACTGTCTACCTTCTCTGAAAGCTGTTTTCTGTTTGCCTATTTTATACCTACACACACTTGTGTTACATATGCTCGGACCTCAGACACACACACACACACACACACACACACCTTCATACATACTTACATATTTTGTTATTGTTGTCCTTGTCTCAACTGGAATGATCACTTTTAAGGACATGATAGTTCAATCTATCAATGACATTCCTTTTGACCAAGTTATCTATTGCATTCAATCTTTATAATGGATTCAAAACACAATTTTGAATTATTTTCACGGGAAAAGGATACATTCAAGGACCTCCGAATTGTTTTTTTTTTCCCTAGTGTTATTGAGAAATAATTGACATATGTCACTGTATCAGTTTAAGGTATACAGCACGATGGTTTGATTTACATATATTGTGGGATGATTACCACAGTAGGTTCAGCTAACATCCATCTTCTCACATAGATACAATAAAAAGAAACGAAAGTGGAAAAAATGAAGGAAAAAAAATTTCTCTTGTGATGAGAACTCTTAGGATTTACTGTCTTAACAATTTTTCTCTGTATTATATAGCAGTGTTAGCTATAGTCATGCTGTACATTATATCCCTATTACTTATTTATATTATAACTGGAAGTTTGTACCTTTTGCCCACCTCCCTTCAATTCCCCCTCCCCTATTCTTCTCCTTGTGAGTAACCAGAAATCTGATTTCTTTTTCTATGAGTTTTTTTTTTTTTTATTTTAGAGTCCACGTCTAAGTGAGATCACACAGTATTTGTCTTTCTCTGTATCACTTACGATAATAGTAAGATTTTCTCATTTTTTATGGCTGACTTACATGTGTATACCTATCTATCACAACTTCTTTACCTATTCATCCATTGGGGACACCTGGGTTTTTTCCATGTTTTGGCTATTGTAAATAATACTGCTACGAACATGAGAATGCAAATATCTTTTTTGAGTTAGTGTTTTAATTATCTTCAGATAAATTCACAGAAGTGGAATTGATGGGTTATATGATAGTTTTAGTTTTAATTATTTGAGGATCCTCCATATTGTTGTTCATAGTGCCTGTACCAATGTACAGTCCCACCAAAAGTGCACAAGGGTTCCCTTTTCTTCACATCCTCACCAGCATTTGTTATCTCTTATCTTTTTGATGATAGCTGTTCTAATAGGCATGAGGTAATATCTTTCTGTGGTTTTAATATCTTACTGTGGTTTCCCTAATAACTACTGATGTTGAGCATCTTTTCATGTATCTGTTGGCCTTCTACATATCTTCTTTGGAGAAATGTCTAGTCAGGTCCTCTGTCCATTTTAAAATTAGGTTATTTGTGATTTTTTGCAATTGAGTCATATGAGTTCTTTATATGTTTTAGATACTAACCCCTTATGAGATATATGGTTTGCAAATATTTTTTTCCCATCTGTAAATTGACTTTTAACTTTGTTGATTGTTTCTTTTGCTGTGCAGAAGCTTTTTAGTTTGATGTAGTCCCACTTGTTTATTTTTGTATTTGTTGCTTGTGCTTTAGGTGTCAAATCCAAAAAAGTCATTGCCAAGACCTATGTCAAAGAGCTTTGTTCCTGCTTTCTTCTAAAAATTTTAGGTCTTATAGTTAAGTCTTTAATTCATTTCAAGTTAATTTTTGTGTCCTGAACTTTTATTGTTCTTCAAAAGCACCATTTTTGGATTGAGATCAATGTCTGTTTGTTCCACATCTCGACCCACTATTGATCTACTGCCCCTTTTCAAGTAGCTTTGTTCTTACCTCCATAGAAACTTCCACTTTACCAATGATCTGAGTTTAACTATTCTCCCTGTAGTGTATAGTTTCTCAGATCTATTCCATGGTGACCTAAAGCCTCTGCTATGAATGCTGGAAAAGATTTTTTTTTCTTTTTTTAATTTTTATATTTTGTGTCTTTGGGGATTCCTCAAGAATTTGAGTGTGTATTTGGCCCCTAAAAGTTCAGAAGTTCAGACTGCCATCCGAACCTTTGAGTACATTCTATCAACATAGCTAACATAAGAGTTAATTCCCTCTGTCATTAAAAGATGACATTAATTGCTCCCAAATTCCAAAATGAAAGAAGACTAAGCAGAAGTGCGAAAAACTAATCCCCATCAGCCCATAAATACCAAAACTCAACACGAAATCCCAGGAGAAAACATTAAGCCTTTGGCAACCTTCAATTGCCCCAGCACAACAAAGTTGAGTGTCAAATTCAGGGCAAGAATATGCCACCAGACTGTTTTTGCCTGGGAATATATTGCTACCTGACAGTCCAAAAAAAAAAAAAAAATTGAGTGAATGAATATTTATTTGAATAAGAAATAGCAGACCATATATAGTAAAACAAAATGAAAAGAACTGTTTTAGAGACTTCTAGTGCTTAACCTCATCTGGTTATCCTCAAAGGAGCAAATCGTACTTCTCTGCCCTTACAATTGGGCTGGACCCTGTGACAAGTTTCTGGAAACTTATTGTCAGAAGATATGACATGTGTTGTCACTTCCAGGCCAGAACATTGATGGCTGCATTTTATTTCCCTGCAGCATTGACCAAGAGAGCTACACATTGACCATCTGTGCTACAGATGACACAGCGACAGTATGGTGGATACTAGCTCATCAGAGACTGCCGAGTGATCGCATGGACAACAGTTGTTCTAGAGAGTCATTAGAAAACTCACACGAGCAAGAAATACATGTCTGCTATGTTAAACCACTGAGATTTGAGGTTTCCTCCCATAGTATAACCTGGTCTGTCCTGATTAATGCAGTGGTCTAAGGGAACATGTTAATTTCTTAGTAAGTGCAACAGTCCTACAAGGTTTTGGATGGTTGCATCTAATATTAAGGAATTATGAGAAGCCAAAATAAACGACGATAATCTATTTCTATTCCCCTGGTCATGGCTTGGTTCTGTTTAGGTGAGTCTGAGTTTATAATGAACTGCCCCACATGTGGGGATAATCTCAAATACACTCCATCATTTCATTTTAAAGTCAAGTTTATTGAGGTATAATTCACATATGTGAAAATGCACCTTTCTAAAAACAGGTAGTTTTATAAATCTTGATGAATGTATACAGTCACGTAACCACTACTTCTATCAAGATATAGATCATTTCCATCACACCCCAAATTCTCCTTGTATTCCCTTATTGTAATCAATCCTCTTTTCTCATCCCCAGCCCCTTGGCAATCACTACTCCGATTTATGTCCCTTCAATTTTGCTCTTTCCAGATATTCATATACATAGAATCACACAGTATAGAAGCCTTTTTTTGTCTGGCTTCTTTCAGTCATCATGATACATGATGCTTTTGAGATTTGTCCACATAGTTGCATTCATATGTGTAGTTCATTCCTTTTTTGTTGTTGAGTAGTATATTTAATTGTATGGTATTATCACAATTTACTTATCGGTTCCCCAGCTGATAGACATTTGGGTTGTTTTCAGGGCAATTATGCATAAAATAATCTATGAACATCCATATACAGTTCATTTTGTGGACATGTGTTTTCATTACTCTTAGGTAAATATTTAGAAGAGCTATTGCTTGGTCACATGATAAGCATATGATTATTTTTCAAAACTGTGTTACAAAGTGGTTATATTTTGCATTGCCATTAGCAAAATACATGAGTCCCAGATACTCACATTCTCAGCAGCACTTTGTATTATCAGTTTAAAAAATCTCATCCTCTCTAGGGTGTGATAGTATCTTACCTTAATTTTTTTTTAATTAAAATTTATCTGGGTGACAATGGAGAGTAAAGTTATATAGGTTTCAAGTGTAAAAGTCTGTAATACATCATCTATATATCACATTGTGTGTTCACCACCCAGAGTCAGTTCTCCTTCCATCACCATATATTTGATCCCTTTACCCTCTTCTACCAACCCCTCTCCCGCCTTACCCTCTGGTAACCACTGAACTGTTGTCTGTGTCTATGAGTTTTTGTTTCTTTGTTTGTTTGTCTTATTCCTTTGTTGATTTCAGTTTTGTATCCCACATATCAGTGAAATCACATGGTTCTCGACTTTTTCTGTCTGACTTATTTCGTTTAGCATTGTAATCTCAAGATCCGTCCATGTTGTCGCAAATGGTACTGTTTCATCTTTTCTTATGGCAGAGTAGTATTTCATTGTGCATATATACCACTCTCCCACCTTAATTTTTAATTGGCATTTCTTTAATGACTAATGGTCTTGAACGTCTTTTCTTGTACTTATCATTTGAATCTCTTCTTTAGTGAGTTGTTTATTCAAATCCTTTGCTCACTTTTTAATTTGGATTTCTGCCTTTTTATTATTCAGTTATAGGATTCTAGATCTACTAGATGATATATTCTAGACACAGATCCGTTACCAGATGTACGTTTACTGCATCATTTTTTAAGTCAGATAAACTGTTTGAAAGGATGTTCTGAGGGGTGAGAATATTAAAGTGCAGGGTGGGGCACAGATCTGAGAAAGAAGTGAGGAGTGTTCTATCCACTGCCTTACTGGAGGTTTGGAGAGAAGAACAACGCATAGAGGAAATACATATAGCTTCATGCTTTCTTGTGAACAAATGGTATAACTTCTCTATCACCTTCTTTCTTCTCTGCCTTTATAAGCAGCATGAGGCAGCATCCAGCCACATGCCCCAAATTCCTCAAGATTTTGTTCCAGTTCAGGGTGTCTTAAATATTTCTCTGATAAGTACAATTTTGTACAAATGTATGATTAAAGATTTCGGTATTTTCTTTCACTACGGCATGTAATTCTCAGATAAAGAACTTAAAATTATATTTGGTCATGATGGATCTTTGAAAAACCAACTTAGTTATAGGAAAAATTACTTATCTTCTGAAAATCTTGCTTGCGATATTCATTTAAATTGGTTGTTTCCTTTAGAGTCAAAAGGGTTCATTACTAAAATAACATAGAGAATGAGAAAGCAGATTCACTCAGGTTTGTTTTTCTTTCTCAAAGGTAGTTTGTAAACTTATTCTGAAAATTTTGGTAGCATTATTTCCTACATTAACTGAAATTTTTTCCTTTCTAGGTTTGAAAATTATTACTAACAAAGGAGCTCTGACTAATACTCAGATCATAATTTTCCATATATCTATTTTTTGCTCAGTATTTCTTGTGTTATGACAAGCTGCACTCAAGAAGTTCATTTCAATATGTCGTTGATAATATTTACAATAGTACTATTACATTGCATTTATTATTTATAAATATGGAAAGATGAAAAAAGTTTTCTTCCATTGGAGTTGATAAGGATGTTAAGATGAAGAGATTAATGACTGAAACTCCATCCTAAAAATGCATTCAAAAGAATACTATGAATTTTAAAAATATTGTGTAGTCAAGAGTATCAAAGAAAAGGTCTTTATTTTATAGAATTTAAATATCATCAACCCTTCAATGGAACCTTGTTTCAATGAAGGAGCACTACATTCTTTTCATGAAGCTTGATTCATATCACACAAAATAACCCCTCTTCCCTTTCTATTATTGATACATCATTTTTAAGTTCTTTATTCTGTGCCAACAAAACTTATTTCCGTGTTATGTCAATATGATTTAATATATAATGAAAGTAAATAGTGACTGAAATAGAACTTGTAAAATGCAGAAGATATGATCCGCAAAGCCAATAAAGACAAACCAGGAGATAAAAAGTAAGGCTTGCTGAGAGTCTCTGAGGTGTAAGTGTTTTATTTCTTAACAGAGTAGAAGAAATTATAAGCAGTCTTTTTAGTTTAGGACGTTAAAATCTTTAGGGAGCTGGGTCAAATCAAATAAAAAGGGACATGACAAAGGTAAAGCAATAGCAGCTTTACAGGTTTACTTCTTTCCAGCAGTAATAATCATCATTTATTAAGCAGTTACTACATCCAGCCCTTATTTTTTGTGCATTACATATATTAAGTGATTAAACCTTTGACCCAATGTGATTGATACTATCATTAGAGCCATTTTACAGATTGGAAAACCAAAGTCATACAGTTAATAAGAGGCAGAGTCAAAACTACATGCTGGCAGTTGAGCTACGGAGCCCATGATTTTATCCATGCTACCCATTGATATTTTACCCATGCTAAAATATCCATGCTATTTTATACTATGCTACCTCTCAATTAAGTTAATCAGTAGCTCAGAATTATTCTCTCTCATGATTTATTACTATTATTTGTAGTTAGTATGGTTAGTTAAAACTTTATAAAGAAATCAGATTTCTGTTTTTAGAGAGTTTTAAGCTAGTGGGTCATCCATTTACAGGTTGGATCTATAAAATAATTTTAAAAATTATTAAAATAATAAATTTTGGGGGGGGCAAAACAAAATACCAAAATTTATAAATCCAAATGTATAGCATCCACCTCAGAGTGGTCACCTTAGGAGATCTCATATGTATTGCAGACATTCTATCATTGCTCAAAATAGTTTTGCCTTCTCTTTTTTTAATTGTCTTGGAAAATCAGGCATTTTTAAATATACATAGTGGTATAAAATTAAATCTTTTAAACGTGGTTTGAGTGCTAGAAACAAGGAGATCGAAACCCAATTCATCAAAATAAGATATAATTCCAAACAAGAATGAATTCTTGCTGTCCTCTAAGCTAGTACTTTCTCCAAGTGTACAATATTTAGAGAAGTGGCAATAACAGTTTTGTAGTTTACTAAGTTATGTAGCTTACTAAGGTGGCTACAGTCTTGAAGGGGTAACTTTGGTAAGGTACATTCTAAGATTTTTTTTAACAGACAATAATAACAGCTCATAAATTTATACCTAATATATTGCGATAACTCATAAGCAGGCTTGGATATATATTTTTGGGGGGTGGGTAGGAACATTGGGGAACAGTGTGTCTTTCCAGGACCCATCAGCTCCAAGTCAAGTTGTTGTTTTCAATCTAGTTGTGGAGGGCGCAGCTCAGCTCCAGGTCAAGTCATTGTTTCCAATCCAATTGTGGAGGGGGCAGCTCAATGGACCATGTGGGAATCAAACTGGTGACCTTGGTGTTAGAGCACTGCGCTCTAACCACTTGGCAAACCGGCCACCCCAGGATATTTCTGAATTAATGCTAGAATCACTGCTTGAATGTTCCATATGGAACCTAACAGTAGGAAGGATTAATCACTGTTGTTTATACATTTCAGGATAAAACACAGATTTTTTTTCTGTAATTTAACTTATTTATGGATATCATATATATTTATCTGTCAAACTGTGTTACAAAGAAATTCAATTTCTTCTTTCTGGTTGAAATGTGCAGATATCTGCCTGTTCTTGAATCACAGATAAGTAAATTGAAAAGCACTCTCTGAGCTATGTTCTTTCTTGTCACCTGGTGTGGTAGTATAGACTAGGCTATCTAGAAGTGTATATGAGCTAGGAAAATATTCCGTTTATTCACTATTCTGGGCTGAAGTGAAATAAAATATTTTCAGGACACCAGCATTAGCCAAAGAAATCAAAGGTATAACTTATCAAACTTATCAAACTTATCAACTTAGATCAATTTTAGTGTTTGAATGTAATTTCTAATCAACTTACACTTATCAGGTATAACTTATCAAACTTATCAGCTTAGATCAATTTTAGTTTGAATGTAATTTCTAATAGTGCCATATAACAATGTTTGATGTGGATCAGCTCTTCTTCACCAAGAACAATTTCTTGTCAATGTATAGAAACCTGTTGTGTTGTCATAGCCTAGGGGTGTGTTACTGGCATCTCTGGGGTGGAGGCCAGGGATACTGCTAACCATCTCACAATGAACAGGATAGCCCTTCATAAGACGAAACTATCCTGCCCAAAATGTCAATATTGCCAAAACTGAGAAACCTTGTAGTAAATGAACTACAAATGAAAGAAAAACAAAAAATAGTAAGTTAAAATTATTATTCGAGGATATAGACGTATAATTAAGGTAAGAAGATAATTTTTTAAACAAATTTTTAGAATACCAAATGTGATATCACAGATTGCTTACCTCTTCAAATTTCAACATTAATTTGGCCTGCGGTGAGACCGAGTTGTTCTAAATCACCTGCGATAGTGAGTTGAAAGGTGGCTCCCTGAGAGACATGTCCACTGGATCTTGTGGAAGTGACCTTACTTGGGAAAAAAAATGTTCTTTGCAGATGTAATTAAATCCAAGGATCTTGAGATGAGATCATCCTGATTTATCTCGGTTGGTCCTAAGTTCAATAACAAAAGTCCCAGTAACACACAGAAGAGGTGAAAGCAGAGGGGGTTGTCCCTGTGAAATTGGAGATATGCAGCCAAGGAATGCTTGAAGCCACCAGAAGCTGGAGGAGGAAAGGAAGGATTTTTCCCTGAAATATTTTAAAGAAGCACGGCCGTACTGACACCTTGACTTCAGACCGGCCTCCAGAACTGTGAAAAAATACATTTTTGTTGTTTTAAGTCATCAGTTTGGTCATTTGTTATGTGATCCCTAGGAAACAAATGCACCTGCTAATTTTCTCTGATCAAAATAACGTTAAAAAAAAAAAAAGTTGAACTCTTCATGGACACAGAAGGTCTGGGATAGTTGAAAAGATGAGAGTGGACCTATCCGAACTCTTTGACCCTGCCAATAAAATAGGCCAAAAAGACTTCTGAGCCAAATCGGTCTCTCTGGGAGCCCTCTACTGGACATTATGTTCAGCCAGACTGAACAGGTCATGAAAGATGAGCTCTAGATAGACACTTGTCCAAAAGCCAAGACCGGACCAAAATATACTTAGAAGGTCAAGGCCAGAGAGGTGAAGTTTGTTAGGACATTTACCCCACGGCCTTCATTTTATCTTGAATGTGAAGAACAAGTATGCAATATGCAGCATATCCAGACAAAAATAAGCCCTGTTGCAAGAGAACTCTTTAAGGATTACTTTTTACCTGTTTTCTTCCACTCAGAACACAAAAATTATGAGTCTAGTATGGTGAGCTCACTAAATCCAGGATTTATTCATTCAGCAAATATTCATTGAGTCTATCGTTCTGGATATCTGTCCATGGAACCCCAGCAGTGGGTTCTTTAACTCAGGACTTTATGAAGTGGACAAATGGATTTGTTGGTAGTGACTGACCCAAAGATGAATAATGAGAGCTGTAATGAATTTACCAGGAATTCTTGGACATGATAAACGCAAACAAATATGGGCATTGGAGTTTGGCACTCCATTTCTCTGGTGTAAGAAGCTCACGGTAATCTTTAACCAGGATGGCTGAAAACAATGGCATTCTTTTCTATTACACTTTGTTATTAACAAAGTCGGCCTTGGCATTTGTGCTTCTTTTTTGAAAGACCTTATTACTAACATACCTTACTTTTCATATGCCCTTATTCCAAATGCAATTTGTAAGATTTATAGCTTTACATAATGTTTATGGAGGATTCGTTTTTCTTTACTATTTCTAAGAGAGTTCTGGGTGGGGCTGTGAGATCCTCAGTGCCACAAATACGTCATTTGGTGGCTGTAGGATCAGCATTCTTATCTCTGGAGAGGTGTGGAAAGGGTGCTTTAAATTCCTTTTGGTGGTAAAAGTTATTCCCTAATGAGAAAGGGATCAGCAAACAGATTCACTGTTGGTCAAAAACTTGGGTGTCATGATGCTTTCTGTGTGACATTAACCACCTCCTGAGTATAGGCTTACCAGCCTTCATTGTTCAGTGGTGAGGATTTGGGCGGGAGTGCTACAATTTAGTGATTGCCCAGCTAACAATTTTCATGTGAGATACAAAAGCATTGTTATGTCTTGGTAGTGACACAAAGGGTTCTGTTAGGGTTCTTCACTAACTTGCTTGAATATATGTGGGGACAAAGTCCCAAAAAGCAGTTTCCAGGCTCTCGGCCTCACATAGAAAGGTGCTGGCTCAGGTAGTAAATGGCCATCAACTGTGAATGGATGGCCATCAGCTGTGGCTAGTTGGCCGTCAGCTGTAACCAGTGAGCCATTGGCCACTAATATAACTGCCGTGGCAGAAGGAATGGGGGCTAGCAAGAAGATGGTGGCTCAGCTAGAGAGGCAGATGCCGCCAGCGAGAATATAGTGGTATGACTCCCCCATCTATGGCTCCGTGGGTGTTCTTTTTGGCCTCACCATATCCTGCATTCTTATGTGGGGCGCGGGACCAGAGACCCCGCCTGTCACCCTGCATGACAAATGGCGCAGCGAGCAGGGTACCCCGCACGACAATATATTCCATAATTTATTCTTTTAAAAAAAACATATTGGTCTATATATTAAAAAAATCAAACAGTATTCTAAACCTTTCCTAAAAGTATTTATGCATACAGCCTTCCCAGCTCTTATAGTTGAGTCTCCCAGGTTTGCTGCCTATGGAGTGTTTTCCTTTTATTAGCTGAAAGTAGCACCTATTCATCATTAAACCTAAATTATCCAGGGATTAATCATTTATATATCACATTTTCCCTTGTTTTCCTCTTACGTGCTTTGGATTTACTTTTTTTTTTTTTTTTTTTTTTTTTTTGCAGCATTACCTTCAGGAAGTGAAAAGACAAAAAAGCTGAACGTCAAATCAGGTAAGTTTACCACTGAATTTAACTTTAAGATGTGGAAATGGAGTCAATGTAATGACTAAAATAGAAAGTGATCTCTGGATTGATTTACCCTGTTGCTCATTAATGCACTGACATTCTAGTTGATTGTAGTGAAAAATGTCCTAATGCACAGTTTAATTTTGAATAACTGCCTCTTGGAGTGAAGGGATTCTGTTGGCAAGCCCCGGGGTGCATTTCTGGGCAAGACGAGAAAACTGCTTTCTGAAAATGCAGAGGGGAGAAAGCAACACTGTTGCCTCACTTTGAGACTCTCTTCCAAGTAACTAAAATGTGCTTTGAAATCATTTGCAAAACAAAAAGAATACCTATTGAATTACCGTGTTTCCCCGAAAATAAGACTGGCTCTTGTATTAATTTTTGCTCCAAAAGACGCATTAGGGCTTATTTTATATTACGAGCATCCTGAAAAATCATGCTAGTGCTTATTTTCCTGTGAAGTCTTATTTTCAGGGAAACACGGTATACCGTTCTTGTCAGATATCTCTGCCATGAAATCCACCCTGCAATAACTCATAAATTTCTTTCTGGTTAAACAAGCACGGTTTTAACACAAACAAAGATTAATCCTACTCATTAGGAGAAGAGAGAAATGATTGGATTCTATTTACGAATGCTAATTAGAAACGAGTCGAGTTTGAAGATCCTATTCAGCCTTTCTGCGTTGCACTGAGAAGGGGTCTTTAAAGGAATAGGTTACAGAAAAAACTGAACTTTGGCATTTGTCAAATTTTTATTCATTTGCAAAGATGTACATGTTTTATAGCTGCACCGTCAAGTATCAGTTGTGGACGTCCATCATGTCTTCTTCTAGAGCCTGGGACACGGACTTCCTGTGCAGCTTGGAGACCACAGCTGGTGCTTGGCTGTGTAGTGCAGCTCTGAGCAGCCGTGTCCCACCGCCTTAGCCCTAACCCTTACCTAACAGAGATCCCTAGTAAATCAGGGCTTCCATATAAGAGTATTTCCAAAACCACTGATACTTATTCTTTTAAGCCAAAACTTTAAAAGATGTTAACCATTTCAATTGACTCTTGGCAGGAATGAATTACATTTCTCTGTGATTTCCGAAACTGTAATTCTAACTTGCATTCTGGACTCATAATAGACATTATAAAAGTCAGTGATTGAAACAGGCTGTAGTATAGTCCTGCCCCGAGAAGACTGAGAGTGGAGAATTGATGTCTAGGTACCCACAGAAGCACTATGGATTTTCACTTTAGCCATTTACCCAACAGATACTTAGTGAGCATTTATTATGCTAGACATTATGTTAATTACCAGGGCTACAAGGCTGCAAAAAACATGATTCCTGAGGAAGAAGAGGGAAATGGGGATATATAAATGATTAATCCCTGGATAATTTAGGTTTAATGATTGTAAAAAAAAATTTTTACGATCGAGTGGAAGATAGGGACAAACATTTGGCTTACAATTGCCACTTAGTAAATGTTTCTAATAGATGTAAGTATAGAGTTTTCCTGGGAGAGTCAATGAATAATTATTTGAATTTTATTTTATTGAGAATGTCTGTATTGCTTTTTCTGATTATAAACATACATGTAAAAGTTTATAAAATATGAAAAAGTGTAAAAAAAGAAAAAAGAAAACACTCGTTGGTTCATTATTGAATTCAGAATGACTAAGGACATTTTGATATATTTTTGTCTGAATTTTTATGGAGATTTTATATAATGGTGTGAGTTTTTTCCTCCACGTTGTCTTCTACGAAGCTGACCCCCGAGTCTATCTAGCTGTTCTACCCACCTCATAATTTTTTGCATTCTGTCTCTGTGGGTTGGGCAATGAAGCAACCAAACTTGTTCAGATGGTGTCTAAAGGAAGAGTAAATTATGCTGAGTGCAGGGCTGAGGGCCTCTTCTCAGAGAAAAGAGCATGAGCTTTAGCACATGGTTTCTATTTTGGATCCTCAGAGGCCTTTTTTTTTTATTGCTTCCTGGGTTTCAGCTGTGTTCCTGGTACTTGAGGTCACTGGATAGATGACCTCTCCGTAAGCGAGCTGCTTTTTTCTAAATGTAGTTCCTGACTTTTAGAAACTAATGAGAATTTGGCAATGCCTGGCTATCAATAGCTTGTCACTATTAAGCAGGGAGCAAAAACGGCCTAAATTTCAAACCTCTACTGTAGCCCAGGAGGAGCCTGACAATCTGTGCATGAAAAACATGTGGCAATTGGAAACCAATGCTAATTATTGCCTTCATCTGGGGTTGCCAGATAAAATACAGAACACCCAGTTAAATTTGAATTTAAGTAAGCAATGGGAAATTTTTTAGTATAGGTATGTCTCATTCAATAATTGGGATATACACTAAATAAATACCAACATTGCTTAAAAATATGTATTATATATATTTATTATATATATTATATATATATATATATATTCATTTTTTATCTGAAATTCAAATTGAACTGGGTACCTGTGGCAGCTCTGCCTTCATCCTCCCCACGTAGCCAGTCACCATAATTCGATCCTTATCCTCCCTCATTTCCTTCTTTCCTCCTGACCCACAAGGCTGGCCAGGAAGTCTCAATTGAGTTAAGTTGATATCACTTCCTACTTGGTTATATTCTAAGCAGTTTAAAGGTATGTTTGACAACATGGATGGATCTAGAGAACACTATGTTAAGCGACATAAGCCAGAAAGAGAAAGACAAGTACCATATGATCTCGCTTATATGCGGAATCTAAAGAAAATAATAAGTGAATGAACTAATCAGAAACAGTTCTGGGGACAAAGAGGAAAAACTGAGGGTTGTTAGAAGGGCGGGGGTGGGGGTGGGGATAAAGGGGAAAGGTGAGGGGATTAGAAAACAGTCGGTAACCACAAAATGGCCTCAGGGTTTTTGAAAAATAATTTCGGGAACGTAATCAATAATGTAAAGATTTTGTAGGGTATCTGATGGACACAGGTCCCATTTGGGAGACCACCTCAGGGAAGATGTAGATGCTTGATCAATGTACTGTACACCTGAAACTGAACAATAATGAATGCCAACTATAATTTTATATACATAATGTGATGGCTCAGTGCGATGTCGGAGGGATAGTGGATGGGGGGATGGGGGGAGGGGTGTCCACAGTGTGAGGGATATAAATGATGAACGTCTAAGTATTACCTTGTCTTGTGCACCTGAAACTAATAATAATTAAAAAAAGATAAAAAAAAGGTATGTTTGATAATGGGAAAATACATATTTTAAATAAAAGTCTTAAAGTAAGTACAGAGCTTCATTTTAAAACAATTAAATTGAGGTCAAAGAATATGAGTGTGTGTGTGTGTGCATGCAATTGTTAAGATTTTAAAAGAGAAATTCCTTTCTACTTGAAGCTCATAATCTAAATCATAAGGATTTGAATAGAAATTTTTGGAAGTTTCCAATAAAGTTTGAGTTTTAAAATCAGGGGGGAAATGGAGTATTACTCGGCCATAAAAAAGAATGTGATCTTACCATTTGCAATAACATGGATGAACCTAGAGAATATTATGCTAAATGAAATAAGTCAGACTAAGGAAAGCAAATACCACATGATCTCATTTATATGTGGAATCTAAAGAACAGAATAAATAAGCAAACAAAATAGAATAGACTCAGAGATATAGAGAAAAAAAACTGATGGTTTCTAGAATGGGAGGTGAGTGGGGATGGTGGAGAAGGTGAAAGGATTAGAAAATATAAACAGGTACTCACAAAATAGTCATGGGATATGAAATACAATATGGGGAATATAATCAATAATGTTGTTAAGATCATGTAAGGTGCCAGATGGGCACTGGGCTTATCAGGGGGATCATGTCATAGACTGTGTACATGCCTGGCCAATGCACTATACACCTGAAGCTGAAGTAGAGTAATATTGAATGTCAACTATATATATATACATATATATATATATTCAAGTATATATGTATTCATGGGATATACAGTACAGCATAGGGAATATAGTCAATGGTATGGTAACAGCTATATATGATGTCAGACATGTGGGGTTTATCACTTTGTGAGGGGTGTAAATGTATAGCACATAGCTTTGTACACCTGAAACTAATAAAAAATTAAAATAAAATCGGGGGGGATACCAAAAAAAGCCCTGTTTTTTTTTCAAAATGCCTTTTTAGTGATTCTAAAACCATAGTTAAGGGACTGAATCTATTAATTCCTTTAAAGCTACTGCTAGCACTAAGCCAAGTACATCAAGATGATTGATCTACTTTCCTTCCTGATAACAATGATGATGATACTTTTCAGAAAATGTTTTTCTTTAGAATTAGAAAATTTAGGAGTGTCTTCCTATTAAATGTTTAAAATTCTGAGTCATCGTCCTGTACTATGACCAAAAAAACCCCATGGATTCTAAAGTTTGTCCTGGATTAGAATTTTACCTCTAACCCTTATTTACTGAGATTGTGGAGAAATCGCATAAGTGCTTCGAGCTCCAACTCTAGTAGCTAAAGAAGGGGTAGTGACACCTGAGGATTTATGAAGATTAAATGAGGTAATGTATATGAAAATATCTGGCCTTATACAGTGGGTACCTATTAAATATCATTCAATTCCTTCGGAGGTGTAATTGCTGTTAGTCACTAAAATATTTGGCAATTAGGGGGCATAAGTATCAGCACTTGATGCCTGTTTCTGGTGATAAATCCTGGACTGCATCATTCAAGTTTTTCTTCCCTCCTTTCCTTTCGTAGACTTCTACATAAGACATCTAAAGTTATTTTGTAGTCCTTAATCTTATAATGTCCCTTTCACTTCCTGTCAAATGCCCAAAGCTCTATGTAGAGGATGGTTTTCTCTTCTGCTTCTAATCTATTAAATTACCTGACAGCTAACAAGACAGAGGTCTTGAATCCAGGACACTGATGTTTTGTATACCTTCCTCTTTCCTCTGAAAAAAATGTTTTCCCATTCTTGATGAAAGAAAAGTACTATGGCCTCTTATCACCTAAAAAAAAAAAAATAGCCAACTCTACAAAGATTTCATATAAGATTTTACTTAAAGATAAAATAAGTAGACCTGTAGCCTTCTTGGCCCTCCCAGTACAGGGGCCACCTGGGATGTGGTTCACCCTGAATAGCAGCATCTATCACTAAAGTTCTCACCAGCATTTCTTTTCCCTATGAGTAGTCTCAAACCATGGACCTGTATATTACTAAGAGTTTTGTATGTTTTTCTTTTTTTTCATATTTACTTTTAGAGTAGTAGAACTCTGGCATTATGTATTAGGCACATTTGTACTCATCTGTTACTATTCCTTTGCATAGGAAATGAAACAAAGAAAGAAAGGCTTAAACCATCCACCAGGAAGGTACAGCCATTTCTGATGGGTTGGAGGTAGGAGAGAGTGACCTCAGAAAACAACAGAAAGAGAAGAGGTATGACATAATCCAGTGCTCTGGAGCGAGCAGTAAGGTCTGGGTATGGAAGAGGTAAAGGGTTGTGGGTGTCATTTGCCAGCTAATTATGGGAAATGAACAAAACAACCATAATTCACATGTTAATTGAATGATCCATCCAAACAAAACTTTGGAACTCCAACAGTCTTGTTCTAGAACTCATGGCTGAGTATACCAGAAAAGAAATACTTTAACCCTAACTTCGCATGAGTGCCAGTGAGGGTTTTGTGTTTGAATCATAGTCTAAGCATGACAGATTTTACACACAGAAGAAATTTCCTGTATCTTGTGTTTTAGGCAGTGTCAGTTCTGATTTCACTGACACTGGAAATTCAAGATTGTCCATGTAGTGCCAGTTGGAAGGATGGTGATGAGAACAGGCTCTTGGCCTAGTAGCGTTCTTCACCTTAGGTCCTGGACCTTCGGGATGCTGGCTTTCTAGCTGTGTGAGATTGATTGAGAGTGCTGGTGCATTGAGTGCCCTCAAGCAAAATTACCTAGGAGAGCCAGCTAAGCTTAACATAGAATTGGCACCCTTTTTACTACCCAGTGACCCACCACGTTCATAGCAGCATAGACCCAATTTCATTGACACTGAATGGGAGATTTTCCTGGTGGTTATGACAGCAGTGGTCATGGAGATAGTATGTTAACTTCAAAGAATTTCTTCCATGGACCCAAGGATCAAAGACTGGAAAGTCTTAAATTTCTAGCCATGGCAGCAAGTGTCAAATACTAAGTGCTCCTGAAGATGTCAGAGATATTTGAGAAGGGAAACTACAAAACACTTCACTTCCTGCAGTTAAACAGGAAGGTGGTTCAGAAAAATAAATGTAGAATATTAATATCAATGAGAATATGTGTGTACAGACTAGTGGGTAGAGTCCATAATATTGGATTACACTTAATGTATATTCTCAGGTGTGTAGTCGTGGATGCCTCTAAGAAACACTTACTGAGCCTCTCCTAGGTGCTAGACACTGTGCCGTGTTCTGAGGATGCAGTAGAAACACGACAGACATGGTCTTGCGCTTCCCTTGATGGAATTTGCAGTGTAGATCTTGCATATCTCCAAGGAAACTTGACTGTTTTAAAATATTCTTTTCATTAATTTAAGGCATTGAAATGCAAGAGTTGAAATAACACCTTATAAATCTGTGTAGTAGCTAGGCATACATACTATTTTTCACGTGTAGAAATACGGATGGTTACCATTGTCTTCTGAAATATGGTAAAGAGGAGGTTTGTACTCTGTTTGTACTCTTGACTACAAATAATCCCTGTCTTCCAAGTGAGATGCTCATCCTCTCAATTCTATTCTACAACTTCAGCATCCAGGAATGAAAGGGACACCTGGACAGCCAGCCAGACGAACTAAATCCACCCCAATAATCAACTGGATGGCAGGTTGTGCAGCTAAATCATCCTCATATCCAAAGTGTTGATGTTAGATATTTCCAATTCAGGAAAAAAGGGTCAAATAATTTTCCAGCGCTGGACTCTCATAAATAAAATTCACTATTCCATTTTATGATAAATATGTTTGCTTAGAATGCTGCCCACAATCTGAAATATAGCTTGGTCACTGGGATCCTCTTTAATGGTATTATGTACATGTCAACACCTGTCATGACAGGCATTAATAATGAGTCAAATAAAATGAATGGTTATTAGCACTTATGCTGTGCTAGATTCCACTAGGTAGCAAGAATTTATTCATCCCTTCAAAGGGAGAAACAAAATTTATGGTATGGTTCAGACTTTCAAAAAATTTATAATCTTGTTAGGAAGGTAAAATCAAAACAAATATAGCAAGAGTGAACAGGAGTAAAAAGCAAAAATAAAGAGTAAATATTAAAAAGTGCATAATAAAATGCTTAAGTATGGCAGGTGTTAAGGGGAATCAGGTAAAATTATTGAAGGTAGAGATAGTTCAAAAATGTTTCACAGCCTAGATTGCATTTGTATTAAGGCTTGAGAGAATGGCAAGTATTTCGTTGCACAAGTAAACTTAGGGAACTGCAGGTGAGGTAAACAAATTATAGGTAGTGGTCTGAGCTGGCTATGCCTCTGGGCCAATAAGCAGACCGGTCCAAGGAGAATAAAAGATGACATAAGATCACTAGGAAGAGTGACTGCTTCCAGGAGAAGCAAAGCAGAGATGTTTTAACATGGGTCATGAGTAATAAACCACAAAAGATTTTGGATACACAGCTACTGGTCATCAGTGAGTCATACTCCATATATAATACTCCAGGATTATCTGTAAGTGATATTTTGCTATGAATGGATGAGTGCAAGTTAGAGAACAATAATTATATGAAAAAAAATCCAGAGATTGAGGATGACTAGGAAGAATGATGAGTTTATGAAATATGATTAGAAGACAAAAGAAAGAATGTCTGCTATTTGGAAGATACTGGGAAACACAATGCTTTACGTTGAGTAAATTCCTTTGGAAATTCTGTTAATAAGCAATAATTGGAGGACCTTAAAATAAATTATTAGCAAGGTCCTGACTCTGAATGACATATACCACCCTGGTGAAATACACACATTATGGAGCAGTGTTTAGAGAAAAGAGGAATATTGAGTTCAATAAAAACCCCTATATCCACAAACAGGTCATTAACCGAGCTTGTTCTAAATGAAAATGTGAAAAATGCACCATGTTCAAGTTAGCAAAACAAAGCATCAGTGTAGAGTGAATTTATGTGATTATGCCATGAATAATTCATTATCATAAGCAATACAATTAGCATTTTATAATATAATAATATAATGGTTGCATTCATATATAGTAAGCCTGACTGAAACTGTTGTAATAGCAAGAAGTTTGAAAGCAAAAGAAAGACCCAAATATTTCAAACCCAAAGGCACACAATGACATTTGCTACTAATGGGACAAAAAAGTTGTAAGTAGAACAAGTTCAAACTTAAAGGTGGTAAAAAAAAAAAAGGTGTGATTTTGTGTGTAAGCATTTTATGAGAGAAAAATTTATCAAAGAAAAAAAATTACTTTCATCTGTATTAGGAGCTAATTGATGTGTTTGATAAATATCTCTTAATACATTTAAAAATTATCATATATAAAGCCTATAGATAAACAATTGAAGAGTTAGCTATTCTCAATGAAAAGCAAGTAACCTATAGAAAAAATTTTCTCAAACTTTCGGAAGGTAGAAATCAGGGGGTTGAACAGACAAAAGATGATCAATGCTTGGGATGGCTCAATAAAAAACTGGCATCTGCAGTTTGCTTTAACAGAACTTTTACTTTGCAGAACAGAAGGTCTATTCACTTTAAATCCTATTTCAGTAATTTTCATGATGAAATTATGTCTCTCCAGGACTTTCATTGTGTTGGTTTACGGACTGAGCTTACCTAATGTAGATATACTCCGTGGGCATTTCCTTGGAACTTAATTCTTCTGCTGCTCTTTAAATAGTCCCCATGCTTTCATGCATAGGAATCCAGCAAAATAAAATATTTGAACAAAGCTCCAGGTTACTTCTGGTTGGTTTTGCTTCAACACTGATCAATGGACAGTAAAATATGTAAATTGAAAAGTGGTAAACCACAATGTTCACTTCTACAAGAATAAATAATACAATGTTTTGATCACTGTTGTTGCCATCCCTGTCAGTGAACCTTTTTATGGGGGGGACTCAACAGGAAGTAATGTTGCAGTGAGCTTTGAAAATCACTTCAAGTAAACTCATACATCTCAATCAAGATTTAATTTACATTGAATTTTCCACAATAGTAATTTCAAGTAAGTCATTATATTTCAAAGCTAAAGTAAGCAATGATACATCATTATGAATCTCTTGCATACTTGAGATCTGCAATTAAGTTTTTGAACTTGTTGCAGTGATGTTACTAACCTTTTTTGATATCAGAGGGATTATTCATTATGAATTTGTACAACTGGACAGTTAACCAAGTTAACCATTTGGAAGTGCTGAAAAGACTGTGTGAAAAAGTTAGACGACCTGAACTTTTCACCAACAATTCATGTCTCTTGCATCACGACAATGCACCAGCTCACAAGGCACTGTCTCTGAGGGAGTTTTTAGCCAGTAAACAAATACTGTATTGGAACACCCTCCCTACTCACCTGATCTGGCCCCCAATGACTGCTTTCTTTACCTGAAGATAAATGAAATATTGAAAGGAAGACATTTTGATGACATTCAGGACACCAAGGGTAATACGACAGCTATGATGGTCATTCCAGAAAAAGAGTTCCAAAACTGCTTTGAAGGGTGGACTAAGTGCTGGCACCAATGCATAAGTTCCCAAGGGGAGGACTTAGAAGGTGACCATAGTGATAATTCAGCAATGAGGTGTGTAGCACTTTCTAGGATGAGTTTGAGAACTTAATAGTCTGACCGTGTGTGTGTGTGTGTGTGTGTGTGTGTGTGTGTGTGTGTGTGTGTATGTATGGCAGTGAAATGATAATCTGTCTTAGTCAACTCAGGCTGCTTAACAAAAATACCATAGACTGGATGGATGGTATTAATAAATGAATTTATTTATCACAGTTCTGGAGGCTGGGAAGTCCAAAGTCAAGATGGCAGCAGATCTGGTGTCTGATGAGAACTAGTTCCTACTTCATAGACAGCAGTCTTCAATATGTGTTCTCACAGGGCAGGCTCCATCTCCAAATACCATCACATTGGGGTTTAGGATTTCAATATATGCATTTTTTTTGGGGGGGACAGAAACATCCAGTGTATAACATCTATTGAGTAGAAACTATGTGACATGTCTCACCTTATGCTTTTTGGAAATAAATTCCTCTTTAATTCTCACAAAAATCCTCTAAGAGTGACTTCTATTTCTAGTAATATATAAATATCCTGTAAAATCCATCTATTGAGAAACATTTAAAATGTTGAAGAAAATATACACACATATATGCAAACATACCCACACTCACTCACGTTGCTGAGTTGGCAAGAAAAGTCAAACTAAGACAAACTATGAATCCAGAACAAAGAGCACTGGCTGACCTACAGGTAGTCTCCAGAACCATGTGAACAGAAGTGTTGATATTAGTAGGCTAGATGTGATTGTAAAAGACAAAAAAGCTCCCAAAGATGGAGAATTGGGTCAGAACTTCACATAAAGCTAGAACTTCAAAAAATATCCTCAGTGAAATCATTAGCTAGAAACAAAACAAAACAAAACAAAATAACTCTCTTGTAAAACTTGTCAGCCAGGAAAATTGACTCTGTACTTTGTCTTGGTGAAGGGGAAAAAAATAAAAATAAAAAATATTTAAACTAATAAGGAAATTCAGCAAAGTTTCACAACACAAGATCAACATGCAAAAATAATGAGCAATCTGACAGTAAAATTAAGAAAAAAATTCTTTTTACAATAGCATCAAAAAGAACAAAATACTTAGGAATAAATTTAACCAAGGGGTATTAGACTTGTATACTAAAAGCTACAAAATGTTGCTGAAAGAAATTAAAGAAAATGTAAATAAGTGGGAAGATATCTAATGTTCATGGCTTTTAAGACTCAATGTTGTTCAGATGGCAATACTACCCAAAATGATCTACAGCATATGTAGCAATGGAATCCCTTTTAAAAATCCCATTTTAAATTTGGCATTTTTTGCTGAAATGGAAAAGCTGATCTTTAAATGTAAATGAAATTGCAAGGGGTTCTAAATAACCAAAACAATAATGAAAAAGAACAAAGTTAGAGGATGTACAATTTGATTTCAAAACTTACTACAAAGCCACTGTAATAAAAATATTGTGGTGGTGGCACAAAGATAGACATATAATCCAATGGGTAGCATTGAGTCAGAAATAAACCCATACATCTGTGGACAATTAATTTTCAACAAGGTTGCCAGGACCATTCAATGGGGGAAAAGTAGTCTCTGCAACAAATTGTATTGGGACAACCAATATCCACAAATGAAAGAATGAAGTTGGACCTCTACCTCACATTACATACAAAAATTAACATAGTGGATCAATGACTTAAGTATAAGAAAAAAACTATAAAACTCTTAGAAGAAAATATGAAGATAAATCTCCTGATCTTAGATTTAGCAATGGTTTCTTAGATACGATACCAAAAGTATAAGCAACAAAGAAAAAAAAAGATAAATTGGACTTCATTAAAATTCAAAACTTTTGTGCATCAGAGCACATTATGACAAAAGTGAAAATACAAACTACAGAATGGGAGACAATATTTGCAAACCGTGTATCCAATAAGGAGCTAGTATCCAGAATATATACAGAACTCTTATAACTTAGCAACAAAATAATAAAAACAAGTTTAAAAATGGGCAAATGATTTGAATGGCTATTTCTCCAAAAAAAGATATACGATGGCCAACAAGAATATGAAAAGATGCTTAAGATCATTACTAGGTAAATGCCCAAAAGAACTGAAAAAGGATATGCAAACAAAAAATTGTACATGAATGTTCATAGCAGCCCTAGTCACAGCAGTCGAAAGGTAAAAACAACCCGTATGTTCATCAACCGATGAATGGTTAAACAAATTATGATATATACATACAATAGAATTCAGTCATAAAAAAATGATGAAGTATTGATCCATGCTACAACATGGATGGATCTAGAAAATATTAAGCTAAATGAAAGAAGCCGGACACCAAATATCACATATTGTATGATTCCATTTATATAATGTATCCAGAATAGGTAAATCTATAGAGACACACATCAAATTAGTGATTTCCATAGGATGGGGAAAAAGAGTAATGGGGAGTGACTGCTTAGTGGATATTGGGTTCCCTTTTGGGGTGCTGAAAATGTTTTGAAACTAGATAGAGGAGATAGTTGCACAACATTGTGAATGTACTCAAAGCCTCTGAATGTACACTTTACAATAGTAATTTTTACATTATACAAATTATATCTCAAAAAAATTACCACCCCTGGCAATTCATAATAAGCATAATCCAAAACCAATATGGATTTGTGCTCTGAATTTACATATCCCCTTATTGATAGTGCCAGCTGAAGGATGACATGATAAAATGCAAATATTTTTCTAGAGGTATACACTCTCAATCTAGGACTCAGAATAGTCTCACAGAAAAAGTTTCATGAAGCCTGAACTCACAAAAAAAAATAACAGAACACAGCAGGAAATAAAGTGCCAACACCAAGAAACAGCATAGATAACAAAGGGTAGAATTACTATGTTGGTACAAATGTAATTGCAATTTAAAAGGTTAAAAATAATTGCAAAAACTGCAATTACTTTTGCACCCACTTAATAACTACACAGAGTTCAAATATTGGAATTATTGAATATAGAATATAAAAATTAGCAATGTTTAATATGTTTTTTTAAAAGGAAGACATCAAACATGAATAAAGAGTAAGAGCCTATAAAATTGATCAAGCAGATTTGATTGATAAAACAGAATTTCTACAAGTGAAAAATATAATTATGGAAGTTAAAAATCAGTGGAAAATTTAGGCAGTATATCAGACACGGCTGAATGGGGAGTTTACAATTGGAAAGCAAAAGAAATGACTTAGAATACAACACAAGTAAAGATTTGGAAAACATGAAATGGAAGTTAAAGGATATTAAAGCTAGAAGGTCTAGCTTATGTCTGGTCAGAATTCTACAAGAGAAAATAGGGAATGGAGAAAAGTCAGCATAGAAAGAAGTAATGGCTGCAAGTTTTCCACTATTGATGAGACTTGAACACAGACTCAGGAAACCTATGTAGATAGCAACAACAACAAACCATGCACCAGAACACGATTAGTGAAATTGCAGCTCACAAAAACAAAGGAGCACAAACAAAATACCTGAAAAGGAATGACAGCAACTACAATGGGAGCCAGAAAATGATGAAAAATATCTTCAAAGAACCAAGGAAATAACTATCAAAGAATTATATGCTCAGTGAAACTAGTTGAAATAAAGCTATTCACCAGACATACAACCACTGAGTTTTTAGCCACAATCTCACTGAAGAAAGATATTCTAAAGGGTAAAAAGGAAAATACACTTGACAGAAATTATGTAAGAAGAGATGTGATTTTTTTTAAAAGCCCAGTGATGTAGAAATTAGTGTATTCATTATTCAAACCAGAAAACTGAGTTTCAGAGTATCTCCCAAGATTTACAATTGATAAATGAGAAATTCACTCTTAATATCCTACTCTCTATGACTCAAAGCTTATGTATCTAATATATGACTCGGCTGTATTAGTCTGCTCAGGCTACCATAAGAAGGTATCATAAACTGGGTGTCTTAAGTAATAAAAATTTATTTTCTCATAGTTCTGGAGGCTGGGAAGTCCAAGATCAAATTGCTGGTGATGATGTTGCCTTGCTTGCAGATAGATGTCTTCTCACTGTGTCCTCACATGAAGGAGAGAAAGAGAAATCTCTCTCTCTCTCTCTCTCTCTCTCTCTCTCTCTCTCTCTCTCTCTCTCTCTCTCTCTTCTTGTAAGGCCACAGCCTTGTTGGATTGGGGCCCCATCCTTATGACCTCATTTAACCTAAATTATCTCCTAAAGAACCTAAGTCCAGATACAATCATGCTGGGTGTTAAGACTTCAATATGTGAATTGGGGGTGGGGGTGGGGCACAATCTGGTTTATAGCATTGGCCTTTCATATAGGAGCTTTCCCTAAATTCCTGGAATTTAGTTATGGACCCTAGGATCAATTCCCTCTACTCCCTAAATATTTAAAGGAGAAGTTCGGTGCTAATTATTCCTTACTCCTCACTTCAAATTCACTCTCCATCCATCTCTTCTCTGCTCTGTGCCTGAGGAAGCTAACCCCTGCAGTAACTCCGTTTGCTGGCAGATTATGGATTGTATTGGGCCCATAGGATGCACTGGCAAGAGACTGGTATGTTGGAAGGGAGAAAAGCCAGCTTCCCTGCTCTTCCCCCAGTCTAGTATCGTTTCTAGGGCATCTGCTGTGTTACTCCAAAACTACAGCTCCCATTGGTAGCCCTTCCTCCATGGTTCTTGCTCTCACTGGGTTCTGGTAACATTATTTCTTCTTGTTCCTTCGGCCTAAGGAGTGGTGATATTGTTAGTCCCTGGGTGACTTAGTAGCCCTTGTTATTTCCTGAAACCTTGCCTACACCGCTGTAAGGACCCCATCATCGATGTCTCTTCATTTCAAGCCTAGGAAGAGTGAATTCTGTATCCTGCTAGGACCTCAGACCAGACTGGCCTTGCTTAAAGGTTGTTTTCAGTTTAAAACTCAGGTAATATGGGGCTTATATGCCATTTCATGTTTGTATTTGAAAAAGAAAAGTATGTACATGGCCATCAATCTCATTTAGAAGGGAAAGATGCAAAAGGATAGGGGAAAATGCTGGAAGGAGTGAAAGGACCCTTGCAGACATGCATAAAGAATTTGTCCCTTACACCATCAGAAAATTTTATTTTGTCAGAGGGCCTCTTGCAAGAGAGTGATACAAGGAAACAAATGCCCCTTTGTCTTCTTATGAATAAATTGAACATTATTACTCAAGTATTGTTCCTTCCTCTAATGGAAGGGTTACAAGAGGAGATCGTTCATTTTCTTTATGACTCACTTTTTCACTTTTTCACCTCTGGAATGAGAATAAGTAAAAATTTTTGGTACTTTGGTTTAAAATAGGTCATTTCCCTCTCTCTTTGTCAGAGAAGTCTTACTTCCTTAAATCGGGTGATTGAGAGTATTCAGGGAATTTCTTTAAGCAGTGTGGCTGAGCTTCAAAGTCAGTGTCATTTTCATTCTTGGGAACATGTGGCAATCTATTACGCTTACTTTGTAAATGCAGAGATAGGTCACAAAAGTCAAAGGCAGTAGGTTGGAGGGAGGACTCGAAATAGCCTCCAGCAGAAACAATGGGCAGGTGCAGGTAGGATATAAAGGTCAAGAAAGGAGATCTAAAGAGAGGAGCAAAAGGACCGAACAGGAGGTTCTCCATGGTGGCAGATCTTGTTGTTAAGACTGAGAGTAGGCTGAGAGATACTTCTTTTTCATATACTAGAAGAAGTCTGTAAGATTAAAGGAATATGCCTAAGGGAGAAGGGCTCTGAAAAGTCTGTGAGGTTCACTGAAAATCTGAAAATAAATGTATGTTATTCATATAAGGCAGAGAGATTATATCCTTAAATTCCCCAATGCTACCTTAGATGTACCCCCAAACCATGTGTGTGACTCTGTGTGAGGTCAAAGCAGGAGACAGCAATGAGTCAGGGAGGAAGGAAACTGCTTTGTACTGAGATAAATGCCTTGTCTCCTTAATCCCCAGGGTGATGGCAGCTCAAGAAGGAAGACAAAGCTAAGAGCAGGCAGCATCACTGTGACCTCCACTGGAGGCTATTCCAGCTCTGGCTTATTCTCCATTCAACACCTTGAACACTGGAAGCATGACTTCATGTGTTCGTATTCACACTGCCTAGAACTGATTTTTCCTTTTAACAGGTAAACTGAGTGCAGAAACATTTCCATGCCTGGCTCCCTCGATCTTTACATCCCCTAGACTTACCTTAGAACTGGTGGACAGAAGGAGAATGAGCCTTGCCTTCAGCTCCCATCTTGTGTGTGCCAAGGCAGCCACGCTGCTGCACTGCATGGTTGCTCAAGTTTAGCTAAAGGAGGAGGATGGGGCCGATTTTTCAGCCAGAGTTCGACCTGAGGAAGGATTTCAAATCCTGCCCCTGCAATGCTTTCACAGCGTTAACGTCAAATGGAAGCTTTTCATAAAGTGAAATCCGCAGCGGCTCTCTGTGGTATGTAGGGCTACCAGCCAGAGAGACTTGAAAGCAAGCGCTTGCCTTGCTCTCTGCCACGGAAGGATGATACAGAGATAACAAAGGGAAATGCCCCAGAATGGCAAGTCAAACAAATTGTACTCTTTCTGGTGTGTTCTTTGACCTTGTTCTGAGGTAAGTCACACCTGCAGGAGAGATGTTCAGAATAAGTGTGTTTGTCATTTGAGGCTCCTATCTGCTCCAAAAGGAACTCTAAATCTTCTTTATGGAGGCACTGACATTTAGTTTGGCACATTTTCAGATACTAGAAAAAGAACCATGACTTGACAAAAAAACACGTCAAGTTAATATAAAGCAGAAGAGGCAATTATTTCAAGACATTTAGAGAATTATTTGCACGTAAGTGTGCAAATACACAAGTTTCCAGGTATGGGGAATTCAAATTTTTTTTTCTTTTCTGTCAACGAGTACCATGTACATCAAATAAAAAAACTGTGGCTTTTTTGAATCTTCTAAAATCAAGTGATATTTTTGTTTTCCTTTGCCATATTCAGGTTTTTGTTTGTTTGTTTTTTGCCAAGTGTGGTTTTTGTTTTAGAGTCCAAGAATATCCTATAAAGCTAAACTTTATCACCTCTGAAGATGAAGGGGGTCGTTTTTCAGAAAAGCTATAGCATCCATTTTAGAGTAGATATTAATCTTAAGTTTGGCACATGCTTATCTGGTGAACCTCACTGTGTGTGTTCCAAGTTTCAATTAAATCCCTTATAGGGAAGCAAACCCATTTGTTGATTTGATGGGGGATGTTACACTCTTTTGTAAGACAAAATAACCCAGAGACACTCACAACTTAAAATGTTAGGGATCCAGAAAAACTAGGGATACAAAAACATTTTTCACAATAGGTGTGGCATTTTGTTTTTTTTTTGTTCCAAAGGGGCACCTAATTCTACATTTCCATCTATTTTCCTGCTCCTCAACAGCTTCTATACCCTGTCTGCAGTCCTGACATTTTAGGGCAATATTCGATCCCTCCAAGTCATTAATGATCATTTTACTTGTCTCCAGACTAGCTCCTCCATCATTCTACCTTTAAAGATAAAAGGCTGGCCCGTGAATGAAATTAGAAGGGGAAAGTTCATTTTTGTAATTCCAGCGATGGGACACCTTCTACATTTATTACTGCCCAAGTATCAGTTATCTGAAGGCAGATTAAAAAAAAAAAAAGCACTGTGTCAGAAACATTAATATGTCGTGACCAAATCATATGGAGTCTCTTGAACTCTAAGGGGGAAAAAAAGACAGCTTGCTTTTAGACCTTCTGCTTTCCTTATTAACTTTGACCTTAGTCATTTCTCAATCATCGGCTTACACATCCATTTCATACACTAGAGGTGTAGAAAATTTCATAAGAAAAGCAACCAGCATAAAAATGACTTTTTAAAGAAAGTTCAGCAACCTCTGTATAGATTGAATATGACATGTTCAAGTCACTGACTTCATTTATTAAATGCACTTCCCTGATGTGTTAAATAACTGTTTCTCCTAAGTGCAAAGGGTTTGTGTAGCTCTCCCTTCTCTCTCCCCCTTCTCATCTCCAGGATTTATGATGTTCTCCTGACAGGCTTCATATGTCTAGGGTCCATTAGATAGGAAGGTAGTTTTACCTCTGGGTGAGTCCTGAAGTAATCCTGAGGTGGGCATTATTGTTTGGCAATCTCCCTGGGAGTTTATGAAGGGACAAACAAAAAATGAATAATCCAGAACAAAGAGTTTAAGGAGAGTTTTCTCTTGCTTTTGAAAAAGTTTACAGTTTTCTTTCCATACAAATTTGCTATTATGATTTTTAATATATAAATGCACAATGTTCTTTCTTCTAAGGGCATGTAGAATTGGAACAATGGCGACTTTAAGAAGAGGGTGCAACTGTTTCAAAAAGATTTGGGAGAAAAAGTGGAGCTGCCCACATCTTAAATTGGGGCCAAGTGTTGGTACCCCGCGGGTGGAAAAGTACACCTTGCATTTCAAACATGGTTTTTTTGCGTGTGAATCAGTCAGTATAGGATGGTTCTCTAACCTTGTCTGGAAACAGCGGCTAATGTTGGATCAGTCTCAGGTGTTTGTGGGTAAAATAGACCTACACACCTACAGAAAACTGAAGCTGTTAGGAGAGATCAATCATAAGTAGCTGAATGATTCAAGGTGCCTGCTGGTCTTTTGTTTTTTTCTGAACATTTTTCCAGTGAAATTTATTGTCTTAGAATACTTGGAAGTACTACCCCCACATCTGAGTATTGTTATTCTGAGGGCTGGTATTTAAAATGAAATTTATTAGTTTGAAAAAGGGATTACTACTCAGATAGATAAGAAGTTATCCTGGAAGTGTTTTGCACAAATTTCTCTAAAATGGAGTTGCAAATATGTCATTCTTTTTTCTTTCCTTTGAATGGATTTTATTACTAGATCAAGAACTGACAACCGCCAAGCTGAGGAAAATGTAAAATCATATCTTCCTGTCCTAGAGCAAGCTGAATCTTCTGGGTACCTTTTAGTTAAAAAATAATAATAGTTCCTAAAAATATGAAAATGCTGGTTACTGATTGCTACCTGTCCTCAGGCCTAGTTCTAACATGTAGGCATGATGAAAGAACTCGGATGAAATCTAAATTTGGTGTTAGAAGTCCATTGCTGTATTAATCATTTGAAATAAAAATGTCATGGTTATGACTCTTTGGGAACTGCTGCACTTAACTTCCAAACTGTTGCTTTTAAAAAGGCTAATTCGGGGTTGGGTACATTAATGTCAATGTCCTATAAAACTGCCAACTAAAAAAAAAAAAAAAATGTCAGCAGAGACATTTTTTCTAGCCAATGTCAGCACAAAAGGGTGCCTCAGTTGTTTCATCTCCGAACAGCTGCCTGCTTTCATTGACATTTGGTGACCTTTCTTTGTGCTCCCAGCCTAACCTCTTAGGTTATTTCCTGGCCTCCCTTCTGTAACCTTTGACCAAGGCCGACCTTTAGCTGGAGAATGTGACATTTTGTTCTCCTCTAGCTGACATGTGATGCTCTCATTATTCAAAGGTATGTGAAAATAATGACCCTGAGTGACCTCTGAGTTTCCTTTCATTTATTGGTTGTTTTTGGTGCTTGTTTGGCATGTACTGGCCTAGGTGAAGGGGGGTGAGTCGGGATTGGGCTAGGATAAAGTGGCCAGCAACTCTTTTTATTCCATTTCTAATCCCTTTCCTGCCGGATGAGCCACTGTACTATTTATGACTAAGCCTTAGTATTTTCTGCTTATTGATTTGGGGACAGTTTTGGCCTTTGAACAACAGATCTTTTTGAAATTTCAGAAATTAGGTACAGTGAGTGAAACTACTTGTTTGTGTCTATCATTTTTCGACTAATGACATTTCTGCATTTCGGAAGATAGTTTTCCATTTAATAATTCCAATGCTTTTATATTTAGAAAATGAATAATGCTTATGGTAATATGTGACAAAATGAGTAACTGAAAAATTTATCATTTATGTTTTATACATAAATGATCTAATTGGATCTTTGAAAGAGTTCTCTTTCTAAATAAAAGTTTTATAATTTTTTAATAAACCTTGATTAGTTTTATAGATTTAATGTCATATTAATTTAAATATGTATATTTATTAATGTAGGGATGTAAACAAGGGCACTGACTTTAAAATAAAATTAAATTTGAGCACTGAATAAATAATGGTCATAAATCGCTTAAGTTAAATTTGTAATTTCAGATTAGAGAACATTTATCTACAAGAATTTAGGTATACTGACAATACTTTTTATCTCAAATATTCTACTAAATAACTTATGACATCTGATATCCAATTTTTGAACAAGACACGGTATATTTTTACTTAAAAAAATTAACAAAGTAAGTAATCATCATTCCCTTTACATAATGTGTATGTGTTTGTATTTTGCTCAGAGTCAAGTCTCACCTCACATAATTACCTTTAGAATAGATTTAGCACTGTACAAAGTTGAGGATGAGAGTTTGGATTGCTTGGCCAAAATTTAACATGGTCACTTACTCTGAGATTGTATAGTTTTGAGATGCTGATGGTGAGTGACTTGAGGGTTATTGTAAGTCCAGCGACAACTAAACAGTCTTTGGCAAAAACATACGACCCTCTGACTAGGCACTCTCAGATAAGGGAAAGCCTATCATTCCTAAACCATTGTACCCCCCTAATTTCATCTCTAAACACTTGAAGAATAAAAATAATTACATCATTGGTTATTTGCTTTCAGGCATACTAAAAAATAATCCATTTAGACTTTTTCCACTTATGACTCAGTCCATTGCTTGAATTTGAATTTAAGAAACATTGACATAGGGTATTACTGTCCTTCAAAGGACGAATGGTAAAATGACCCCTTCTCATTCCTGAATTAATCGGATTAATTTCAAATAGGGTATAAGATACGTAGATGCTTCAAGGAATGTGTCTGTTTCAAGACTCAACAATACTTGCCCATTAATTGCCCTGAGACAGGGGAGCATCTTCCTAGAGGAAGAATGCTTTTATTCCTAATTTACAAAAGGGTGCCATATGGGCTCTGCACTCAATACATATTTGAATGGCTACCTTAAGTAAGGAACTCTAGATGCATAGAGATAAAATATAAATTAGACATGGATCTGGCTTTCAAGGAATATGCAACCTAGTTGAAGAAAAAAATAATCAACTTCTAAAAGCTATAAGAAATAAAGTTCTATAGGAATTCCATGAAACACAAAGTACTTCAGCTTAAATCAATATATTTTCCCAATTTTAATAGCTGTGTTGAAAGAATTCTAAAATTCCATTCACAGAAAATTTTTTGGCTTATCTGTAAAATTCATTTCTCATGCTACTGTCCTTGTGCCTAATTAGTATATTTTGCTTTATCATCCACTAATCATCTAAGCAAACTTTAAAAATAATTAGATTTAGGATCATTATCTCCTCTGGGATGAAGGTTGGAGCTAATGCCAAAGCCAGAACTGCTACTTCTCAAACAACAATACCACCACGTGTTTAAACTCCCAGGTTAGGGTTTTCTGACTGCAAAGCAAACTAGAGAGATAGCAATTAAAATAAGAGATTAAGCTCACTTAATGTGACCAAGAATCACAAGGGAAAGAAGCATAAGGTACCTCAGGAATGGCTACCTGTTTACTTATGAGTTTCAACTCTGTGCATATGCAAGATGAGCGTTTGCTTCATGATTTCTTTGCCATTTCTTCTGCCTAATACTGATAACTTAGACAATCCTTTATCTTTCTTTTAAACCAATAATATGTTTCATAGACCTGAAAGAAAACCTCAGAAATTAGTCTGAAGTATGTATCTTGTGAATTTGATCTTGTGGAGGTTTAATTGCTACTTTGTTTCCATTCAAATAGATTTAATCCAATAAAATATCAAGGTAAAAATATTTCATGGGTCTCATACTGAATTGAGGGGAATAAGGTTGCACTGATTAAAAAAGAGAGGTGTATACAGGGTGGAAGTGCTGCCAGCGTAAAAATATTCACTGAAAGTAAGCGACAACAGAATAAAACAAAAGCAGAGATCAATATGCTGATAATTGCATGCATTACATAGGAGTGGTATCTTTTGTTATTTTGCAGGGTTCTATAATATAAAGAAATAATTAAATGTACTTTACCGATGTTTTGGGTTCCCTGATTTAGAAATACTTGACACACTAAACTCTTTTATTCATTTGTTAGTTTTTGATTTTTAGAAACCGCATTAGAAACCTGTTTTTGCACTTAACTCATTTTGTTCTCTGTAAAGATTCTAACTTGTCAGGCATTTAATTACCATTCAAGACAAATGTTTTTACTTGTTTAAAACAGTTTTCACCTAATAATAAAATATGACTTGCCACACAAGTGTCACCCTTGGTGGACAAAGTGGTTTAAAGTGATAACGGGTAACTAAGTTATAAATGTTTAAAAATTGTGTCTGGCAGGAGACATAAGTTTCCCTCTCCAAACCCCAATAACCCAACATTGAAGAAAGCCAAGGTCTGTTTCCTGCTTTGTGATACTGCCTTATTGTTATTTAGATGTCTTTAACCACAACAGCCCATGCTCCCATGTGATAGATTCCTAAGAAGCCATAAATCTACCTCCTTGACCAAGTACGGTTTTTCATCATCTGTTTTGTTAAGCACCAGAAATGAGCACACAAGTAGTAGAAAAATTACTCTTGCTTGGGTAACCTTAACTGGATTTTCAGATCCTTTGGTACCTAAGGTTTCAAAGTTGGCCATGATTTCCAGGTTATTGGAATTAGTATAAACTCTAAAAGTAGTACTTTCAATAGGGAATGGAGACTCTAACAGCAAAAAGAAGTAGCAAATTGTTAGTTTTATACAGTTTAAAAATGTTCCATGAGTTGTTGATTATATATGATAAAACAGATTTCCCTATGGTTCTTTATGCAATAACAACTTTGCCTCTATTTCATCTTGCAGGTGAAATACATTGTAATTCTTGCTAATTTCACTGAAGTTCCCTGCTGCTTCTAGAGGAGCAGTGGAGACAGGGATGTGTCTGTATCATTATTAATTTAAAGGTACACACTATTTTCTTCCTTTGAATAAAATTTTTTTTTAAATATAAAAATATTTACTCAATAATTCCTTTATTTTGGATCCATTAATTCCAAGTTAGATGATTATTTAACTTTGGGGTAAAAGAAGTGATTTTATAATGAAAATTGGAGAGAAACAAATAGATTAAATTTCTAAATCATGTCTAGTCAAAACAACAGCCTATGGAACTACCAAAATTCACTATATTTGGCCAGTGGGTCTCTTGACGTTTATTTTAAAATTAATAATAACACATTTTGAGTATCAAAGTTTTATTCTCTCAGATCCAATTGGTTTCTTATTTTACTGATATAAGTGATCATATTTTTCCTTCACTGAACAAAATATTTTGAATATTCTTTCTAAAATGAGCAATAAATCCTTTGGATACTGTACTGGTGGTCTATCCTCAAGGATTAATAAATTACTCTATGGGACATAATAACTCAACATTTATTCTTGAATTAAATTGAATTACCCTCTAGATACGTAAGATCTGCAAAGAAATTTTTTTTCAGCAGGCTAATAGTTAATTTATAGTGTTAAGTTCAAAAGGGCAGGAAAAGGATTATAACCCTATTTAGGTGAAGATTTAGCACACATGCAGAAGAAAAATAAATGTCAAATAGAAAACCATATCTGAAATTCAGATCACATTTAGATACACAAAATAATTAAGAGCAGTAGGGGGATGATCATATTCCAATTAGATTTCTTTCACTCACATCTCCCAATCTTGGTTTGGAAGTTAATTATAGGAGTAACAGGGCTCTCGAAGGAATACAAAAGGGGAAACAAATGAGAAGGAGAAGGAACTGATAATACAACATTTCTCAGAAGGCCATCACCTACAAAGTTTCGTCTTGGGGTAGAGTTGGGTAGTTTAAAAGAAAGTCATCAGAAATTACATTTCTTAACGTATCGTTCTTCTTTGTGTGTGTGACATCATTCACTGGAGATTATTTTTGAAGAATAGGAAAAAATCATATAAAAAATTCCAAGTTTTATATACTCCTTAAAGTGACTGTACCCAGAAACCAGACATTTCCTAAAGTTAAGAGTTGCATGCCAGGGGTTCCCTGCAGAAAGAGTGGGGGTAGGCATAGCACAGCATGCATTTATTAGAGTCCAGGACAAATAGCGATATACTTGTTTTGTTTATGGTTCAGAATAGGTCTCCCCAAGATGTGCCACAATTATTTCTAGCTGAAAGAAATCCAGACCCTGCAGTCTCATGAGAAACTTTTAACTGTCCCTTAAATAATTTAAATTAGGAGACTTGCCCATTATAAAAGTTATCCCAGAAATAACTTTTTATGCCCTACCTACAGGGCAGAGCAAACTTCTAATTACTGAACATCTGTTCTTCTTATCATCCTGAAAATGACCTTCCTCCCTTCTGAAGCCCCAAGGTGACTTACCTCATCCTTAGCTCAGAATGTCACATATGCTTCATTTTCCCTTTGTGTCTCTGAATTTCTCATGGATGTGGGGTCTCTGACAGTCTTGCATGTGGTGCTCCCATACATACATATGTGATTAAATTTTGTCATTCTCTTGTTAAACCGTCTCGTGTCTATTTGATTATTAGACCAGCTGAATGAACCTAAAAGGTAAGGGAAATTTTCTTCCTCCCCCAAAGTGGGAAACTCAAAAAGGTTGACTGTATTAAATGTCCCTTGGGGCTTATTTTGGGGAAAAGAGTAATAATTAGGTGAACAACTCAGAGAAGTACAAATGCATCTCAAAGATGGACCTAGAAAGGAAGTAGGTTTTATTTGCTTTTAAAACTCAAATAATAGCACCTAATCCAAAGAGGAATACAAACTGGAGATATAGTGTGCAGTATTAAAGTGGTACCAGTTTTATAAAACTGTGATTGGTGACAGTTGACTCTAAATATTAAAAAGCTCACAGATTCTAGGAAAATTTCAGGTTGCCATGGTGGATTTTATTTCCTTTTATCTATATGATGACTGACTAACAAAGGCCATATAAGTTGTTTTGACAAACACCTAAGATATTAGAAATATTTTATTTCAAACTCTTTTACAATTTTCTTCTCAATCAACCAACAATGGTTGATTCATTAGAGTTCATAATTAGGAAAATGACAAGTAAGGAGATTCAACTTAATATTTTTATTTTAGTAGAATTGTCACAGCCTAAGTGACTTCCAATGTACTTGTTTATGCCACAATATCTTTTGATATTCTAGCAGTGTTGTCCTTAAAAAATGTTTCCATCATAATGGTGCATAAGATGACATTGGGGACAGAAATAGTTATGAAGGAATCACTAGGAGTTATGATGTAAATATGTAGATGAGATCTTTTTATAATGCAGATTATATACATTTGAATTAAGTGACTTTTAAAAACATTGATTATTGATCTGATAAACTATTATAGCCATTAGGGCCTTTTGTGTAAATAAAAATTTTTTGAAATCCATATAGTGGTATAATAAAAATTCTTATGAAAAGTGCTTGTGATCTCTTGCATGCTGAATAGCCACTTTTCAACATTAAATATCTTGGCCAAAAACACATTTTGAAATTAAGAACCATTTAAATTATACAACTACCAAAAAAAAAAAAATTAAAAAGCTCTTCTGGAATTACTCAGCATGTACTTCAGCACTTATATTACTATAAAATGACCAAGACATTTTGTTTTAAATCCCTGTAAACATGACTTACATATTTGTTAAATGGCATGTCATTCTATGTTCCACTGATGATAGTAAATACTTAGCAAAAAAAATTATGCTTTTTATTGTGGTGTTGATCTCTATTTTTAAATATTTTAGGTATCAAGGAACCTATGTAGTGATAAGTTACATTCATAAAAACACATGCATCATGGTAATATGTCATCACTCTGAAAAGAAATGTGTTTAGTCTGTTTTGGGGATAAAGATTGAACTTGATTCTTTATAGCTCTTTGTGACTTCTCATAAAACTAGAGAATGTACTTCCATTTGTTAAATTTTCAATGAGTAATATTGATTAATTAATTAATGACCCACCCTTGCTTACAGTGTGAGTTTCTGGAGGACAGGAAATAGCTACAGCTTATTTACTTTACATACCAGCAATGTCCTGCTTGTTAAATGTCTGAGGAATGGATAAATGCATGTGTCTGAAAGGAAGAAAACTCCTTTTCTACCAAAACGAAAGAACTACTGGTATCACATAGAAAATATATCTTTCCAAGGAAAGCTATTACATAGAATGTGTTTTAGAATCATACAATTTTAAAGTTGGAGGATTTTGCTGAGTGTTAATGTGATTATATCTATACATTCAAGACCACATTCATTCAGTTTTTTTTAAATTTCAGAAACTTTGGAAATTAATTTTTTTTAACTTGAGTCCCTTCTTCTTCCCCAATTTGAGACTTTTCATCTTTCAGTGGTGAGGAACTAGCTCTCTATTCATATATGTTTATATATGTTTACCTAATTTGGGACAAAGTGCATAGGTAATTTTCACAGATTAACCTTTCTTGGGAGTTGAAAAGGGAATTGTTTCTCTCAACTGTTGACTCGCTTGGTTTGAGCACTGTGTTAATGAGGCCAGAGCCAGGCACTCTCTCTCTCTGTAGCCACACTCTGGCCTTTTAACTTCTTTCATTACTCTCATTGAGAGGTCAGGAGAGAGTAAAAGAATTCAGCACTCCTGCAAAAGCAAGTCATTCCATGGGTCCTGCTCTCAGCAGGTCATTAGCATGACTGTTTTTACAGGAAAGACAGCATGATAGTAATTCCTTGCAGGTCAGCCCTTGGCACTGGAGTGCTATGATTAAGGCACGCATAAAGCCAGACCTGGCCTTTGAGTATTCTCTCTTCCCCAACTTACTTCCTAGTCAACAAATGTAGAAGAATGAATGATATAGGAAAGGTGGAGAATCACTATTACCAAAAAAAAAAACAAAAAGAAACAAAGAAAAAAATCCTAAATCACCACCAATACATCAAATACATCAACATGGGGTAATTTCAACAGGCAGGTACCGCAAGTTTGAACATGTTTTTAATGTCATATGAACTCGGAAAGGTGCTCATATTTCTTTGGAGCCAAGATAATAAATACCCTGTATTGTATAAATGTTTGCATTGGTAAGAGATTTTTACTAGAATTTGAATTAGCCCAGGGTCCCCAGCTGGCATCAGCACAGGGATAGGAAGCATGACTAAGGTAAGGTTGCTCACCGCAGATTCTCCAGTCACTAAACGTCGTAATTAATGAAGATCAACATCTAGTGCCAATAGCCAGGACCTCTCTTGAGATTCCCAGGGCCATGTGCTTTTTAAGTTCCACTTCTCTTTGCCACCTGCTTTACATATAACCTACTGTTTTTGTTTCTATTGTTGTTGCTTGGGTTTCCTTGTTGTCTTTATTAGAGCATTTTTGTTGTTGTTGTTCTAAATGTTTATGTGCTGAAAATAATTTTAAACCTATAAGTATCTGAAGTCTATCAGATGCTCAATAGAAAATAGGATTGATAACCCTGGAAGGAACGTCATTTATTTATTAAGAGCCCAACAGATAGAACTTGCCCATAATAAAATAAAAACAATAGGCAAACACAAAGCATGGCCACATAATAATCCAAAGTAATTTTGAAAACCAGTAGACTTCAATAAGACAAACACATTCCAGCAAATATCATATAGATGGCGGTACATATGTGGGGATTTGGGAATTGATTGTCACCCTACAGGTAAGCTTGGTTTTCTTCAAGTAGACACTGATGGTACAGCTAGAAGGGAATTTATAGCTGGACTTCATTCAGTTGGTCAGAATCCAGGCAGCCCTCGTTCTTTAATATTTTGATTTAGCACAGGGTCTAAAGGAATTTCTAAAGCAAGTCCCTGCTTGTTGTTAAATGAGGATATACTGTATACTCACTAGCTCTTCTTAAAATTTCACAGCCATGCTGGGAAATAAGCAAGCAGGATTCATTATCCCCACCTGAGCGATGAAGAAATAAGATTTAGAGAGGTAGCGGAGCACTTGTTGTGTGTGTTTTCCACACTAGTAAACCATTATTCCCTACAGTTTATGCACACATAGCAATGAGTTCACTATATTCTGTTTACAAGTGAACTCAAAGAAATAATTCTTTCAGGGTGCAAGTACCATTTTGCATAATAAAAAAAGATACTCTGCCTCTGCTGGCAGACTCCCTACAATTTTCTCAGTGTGTTTGGGTGATAGGAGGCAAGAGGAAGAGTTCAGAGGAGAAGGCTCAATCTGGTCTCACCCGATGGAGGGCTCTGCCTAGGCCACCTCACTTTTGGGGACCTTGCTGTCCTCGTCTGTAAAATGAGGAGATGTCCTGACATGAAATCCTGGCATTGGTTTATTACCCAGTGCCCCACACTATACCATGCCCTTTGGATCCTGTGTCTAATGAATTCTTGATCATTTTTAAACCTTCTCTTGGGAAGGGAAAGAAGTTGTTTCCTCAAGAAATCAGTAGAGGGTACCAGTTTAAAGGGTTACTTCTCAGGAATACTTGAAATTTCAGTAGGCATTAATTTATGCAGGGTAAGAAAGAGTACATTTTGTCGTATGGCATGGGAGATGTGGCAATCTCCCAGATGTGCCACCCTGCTTCTCTTTCAGGGAAGAATGTGCTGGCCAGTTGTGGGTAGGTGGTCAGTGTAGACCATCCAGCCAGCAGCAACATCAGGGTCAGCTTCAGCGAGAGTACAGCCTCTTCGCTCAAGGTCCCGCCCTCCCCAGGTTACCTGCATCCAGTGATGAGCAAAGGTGTGTGTGTGTGTGTGTGTGTGTGTGTGTGTGTAAATATAAAGGCTCAGCCAGCTGGATCACATGGGGGGACACTGGCAGATAATCCCCTCTGAAGAGCTCACTTCCAGGATAGCCAACATTTTGGTTGGCCTTTATTATGGCAGATCAACTTCTCTCCACCAGCCGACAATGGGAGTCTGGACTATGCTGGAGGAGGGAGAAATTGAGGAGAGGAAGTGCTATAGAGAAAGACAAGACACTGGAAATCTGTGTTCAAAACCTCATTGGATGCCGAAGTATGGGGAAACATGTTAAAGGGACCGTAGCAAGTATAGATAAAGCAGGAAAACAAGGACATATTGGTGTTTTCTGAGGAAAATACCTAAATGTGATGGTTCCAAGAGGCAATGATGTTGTAATGGCTGACATTCACCTTGGAAGTCTTTAGGAAATGTGAAGCTCAGAATAGTCTCTG
This sequence comes from Rhinolophus hipposideros, assembly GCF_964194185.1. Taxonomy (NCBI): domain Eukaryota; kingdom Metazoa; phylum Chordata; class Mammalia; order Chiroptera; family Rhinolophidae; genus Rhinolophus; species Rhinolophus hipposideros. The sequence continues at coordinate 11,444,446 of NC_138048.1, forward strand.
GCTGGACTCCTGTCATCCCAAGTTTCTGTTGAGGACTCCTACAACTCAATAAGAAAAAGACAAATAATTCAAGTTAAAAATAGCTTTTTAAATCCTATTTGAAAAGGATTTAAATAGACATTTCTTCAAAGAAGCTATACATGTGGCTAATAAGCATTATCCCATATCATTATCCATTAGGGAAAATGCTCAATATCATTATCCACTAGAGAAATGCAAATGAAAACCATGATGACACACCACTGCACACACTAGGATGGCTATAATCAAAACAATAATAATAATAATAATAGAAAAAAAGAAAAATAAGTGTTGAGAGGATGTGGAAAAACCGAAACCCTCATACATTGTTAGTAGAAATGTAAAATGGTGCTGCCATGTTGGAAAGTAGTTTGGAAGTTTCTCAAAATGTTAAATATAAAGATACCACGTTTAGCTTTACCATGACTCAGTAATTTCACTTCTAGGTATATATACCCAGAAGAAATGAAAACATACATCCACATAGAAACATATACATGGATAGTCACAGCAGTATTATTCATCACAGCCCAAAAGTGGAAATAGCCCAAATGTCTCTGTGCTGTATGAACATACAACAGAATATTATCCAGCAATAGAAAAGAATGAAGTATTGATACATGCTACCACAAGGATAAACCTTGAAAACATGCTAAATGAAAGAATGCAATCACCAGAGATCACATATTGTATGGTTTCATTTACATGAAAGTCCAGAATACTCAACTCTATAGAATCAGAATGTAGGCTGGAGAGCTGGCAGGGGTGGGGTGCATTTGCTAATTGAGTGACCTGATTAATAATGTATTTAGGAGAGGTGGTGATGAAAATGTTTTAATCTTAGATTGTGGTGAGGATTACACAACTCTCTGAATACATTAAAACTATTTAATTTGGTGAATTTTATGGTATGTGACTTGAACCAGACAAGAGCTTACGCACCTTTGTCAGAAGATAGCGGAAATTCCAAAACTCACGGCACTTCTGTGATCTTTTTGAAACATTATGAATATTTTTAAGACATTTATGTATGCATGTATTCAAAACATCCTGATGTATAAATCAAACTTTAAAAAAAAATTGAGTTGAAATTAGATTGTGTAAACTCAAAATGAAGTTAAATCTGTCAAAGTGATACGATACCATTGCAGAGTTATTTGACTTCCTCCATTTATCATGTTAAATTTTTATAGCCTCTTCTGAATTGCTCTTTAGGTATGTAAAACTGTAGTACTATTATGCTGGACAATATTTAAGTATTAAGGCATCATATCCAGCAATGACAGTAATAGATGGGTATCCCATTCTGCTACTGTTCTTTTAACTGATGGTAATAGACATACCTCCATTAACGTAATAAGATCATTTCATAACAATTTTAATGCACCAGCTGGACACAGAAAACAACTTTGATTTCTTTCTCTTTTTTCCATATTTTTCAATTTTATTGAGAAATAATTGATATAGATTATACATTATACAAAATACGTTATAGAAAACTGATAAGTTTAGGAATATAGCACAATGGTTTGATTTACGCATATTTTGGAATCATTACCACAATAAGTTCAACTAACATCTATCTTCTCATACAGATACAATCAAAGGAAAAGAATAAAGAAAATAATCCTTTTCTTCCTGTGATGAGAACTCTTAGGATTTACTCTCTTAACAACTTTTTTATATATCATATAGCACTGTTAGAAACAGACATTATGCTGCATATTAAATCCCTAGTACTTATTTATTTTATAACTGGAAGTTTGTACATTTGACCACCTTCCACCAACTCCCCCTACTCCTACCTCAGGCCTCTAATAACAACAAGTCTGATCTCTTTTTCTGTGAGTTTGGGTTCCTTTTTTCTTTGTTTTATTTTGTTTAAATTTCACATATAAGTGAGATCATATAGTATTTGTCTTCTTCTGTCTCACTTACTTTACTTACCATAATGCCTTCAAAGCCCATCCATATTGTCACAAACAATAGGATTTCCTAGTTTTTTTCGTTGATGAATAATGTTCCATTTTATGTATGTATGTATATGTATATACACATACACACACATACACACACACACACACATATCATACCAATCACTTCTTTATTTATTCATCCATCGACAGACACTTAGGTAGTTTCCATGTCTTAGTTATTATAAATAATTCTGCTATGTACACAGGGGTGCAGATAATTTTTCGAGTTAGTTTTTTTCACTTCCTTTAGATATATTCCCAGAAGTAGAATTGCTAGATCACGTGGTAGTTATATTTTTAAAAATGTTCAGGATCCTCCGTACTGGTTTCTATAGTGGCTGTACCAATTTACATTCTCACCAACGGTGCGTGAGGGTTCCCTTTTCTTCACAAACATTCCAACATTTATCTCATGTCTTTTTGATGATGACTCTTCCAACAGGTATGAGGTGATGTCTCATTGTGGTTTTAATTTGCATTTCTTCATTCACTAGTGATGTTGAGCATCTTTTTATGTACCTATTTGTCTTTCATATATCTTCTTTGGAGGAACGTCTATTGAGGTATAATTTTTATACAAAAGATACATTTACATAGCTTCTTTGTTTTGAAACTTAAAATGTATTATCTAAAAAATAGGTCTTAGATTTTGTTCCTTTTTTTTTAGATATGTGTTTTAAGAAGAACATTTAATAAGCTATTTTAGAATATGAGGAATTCCTGAACTTATAAATGGGTTATGTTCAAAAAATTATTTTATAACTTAATTCTGTGAAGCTGGGACTGCATATTTTCATACGTTTTATATATTTTAATTTAGACTTAAACTATTTTTCTCAAAATTATTTTATATGAATTTCAGGTGTACAGCATAGTGGTTAGACATTTATATAATTTAAGAAGTGATCCCCTTGACTAGTCTAGTACCCACCTAGCACTATACATAGCTGTTACCATATTATTTATTATAGTCCCCGTGCTTTACATTACATCCCATTGACTATTTTGTAAAAACCAATTTGTACTTTTTAATCAACAATTACTTTCCATGTAATGGATTAAATGCTCCAATGAAAAGACATAGGAGGGTTAAATGGATAAGAAAACAAAACCCTTACATATGCTGCCTACAAGAGACTCACTTCAGATTGAAGGACATACGCAGAGTACACCAAGGCCAGTCACCGCCCACCTGGGACCTGCTGGACTCTGATAGTTTTCCAAGAAAGAGTGCAATGCAGGCAGAGCTGGCTGCTTGAGGGAAGGTACCTCTGGTGGTGTGTCAGTTGGGTGTGGTGGGGTCCCAGTGAATCAGCAGGGCAGAATAGCAGAGCTTACCAGGAGAATCAGATTCAGATTTGGCCTATGGGGGGAGGGCTCAACACAGGAAAGATGGCAACAGCCTGCCGGCTGCACGGAGGCTGGACCTCTCACCAGGAAAATGCCGATTGTCCTCCAATCCTCTCCTTAAAGCCACACACCTCAGTCTGCAACCCTCCCCCTTCCCCCATATTTCTCCGAAGCTTCTCAAGTCACTGTCGCTCAGCTGGAGCCCAAGGTGAGTGCCTGTAAGTGACTGATTCTGTGCGCAGGCTGTTTACGAGGCTATCTAGGTTTCCCACAGTCTTGCATCTCACCTGAATGGTTGGAATCCCCACACAGCCAGATGTTGTGGGGGCTCCTCTTTTCTGCACCAGTACTCTGGCCTGGGGAGCCTGATGTGGGGGTCTGGGGTCCCCCAACTCCTTGGTGGGAAACCAAACCTCCTGATTCTCAACCACCACACACAGGTGTGACCTCTTTTTGTGTCTCCACCTCTCCTACTAGTCTCGACATGGATTCTTTATATTTTTAGTTCTAAGACTTTTGTTGGCTAGACTTCAGATGGTTCTTCAGGTTAACTGTTCTATAGTTTAGTTGTAATTTTAATGTGTTCATGGAAGAACGCAGGCACAGTGTTTTATCTACTCTGCCATCTTGGATCGCCAACAACTTTGATTTCTTGACCAGTGTCCTTTTAGATCCAGCCTGGAAACTTGTTTTTTCTCACTACTTGGATGACATCTTGAATATTCACATAATTAAGACTCATCCAGTCATTTTTAATTACAAATATAATCTCATTTAATCAACTAAAATATCTAGTGAAGGGTTATTATGAAAATTCTAGTTAGTATTCATTTCTTCTCACAGCTCAATACTGCATTGTGCCTCGAATTCAGTAGCAAGGAAGGGGTGGTCAGACACATCCCCTTTTCAACCTACTTACTATCAATGGTTTCTGACCCCAAAATTAGGGACCTGGAGAGGGGAATTTGGAATCCTCAACAGTGGGGGCATGAGAGGATTGAAATTCCATTCTCATTCTGCTCACCAACCATGTGGCTTGGCATGGGGCTGTGTCCATTGAGAAGGAGAGGCACCTTTCAAATTCGCAGATGGTTACCATTTGTTCACAGCCTTTGTCCATTGGGTGGGTCTACGTCTACTTCAAGTGAGTACCATTCATTATTGCTTTTAAACTAGGAAATTGTACTCAAGTGTGTACCATTCATTATTCCTTTTAAACTAGGAAATTTTCAACATTATAAAGATAGAAATTTCCTATACCACTATTTAGCTTAAACAGTTACCAAATCTTGGGAGATACATCTTTTCATTTCATATGAAGGCGTTATTCTATGGGCTACCAGCAGTCTTGAGCACACTGCATGTAATCTTGCTTCAGGAACTCTCTCACACTGTGACTCCGTCCACAATCCTCACCACTCGTCTAAACCATACCTGTCCTTTCAGTTTCATCTCCTTTGTGAGACCTTGCTCTGACTGCCCTGGTGGACACATTCCTTCATCCTTTGAAAACCCAAAGCACTCAGTACCAGTTCATTGGGTACTTTTCTAATGATATGCTATGTTTCTTCCCATTCTTTCTCTTATTTCTTTCCTCCCTCCCTCCCTCCCTTAATTCCTTATGTCCTCACTCCTTCCCTTCTCTCTTTGTTCTTTATTTCCCTCCTTTTTTTCTAATCTAACTTTGTCTTCCTTCTAGACATGTGTATTTAGTTTAAAAAGTCAAGCAATAAAACTCTTTTAACTAAAAAAAAAAAAAAAATAGTTCCCTACTTCCCACCTCCTAGTTCTATGCCTTAGAGCAATGATTTTCTACTGCTTTGCTTGTCTCTTCTGCCATTTACCTCCACATTTCTTAACTTGCTTAACTTCTATTTCTTTTTCAAATTTATAAATTGTCCACTTACTTTCTTGTAAAAAAGATTAGGATTTAGTAGTCATGTCAATGCCCACATACATACTTCCCTTTACCCCATCTTTCTTTTTTTTTAAATTATTTTTTAAAAATTTATCGAGGTGACAATGGTTAGTAAAGTTACAATCAATATTTAGTGCTTGCATTACTATATTTAAGTTAAATTTTTGTTCATATTGAGTCTTACAGAAAATGTTTGCATTTCCTTTCTTGTATAATGTTCAGTTTTTCTTGGTTTTAATAATTACCTTATTTATTTGCTTGTATCTATCATGAATGTGTCCATCAGAGTTGTGTCCAATCTATGCGACTGAACTGTAAACCCCTATAAATGCAGACAGGCATGCTGGTTTATAACTTTCTTGGGGAAACACTCCCTAGAACCCATTGTTTTCCCATTCTGATCTGGAATGATTGCTCTGTTAGCCTCAGCACAGTTATTTTCCTGGACTTTCCTTCATCTTTATCTTGAAAATTTCCTTAGCTAGGATCCCACATTGGATCCCAGTTCCTAAATCATTTGTTTTTGTCAGTTTGTGCTCTTAGGTTACAGCACATACATCACTATCCTCACAAGAAAGTGAGTGTGTCTAAGAGGTGTGTGTTTGTGTGTGTGTGTGTAGGGATTGGTGGGGAGGGATGAATTACTATTTTGAAATTTTATTTCTTGTCTGAAAAGGTCTTCATTCTGTCTTAAACTTGATTGACTTGATAGAATTCTATGTTGTAAATAATTTTCTCCTAAAATTGTGAAGGTGTTGCTTCATTGAATTCTAGGTTTCAGGGTGGCTAAGTGTGAAGTTCCAAACCATTTTGATGCTGAGAATTCTCTTAACTATTTTGAGATACTCTCTTTATTTCAGGTTTTTCCAATGAGGGTCCTTTTTTATTACACAGTATGTAAATGGATTCATTAGAATTTGTGATCCAAACATTTATCAAATTCTCACTATATGGAGGAACTATTTTAAAATTCACGTCTGGAGTTCTATCAAATTTTCTTTGATCATTTCCTTACTATTTCCTGCCCTCTGCTTTCTATTTTCTCAATTTCTGGAGCTTCTATTATCTGTCTATTTAATATCCTAATTTGATCCTCTAACTTTCTTACATTTTCTCTCCTATTTTCAATTTATTTTTCTATTTATTCTCTTATTTAAGAGGTGTCCTGAGTTATCTTTTGGTCTTGTTTTAAAAATGCAGTTTCGTCTGTTAACTACCTGATTACATTAATTTAAATTAAATATATATATTTTCCATTTTTCTTGTTTCCTGTAAAGTTTTTTTCCCTTCTGTTTTGGATTCAACATTAAATAGCAGCTTTTCTCAAAATAACGGCAACCACTCCATTTCAAACTGAAGTTCTAAAGAGTTGAGAATAAGATATGGGATACCAGGCTCAGGGATTGCAACTGTTTTCTTTCAGATTCATAAATTCTGTTAAAGCTCGTTCTTCATTTTCCTGCCAATTTCCTTCCATTTTCCTGGAATATAAATCTGTCAGGTTTCAGTCTGGGAACTCGAGGGGAAGTTATGGGATAGGGTTGCCCAGCCATCTTACCATTTAGAATGCAGACAATAACCTAATGCCTTCATTTTCAGTGCTGGCCTCCCATCCATGGTCAGCGTGTCTGGTATCCACCAGTCCAGAGCTTCACTTTGATGGAACTTTTAATGATAAACTTCTCATTTTCTTGCAGAATCAGTTGACTGGCTGTGTGACTGAGAAAACTCATCCGGGAATACAGCTATTCACTACAGTGTTTCAACTAATTCATCTAGGGTCCGGCACCTTCCCATCTTCTTCAGAGCTGCCCGGTGCCCCCAGTCCCTGAGTCTTTTTTAGGATTCCGTGGTTGCTCTTGCCTTCTCTCCATCAGCTGTGTAAATTTCCCAGACACTCAAATCTATGTGAGTTACTGCTTGCCCATGACTCATCTGCTTTCTTGTCTGCTCCGCTGCTCTGTTCTTGTCTTTTGAGGGTTTTTGGGAGATGAGCATATGTGTTCAATCTGCTACATTTAATTTAAATGCTGTTTTATGGTTTCTTTCTAGTAATTTGCCCTTTGGATAAAATATTTTTCTCTTCCCCTCACTTTATTCTTCCCAATCTTCAATTACTTCAAAGCAGTGGCTATGGCCTGCTTCTGGTCTGAGAAGTTAAGAGGAAAGTCATGGCAGAACCAGATTTCAAGATGGCAATGAGTGAGGGAGGAACTGAGAAAGGTGTCCTGACCTCAGGCACATCCATCTGTGCTCAGCCTTAACTGAGGGTATAGGTCACACCGAGGGGGTACTGGGCTGGGCTGAAGCTGGGTGACAGCTGGTCAGCAGCCATGCGCCCAGGCGGGGATTGTCCCAGTCTTCCTGGAGAAATAAAGGTGGGCTTATAGAAATTATCTGGACCTGGTGAGAGATGCTTCTCAGAAACTCTAAGCAAATCCACAGGTGGTTGCATTCACTAGCTCCTGGTTTCACCACTAGTGGATATTCAGGCAAGACATCTGGAAAAACAAAAGGCAAAAATGGTCTCCAGAGTTTGTGGGCTGCATTCATGTCACACAGCTCCATGGTTTCCTAGGTGCTAGCTGGCTGGGAAACTTGCTTAACTCTATCTTAAGCCTCAGTTTTATCAACTATACAGTGGGATCATTAGCCATGACTTCCTCCCAGGTTGATGTAAAGATTAAATTTGTTAACATACATAAAGGGCTAAAACTAGTTTCAGGTATTTAGTAATGACTCAGTTAAAAAAATGGTGGGTGGGGGGAGTTGTAGTCCAATCATGCTTCCTGTCTGACACATAGTAGATGCTGAATAGACCTTTTTTGACTAGATGAATTAAATATGCCTAGAGATAATTATACAGGGCTATTTTTGCCTCTGAATTTTATGACCAGTTTCTGTGCTTGGCAACAACTTTCAAAGAACGGTTTTCATGGTTGCTTTGAGTTGGAATAATTAGCCGCAGAGCACTACAGTCGAAGAAATATACAATTTCAAGTCTCCTCCAATAACACCACCGGATAGACAAATCATGACCGATTAACCAAAAGCTGTATTTTGTTTGGTCCAGTAACAACTCTGCCCCAGGCATGTCGGCACAGTCTTCAGGACTCTGACTGATTAGCAAGGACCCAAATGGCTGGTAATTCTAATTTATAAACACTGCTTGATGTAGGAAGTTGGGCACTCTGCCACCCTCCTATGGCCTGAAATGACCCAACCACTTTTCAGTGCACTAAAAGCAATTCAAGCGGCTTAATAACTCTTTACCCACCCACCCCACCCCGCCCTCTGCTGGGGTCCACAGACACCATTGGATGGAAACTCCTTTGAGTGGCCTCAGGACCAGGGGTTCAGGTTACCGCTTCATGGGGTTTCCAGCTGAACAATGAGTATTTTGTGAAGGTCCCATCTGTCAAAGTAATCAGAATATAAAGAGGGAAATAATACAATTAAACCTTTAAGACGTGTACATTTATCTTTGCTTTTTTTCAAAACTGACCTTCATTTGGCAAGACTTTCTTTGGCAAAGAAGTAAAAAATTGGCATTCTTTGATGCAAATTGAGATCTTGCCTAAAATGAGTCTCTAGATTCAAAGATGAAAATAAGAAGGAGCAACTAGTACCACTGTGAGGAAAAAAGAATCCTCTTGACAAACTAAGTGTTCCAATCAGACGGATAACTAACTAGCTTGAGTTAAACACAATTTTTATTGTTAAAAACAATGAAACATTTCCTCTTGCTGATAGCATGGGTAGGCTATACATGGGAAAAGGAAAGAACTGAGGTAATTCCCGATGGTAAAAGAACTGTCACTGTGATCCCCTCACAACGTCACCACTGGAATTGAGGTTCCCTCGGCAGTTCTGTTCTGTTCTAAGGGGCTTATGCAGAACCTAAATTCTTGCTTCCAGCCTACTGGGCAGCCACAGACGCCTCCTGGACCCCTGCTGTCTGAGTTTGGTGGCATGCTCCTCTACCTGTCTGATGCTTTTTCTCTGGTCACCCCAAAGTCATTTCCCAACACCTGTCGTTATCCATCTATGCAGCAGCTACACGCAAGTCCCAACTGAAAGCAGCTTTCCTACCTCTGTGACATCAGCCCAAGTTGCCACACTCAGAAGAGCCATCCTCAGACCCAGCCAGGGTCTCATGCTGTGGCCACACAACACTGGTTGTGATTTCTCTACCCTGGTTTTCAGTGCACTGGCAGGAATCGTTACCCTTCCTGCAGGAGAACTTTACCAACGCTTCCATCTTCTCCATTCCTTTAGATCAAGCCAAACAAGACACACCACCCAGGTACTATGACCTCTTCTTGCTTCTCTGGCAAATGAATTATTGGGTATTCGGGGCACCTACAACCTTGTCTGGGGCTGGAAGGGCATTGACTGAAAGGCAGACACCCAGACATCCCTTAGTAACTCTGAATGCCATTAGACTTGTGTCCTTTCTGTAGCAAGGTACCTTTGCACAAGGGCTCATCATCATTTGTCTAGACAATATCCTGATGTGTTTAATGAATCTAGCCTTATGAGAACTTCAGGGCCAAGTAACAGTGTCACCCTACGACCAACTCTAAAAAATGTGTGTTCAAGAATCCGAATGGAATTTCCGGGCCATGACTGTCTGGCCAATATGAAAGTATGAAAGGAAAGGAAGGGATTTGTTTGGTCCTAGTCACATCTGTAACGTTCTGGCATTTAAGATCTGGGATAACCTTTACTGTGGTGGTTGTCTACTACCCTCTACATAAAGAGACACTAAGGCTTCTGACTTGGAAGGAGGTAGGAAATTCCTTTTCAGCATGGATATCATGAGGAAACAGCACTGGCCAAAGTCAATTGCATAACCTTGGAGCAAAACTTTTAATGATCAAGACCTCCTTCAGCCACCTAGACTGCTACTTCTTAGAAGAGCTAGACAGACCGAGAAACTCAGGTTTCAAGGGATCAGGTCAACGCTTTGGGGCATTTCACCCATCCATCAGGCAAATTAGTAGCAGCCAACCAGGAAAATATCGTGTCATTCAAGGTGGACTATTTGGGACAATGGGGTTACTCCAATTCCAGAAATTTTCTGTCCCTACAACTTCAAGTAAAAGCAACTAATTAGGCTTTGTCTTCAGCCTGTTAAGTGAAACTGATCCACTTGCTCATCAGGATTCAGAGCTTATAGAATCCTACTGTGAGCAGCAGACTCATCTCAGATATTTGCTTATCACTCTCAGGCTTTCCTTCTCTGCCTGTTTTTCTCACCCCTTCAATCTTCTGGTGCTCTGGATCCCCAAACCTGGCTTTAAAGTCTTTTGTTATTTTAGCACCACACTGGAGCCTCTTTAATGTTTTTTAACCTCGAGGTTTTGCTAAACTCTTGGGATCTCAGCAGGGATATTTCTCTACAAGTTTTGGCTTCATGGGGCACCAACTTCTACCCAGTCATCATGGCCAGGTCAGCTCCCTTAAGTTCCTTTTTTCTTGCTAGAGGAGGAGGATTATACATTAACTGCCTAAAAACGTATTGCAATACAAAATACCTTACATTTTTCACTTTTTGCTCTAACTATATTCTCCCTCTTCCGCCCCAAGCCCACGATGCTGTCAACCAACCTCAATTCACATTTGGAGACTTCATTTGGATGTGCTATTCTTTAACTGTATATCCACAGCCATGTCCTCAGGCCTTGGTGCCTGAAGGAAGCCACCTATCGATATGTACAAACCCACTCACGAAAAAAACACCACTCTATCTTATATCTCTAAACCTTGCTTGTAACTGTCTTGTCTTTGCCATATCCTGGTGATATGATTCTTGGCCACAAATTTTCCCCATTTTCCCCATTTCTGCCATTCCCTCCACCCCAGGTGACTACCTAGTCATCTTTACACAGCACTGAATTTTGATATAATCTCGGAGCTAACACTGAAAGTCAGTGTTTGCTCTAGAGGACAAAACTAGGACAGATAAGGCAAAATTACAGCGAAAGGAGTGGTATGCTAATATAAAGAAAATCTACCCCTGTGGGTTACCCCGCAATGAATCTGGCTGCTGCAAAAGTGATGAACTAAAAACCAGTGAATACATTTAAGTCAAGGCTGAATGACTAACATGATAAAAGGTTCTTTCATTGGAAAGAGATACACTACAGAGCCAAAGAGTCTTTTTACCTCCAATACTATGTAAGAAGAATGCATCTAAGTATTTGTGTGTAATTGAACATTAAACTCAGATTTGTCTGAGGCATCAAAGGCTGAGAGTGAACAAACCCAGGTGAGGTGAGGAGACAGATCCTTTGTAGAGGTCATGCTAAAGGCGTGGAACTGGTTCTGCCAGCCCAGGAATCACCATAGCAAGCCAGCAAAACAGAATTGTTGAAGAAGGTAGGGTAATCAGGTGCTTCCACCTTCTTAAGCCAAGTTTAAGCTTTGAGTGGAGAACTAGATTTGTGTCCCTGGAGGTGGACAGAGGCACAGGAATAAGGAATGGAGCTAGACACAAAACTTGGGAAATTTAAAAGTGACAGGAGTCCCTAAGCTGCCCACCTGGTGGTAGAATAAGGCACGACAGGAGAGTCTTGGGAGGGACCTGTACTTTCCCTGACAGGTTCATGGGGAAAATGAAGCTGACCTTGAGCCATTCTAGAAGAGTCTTCACCCAAGAGGGTTGCCTGAAGAGCAATGGGACCCTCATTGAGAGAGCCTACGTGTAATGGAAGTGTTAGGGTTCCAGAGACTGAGGAGGGAATGGGAAGCTGACAACTGGACAAAGCATCCAAGTATCCATTAGTACTCCTTCAGTGACTACACACTGCCATATATAGAGCTCCTTGTGTGTCTCAAGGATAAATGGAATAAACTGACTGGAAAGATGGGGAGTTTGGAGAAATACCACTGGAGCATTATATTAGGACCGCACTTTGAAGGGCCCTGCCAGCCTACATTCTACTTATAGTACAAACCAGTAAGTGGAATTTACAATAATCACTGGACTGAAGCAGATCATGATATTAGAAAATGGGGGAATATATTCTTCCTTGGGCCCACTTATTTCCCTATTTTGGACCATATCTTCCCCAAATCAAACTGAACAGATTTCTGAGATATACTCTTCCATATTCTTTCCTTTATCCTGTCCTCAGCTTTCTGCCTTCCAAATTGTTTGTTGGTTTATTCATATGCATTGAAGTCGCACTTAACCTTTTCTTCGGCATCCTATTAGCATAGCGTTACTTTGCCGACTAAACTCATGCTGACTTCCTGCTACTACTACCAATTTTATCAAAGATACCTTATTCCACCTGCCATCCACCAAACCCAAACTTCCTCTCTGACGTTATCCTCACTTTCTTAGAACTTCTCCGTATTATATTAGCAAATCATTTTACTTAAGCCTTTGCAAACTCAACTCAAATCTCAATTCTTCTGTGATGCCTATGAGACTTCTGCAGAATCATGGACATTATCCTAAAGAAAAAATTCCAAATTAAAGTTATTGAAAATTATATGCATCCTAAAAAATTTCACTGTGACCCACCTCACTCCCAACCTCTTTGTTATTTTTATCTCAGCTTGGACTCTTCTTTCAAATAGGGCCATGTTTTGAGGGAAATGTACAGTATACCTGGCAAATGCCTTGCTATTTAAAATTGCTAATAATACTGGTAATTAATTAGATAAATGATTCTGGCGACTTTCAACCTCTGGAAGTATTTCCTGACACTAACTATTGATATTACTTGATAATCATGAAAAGAATTAAAAACTTCTATACCCATAAACTGAAAGTGTCTCTGGTCTCTAAAGTCTTTCCTGATTCATCAAAATTTATTAGAGAAAAAGAATGACTGTCTTGGCAATGACCCATAGCATTTTACTGCATTTGTTTTCCTTTTTATGAAAAAAAAAAACCCTCATATTTGAAATAAAAACTCTTATACAGTATTATTTGTTCCCTTGATTTCACATAATAGGACACTTAAGTGTATTTTTAAAAATAAGGATATTAAAAAAAAGAGTATTATTTTTGTTTTTTAGTGTTAACTGTTGAGGATATGTGCATGTATGTATATGTATTTTAAGAATTGCTTTAGGTTTATTCGACTTATCTCATGTTTTTTGTTTGTATAACTTAAAAATCAATAATCATTTTCTTGCTTCATGTTAAATAGTTCAGATAAAATGAAAAAGCAAGAAATTGCACCTGATACTTGAAAGTTGCTATTGCTGACAGCACTTTATCTTTTTTCATGCCCGTATTGGCTTTTCTCCCGGCCCATCCATTCCTTAATGTAAGTGTTATAAATTGCTCTAAAGTGCCATAAAGCATAATAAACATAAATCAATATTTCTTGGTTAAAAACTTAGAAATGCTGATCCAGCCCAGCTTGGTTATAGATGTCCTGAACCCATCACGTCCTTTGGTTATTATATCTTACCAGAAGCCATTTCTGGGCTTGAGGATACCTCTCTTCTTGTTTTTCTCTTTGACCTTAGTCACCCAGACACTTGCAGTGACACATCAGGACAGATTGTGGGCAAGATATCATCCAGGAGTCTTAGAAAAGCCCCGTTCTTTTTCCTTTTGGCCTCTGATCTTGGCAATTTTAGAAGAGGGGAGTGACATTCTCAGACAAAGTTAGACCACAGGCCGGCAATATGTCAAGCTTTTCTGAGAAAAATCCCAGTTTATCATGGAAAAAAAAAATGTTCATTTTCTTCTGAGATTCAGTTAATTAAGCAAAAGCCCATTTCTTTCCTTCTGGCTTGCAAATGTGGCATCTGATCTAAATGGAACACCTGCAGGCAGCTTAGTGACAAAACCAACCCGTTTGAATTTCTGCTATCTTTGGAATATTTTAATATGATCAGATGCTTCACTCTTGGATGTAAAACCACATCCCTCTTCTGGAAATGACAGCTTACCCCACAGCCAACTGATGCTATTTATGTAGCATTGTTGTTATTTATTCTCATCTCAAAGGGAAAGATTGAATGGCTTTGTGGTTTCTCCCAAGAAATTGTGGTGCTATGTAATATGAAATCTGCAAGCTCAGGTGATCATCTTTCTTGAGGAGATTTTAAAAGGCAGCTCTTGTGAAATTGCATCAAAAGGTTGGTAGGACATTAGAAGGAGTGTTATTGGGTTTACTGACGCACAGCCCCCTTTTCATGCTAATTGTGACCCAGTGTGCAAGGAGGGCAGACTGCCTTTTCCCCCAAACCTCATCCCCTCCCAGCCAAAAGCAACTATCCTCACACCTACCCCCAGGTTTTCTGACAGCATGTTTTCTCCTAGGAAGAGGCAAATGCTTAAGACGGTATCATGGGGATGATGGTGGGAAGGATTAGATGGACTCCATCCTCCTAATAATCTGCTTTCCACTTACCCCAGTCTGAAAAAGTGCATTAGACATTCATTCTTTCAGATTGTGTAAATATTTGGATCAATAGAAAAACATATGAAAATATGACCAACTGTACTTACAATAAGGGTAATGTAAATGAAAAATATACTCAGATACCATTTTTTTACTAATGACATTGGCAAAAATAAAATTCAACCTTTTTTTGGTGACTATTTGGACAAATAGGCATCCTCATAGCATTGTTGCTGGGTGGGTATCAAATATACAAATGCAGTTACTCTTTGATTCCAGCAATTCAAATCTTGAGAACTGATCTTACAGTAAAAATTGCACATACGAATGAAAAATATATAAAGTTATACATTGAAAACCTTTAAATATCAAAAATTCAAAACAACTCAAGTTCTATCAGAAAAGGACTAGTTAAATTAACAATGGTATATTAACACAATGGGATATTATATGGCAGTGTAAAAGAATGGGGCAAGTCTTTATATTCTTGGAAATATCTCTAGGATGTATTTTTAAATGAATAAATGGAGATGTAGAACAGTGCATATATATTAACACAGTTGACCTTTGAAAAACACAAAGGGTTAGAGGCACTGATCCCCTCCCCTAGTCAAAAACCTGAGTACAACTTTTTGACTCCCCAAAAACTGTTGAAAATCTGAGTATAACTTTTTACTACCCCAAAACTTACACACTAATAGACTACTCCTGACTGGGAGCCTTACCGATAACATGAATAGTTGATTAACACATATCTTCTATGTCGTATGTATTATGTACTGCTTTCTTACAACAAAATAAGCTAGAGAAAAGAAAACATCATTAAAAAACTCTAAGAAAGAGAAAATACATTTGCAGTATTTATTGAAAAGAATCTGTGTACAAGTAGACCTGCACAGGTCAAATCCATGTCGTCAAAGGTCTACTGAATATGTATGGAAAGGGGGAATAAGAATTCATTTTTATTCTTGTTTGGTAATTGCATAAAGATATACTGAAAAGATACTCAAGGAACTAATAGCAGTGGTTACCTGTGGAAAATAGTGAAGGGGATAAGATGGATAGCATCAGGGAGAAGAGTAAGAATTCCTGTGTTTGATGCTTTTGTTTTTGAACCATGTGAATGTATAACCTATTAATGTTTTTTTAAATTAGAGGCCATATATTTATGTATTTAAGTATTTATTTTGTAAAGAATTTTTTATTGTGGTAAAACGTAAACCTATATACCGTAAAACTTGCCATTTTCACTATTTTAAGTGTACAATTCAGTGGCACTAATTACATTCACAATGCTGTGCAACCCTCACTACCATTAATTTCCAAAACTTTTCATCACCACAAACAGAAAATTTGTAACTATTAAACAGTTACCCAGCCTCTAGTTACTTCAAATCCACTTTGCCTCCATGAATTTGCCTGGTCTAGAAATTTCATGTTAATAGAATCATACAATATTTGTCCTCTTGTATCTTGTTCATTTCACTTAGCACAATGTCTTCAGGGTTTATCCATGTTTTAGCATGTATCAGAACTTCATTTCTTTTTATGACTGAATACTATTCCATTGTATGTATGTAACACATTTTATTTATCCGTTCATCTGTTGATGGACACTGGGGTTTATGCTGCAATGAACATTAACGTACAAGCATCTGTTTGAATCCCTGCTTTCAATCCTTTGGCTATGTACCTATAAGTGGAATTTCTGGGCCATATGGTAATTCTGTGTTTAACTTTTTAAGGAACAGCTAAATTGTTCCAGTAGTGGCTGGACCTTTTTATATTCCCACCAGCAATGTATAAGTGTTCCAATTTCTCTGCATCTTCACCAACACTTGTTATTTTCTATTATTTGATTGTAGTCAGAGTAGTGGGTGTGAAATCATATCTCATTGGGGTTTGACCTGCTCAAAAATTTAAACTAACAAAAAAACCATTTAATAAATATCTTCTATTAAATTACAATACCTGTGACAAAATAACGCCTTAATCCTATTATTCAATCCAAAAGTTGGTTGACTGCAGACTCATGTAGCTGAGAGGATGGTACTGGACAAGCCCTATTTTCTGAGTGTACATAAAAGTCATTCATAATTATGTTATTATTATTGAATATCCACAAAATGCTAACCACTTTATGTTATTATTCTTCCCTACAGTCCTATGAGATATACATTTTTATCCCCTTTTCATACATGATGAAAGTGAGAGCTTTCAAAGATAAAGAACAGAGCCAAAGTGAAACTTCTAGTAAATGCCAAAACCAGAATTTGAACCAATGTCTGCTTGAGCTCTGGTCCTGTGCGTTTTCCAATGTAACAAGTCTTTAGAGGGATGGAGGCTACCAGAAGGGGTCAGAGGCCATAGGGTAACATTTTACCTACCTCAAATTTTGTACAAGTTGGCTTTGTCATTCCAAATATTTCTTGTCCAAGATTTGTTCCATTGAAGTCAAGTTTTTTCCTTTCTTTTTCATTTCATATTATGGCATCTGATCTAACTTGCACCATTTTCTTTGAAATCTCAGACTCATAAGACACATTGCCAGAGAACACAGACTTTCCTGTCAGCTGGGCACCTGAGGTTCTCTTCTTTCTCAGGGACATATGAATGTCTCAGGCCTCAGACCACAGTTTCAAATACACCTCCAGTCAACTGGCAGGTTCCTTTACAGAAAGGAGTGAGGTACAATGCAGAAGAGGTAAGATGAATTCCAAGCTAGTCTGAATGGGGGGCTGGTAGAAAGATAAAGGTGAGCACACCCAATGGCCAGTGCATTCCATCCATGATTTGACAGGTGGAATGATCTCCCCCTCTTAGCATGCCCTGCTCTGGGCGCAGTGCCCTTATCTGTGAACAGCTGCTGACAAATGCTGCTTGGAAGTGGCCCAACTTACCCAAGAGAATCTATTGCAGAGCTAACTAGTCACCTCTTCACTAGGTCCACATTTGGGAGGGGTCATTAGAAAGACCACAAACCCAGGCAACCATCAGCACACAGAAATTTCAAACCCTGGAAAATTCGTATCTTGCCAATTGTGCTAAGCTCTTTTACTATAGAAACCCAAGGCAGTTTTCACCATTTCATCTTAACACAAAGAAGTTTTAATGGAAAATATGACGATGGAAGCATTACACGTGTGAGGAGTGTGTCAAAACAAGATATTACTCCAAGATGGATTTGTGTCCCTTGAGGTGATTTAAAGTAATCTTTTAAAAAAATTGGCCAAATTATGAGAAAATATTTTGTATATCTATGAAAACTACTCATTCAGAAAAAAAAAACAACCTATTCTGACTATATTGGGTAGGCTATAGATTCAGACTCAAAGGGAAGGTCAAAAGAAAGTGAGATATGAAAAGTCTTTGAAAGATCTGGACTACAGATGCCATCCTGCTTCTTCCTTCATGCTACTTGTGGCATTGTCACCAGCCACGAAGCCCAGAATGCTGCAAGGCCCTGTTCTTGCCTTGATGTTTTAGGTTTAATTATTTAAAAATTAGTTTTAAATAATAAAACTCAATGTGAATTCAATTTCAGTGTAAACTTTAAGTAAAGAAAAAGTAAAACCTTCTTAACTCTCCCAATCTTATCCCACACTAGAATTTTCTACAACCAAGTTTGTGTGTATCCTTAACAGTCTTTACAAACATTTACATTAATCTAAGTACATTGTGAACTAGAATCAATAGAACAGCTATTCGGCAAATATTTTTTGAGCACTTACTATTTGGAAGGCTTTGTTTTAGGCATAGGAGATGTGGAAAGATTAAGTCATAATATATTGAATACTTAACTTATGCCAGGAATTGGGCTGAGGAATTTACCTTTAATCTTGGATTTAATTGGTACAACAACACTGAAAAGATCTACTACTCTTTTTGTTTTATAGATGAAAAAACTGAAGTTCAGAGAAGCTAGGCAATTTAGCCACAATCGCAGATAATAGAGCCCAGATTCAAACGGAGTGCTGGCTATCAAGCGCCCATATCTTAATGACACAGCATGGCAATGTACTAAAATAATAGTCAGCATTTCTCCAGCGTGCAAGTCACTCTTCTCAAAGCTTTTTCGTATATTGGCTTCTTTAATTTTCACAACAGCATAAATACATATTGTTATCACCTCCATTTATAGATGCAGATACTGAGGCTCAGTGAGGTTAACTTAGCTAAATTATACTGGTAATAGATGGTAGAGCTCGGATTGGAATGCAGTCTGGTTGTATAGCTTCCTCTCATGAGCCTCTATTACACTGCCTATGCCAGTATTATGTACATAAATGCTCATAATACTCATAATGTACTCAAAATGTGCATAAATACTCATGATTAAACATCATGCAGCTCTTTAACACATTGGCTAAGAGTTTGTAACAACAGTGAAATTGAAATATGCTTAGCGGTAATGTACATTAAATATTGAATTCAGAATTGCATTATAGTATGACCCGAATTATTTCAAATATATATAGCAGAGAATTTAGTAAGAAATTAATTTGTTTGGGTTCCTCTTGGTTATGGGTGGGGTTTTTTATTAGTATTATTATTATTATTAAATTTACTGGGATGACATAATAAAATTATGTAAGTTTCAAGTGTATAACTCTGTAATACATCATCTGTATATTGCATTGTGTGTTCAACATCCAAAGTCAAATCTCCTTCCATCACCATATATTTGACTCCCATTATCCTCTTCCATCTCCCTTCTCACCCCTTACCTCTAGTAACCACTAAACTGTTGTCTGTGTCTATGAGTTTTTGCTTGTTTGTTTGTCTTGTTCATTTGTTGCTTTCAGTCTATGATCTCTTAGCTGAGTTTTGTGGAAAGGCCAAAAGCAAAAGTTGCCAGACAATCAGCAGACCACACTCCCACCTCTACCCAGCCTCCCAGAGGAGATTATGCCAGGTTGTAGGGTGTGATGGCTGAAAGTCAAGTGTTTTTGGAGGAGAGGAGGTACAAACAGGAGAATTGGCAAGAAGTTTAGGGAGCTTCTCCCATACTGAGAAGTAGCTGGGATTTTTTTCCAAGTTCCTCAGTTAACGGAGACAAGTCCCTACCCCCATGGTGACACCCAACCTACTAGTAATGTGACTTACAGGAATAATACAAGTGTGTGGTGAGTGATTGGAGAAGGCAGGGACGATGGGGTTAAACAATAGAAACCATGGGCTGGGAGGTGATATCAAAGATCCCTATTCTTTGTTTTTAAAGTTAGATAACTGTGGTGACCAGTGTGCAATGAAAAAAAAGTCTTTTTCCAAAATGTTCTGATCACATAAAACTTTTTTTGGATGATATCCTTCCACCCAACTTCTTGGAAGCACAGGTATTAATAATGCCTGAGCCTTTCCTCCAATATTGCTGGTGAGGCCCTTGATCAAATTTGAAGAGATGTTCTACATAGAGAAAAGACAGAGAAATTTCAACAGTTGCTGTCTTCGGATAGTGCAACTGTGGGTGATTTTTTCTTTTCTTTATGATCTTCTATATTTTTAAGTTTTCTATGATTCTCACTTGTTACTTACAAAATCATAAAACCAATTCCTTTTTTAAAACTCTTATTGGTTATGTCACTTCAGCGTCCATCTGGCTTAGTCATGCTTTATTTCCATCTAGACATTTTTACACTGCAAATGTTTGTTACAAATAGGACAGCTATGATTTTTCTCTAGAATCTAGTCCTAGAATTTGCATTTAGATATATGTAAATGAAAGCAATTTAGGCCAACATTATTCTGTATCCTACTTGAGAAGACTTTTTGAAGTGTTAAGGAAAGCTAGAGGGATTTAATCAGTTTGTTCCATGCTAAATAAGTCCAGGATCAGGAGTGTAAATAATGACAGGGACCAGGCCAGTGTCATAAATGATGCAACACCTTGACTAATGTTCCTGAGTGGTCATTTTAGCAACTAATTCAAACTTTAAAAAAACAGAAATTGGGCCACATATGTAGACAGACCTACTAGAAAATCCCTATAGGCTGCTTGCACAAAAGGAGCGGCCACTTTGCAACTTCTTTTTGAGTCAATCACTGGTTTACAGTTATAGTTATTTACTTCCATTAGATGTGACCTGATACCAAAAATAGACAGACTGTATAGAGTTACTTTATCCCAGACTTTTAATAAATCTATTATAATCTTAGAAACTAGAGCTTTTTAAATCCCATAGTGAGAGCAATCTGTCTTCAGCTGGACCCCAAATGCAAACTGGATCCTTAAGCTTCAGGTCAGCACAGGTCAGTGTTGGGCTTCCCAGGTACTCCCTGGATTGGTCTTCCATGTCTAAGATTGTCTGAAGAATTCCAGTTTCTTGGTGTCAGTATTTTCTTCTGTGTCTGATAATCTCATCTGTCATCTGCCTTCCAGTTTTCACTAGAACTTTTATCACCAGAGCACTGTTTACCTTTGAGCCACACGGCTATGTGTTTTAGTTTATTGTCCCCATTGTAAACTCGCTGAATAAATGTAAACTGGGTCCTAATGTTCAGCCTTGCCTGATTTCTTCAAGCCTCCTTGTCTGCTTCCCTGATATTGTAAGGCACACCTTTCAAGGTATACTTGGGGCCCAGATTGCCATTCGTGGCAATGGACCTGAACTATCTCTGCTGAAATATCTGTCCCTTGATATTATCTACAATCGCAGATAATAGAGCCCAGATTCAAACGGAGTGCTGGCTATCAAGCCATCCCATCTCTCCCAGCAATGACAGAGTCCATCCTTTTACCATTTGTTCAGCTTTACTCTGCACCAAATCAGGTTTGTGCCTTGTCATTCTTCACCTCTCGTATAATGAAGTTCAAGAAACCATTTATTGATTAACTACCATATTCTGGCACTATGTCAGGTGATACAAAGATTAGTAAAGTTAGATCTTTATCTTTAAGAAATTTATACTTTAGTGGATGTATTAGTTTCCTAGGGCTACCTTAACAAAGTGCCACCAACTGGATAGCTCAGAACAACAGACATTTATTGTCTCACAATTCTGGCGGCTAGTTCTGAAATCGGTGTTGGCAGTGGTGGCTCTTTCCAAGGGCTATGAGGGAGAATTTATTCTTGGCCTCTCTCCTAGCTTCTGGCAGCCTCAGGCATACCTGGGCTTCTTAGATGCTATTCTCTATGTTTTCAGAGAGAAGTAGTACCTATCTGTATCCAAATATCCCTTGTTTATAAGGAAGCAGCACATCATACTGGATTAAGAGCCTACCTTACTCCAGTATGGCCTCATCTTAACTACTTTCATTAGCAATAATCCTATTTCCAAATAAGGTCACAGACTAAGAGAGTGGAGGTTAGAATTTCAACATATTAATTGTGTGTGGAGGGGGGAGACACAATTCAACTTGTAACAGTGAGCAAAGTGCATAGAAATAGAGTTAATTGAAATAAAATATCAGATACTAAATACTAATGATGAGTGCTAAGAGCGAGAGGTATTGCATTAGACTGAGGGAGACTACGCAGAGCTGGCTCATGGCAGAATGAAGCTGTCATTTGAACAGGAAGTCAAGTCTTCTGGTGGTGCTGCTACAGAGTAGAGAAGAATGTCTCACTGTGGCTGAGCATACGAAAGCCTCTTCCTTCTGTGGGCAGCAGGCCGGAATGAAGAGGCTCCTCAGGGCATACCTTTGACCTGTGTCTGAGTCCACCACAGAGAAAATGGTCTTCCCACAGCATACGTTGTGCTTCTAATATTTGGGTGTCAGAATCTATTGCACTTACCAGATTTATTAGATAAAATTGCTGGAGGGCGGAAGTATCAAAAAGTATGAGTAATTAAAACACTAAGCAGCAATATTATGAAAGGTATATTAAAATCAATGACATCCATTTGAAAAGATATATTTCACACCCTGTCCTCCAAGTGGGAGACGTGGCTGAGCAGAAACAGGTCAAGCAGAGAGTATTGTTAATGAAGGTCCTTGTGGAAAAGGCTGCTGGAGACAAAATGAGTTAAAATCTTTATTGTGTCTTGACAGCCCACATGAATCTATGATGATGATAAATGTTCTCATTTAGAACTTTTTCTTTTCCTGAGACATTTTACATACTATCTCCAATTTGCTTTGAATTTCTCAAAAGACATATGTTCTCAGAAGAACGTCTCTGCTTGCTTTTCATTAAGTAAGATCTTATCAGGGTGTTTACATGTGGCATCACGTTTGAACTATTAATCTTATGACAGGATATTAAAAAGAGGGGGAGGGGATTCCTTAACAGGTTGAGGGCCATTACCCTTGAGAAGCAGCCCTCAGCACCCAACAAGCACTGGCCCAGGAACGGCAGCTGCAGTGATTAATAGCGCTTTCCGGAAGCTAACAGAGGCAAGAAGGTTTCTCCTTAGTGCGGTGCACAGTGGACGGTGGAAGCTCAACCAGCTTGTGCACCACTGGGCTGGAGCTTGGTGCTGCCAGATCACTGACCTGAAGGACTCTGGCAAGGCACCAATGAACGATGTTAATTTTCAGTGATATTAAGGCTTCTCTGCTATTGAGACTCCAACCAGTGGGGCAACAACAAGGATCCAGGGTAAAAGGAAAAGATTGCAATTGCCTCCTCTCCCTACTAAAACAATTTTATAAAGTACACAAAATACACAAATACACACACACACACACAATACTCTCATAGACTAATAGGAAATTGGCTTAAGATGAGGCTTTTGATGTAACTGGGGTCTAGCATTGCTGGGCCCTAGGATGATAATTAGGACTTTGATATTTGTCCTAAGAGCAATGTAAAGTCTCTGATGGATTTTAGGAAAGAAAATCCACGATCATATTTGCATTTTTCAAAGGTTAGTTCGGCTGCAGTGTAGATAATAGATTTAGAAACAGAAGAACTATAGTGGAACTCCTCGGCCTAAGGCAGGGCTGTGGAGAGGAGAAAAGTATATACATCCCAGGATAGTTTGGTCAAATCGAAGGACCTGATGATGGCTTGAACATTGGGGATGGGAAAGAAGATGAAAAGAGAGACTTCCAGTTTTCTAGGCATGCAAACAGATGAAAGGTAAGGAATTCACAGAGACAGGGAGATATGGGGACAGTCCAGACTTGGTGGGGCAGGTCACAAATTGGATTTTGGACATATTGGATTTACAGTGCTTATAAAATATTTAAGTAGGGAGGTTAAATTGGGTATGCCCATGCCTTAATGTAGCCTGAAATCTAATCTACTTATTACGGTCTAGATATCTCTTATTCATTTTTCTAAGTCAGTCTTCATGTTTTGTTTTGTTTAATTACAAACATTTTTGTAATTGGAGAGAATAGGAAACCTTAGAATTGTGTCAAATTTGTAAATTAAATGTACACAAAATATCCCAGGAACCTTTTTTCCCCCCTTTTTTATCCAGGAGAAGGACTGCCATTTGAGGGAGTAGAAATCATACAAAGGTCAAGGGTCTACCAGACCACCCAGAAAGGTCACAAAGCCGGGTTAACACTGGTGAGGTTCTAAGAGAAATGAAGTCTATCATTAGTAGGAAATATATGTATTCTTGCTGTATGTTAGTCAGCTTTTTGGATTTTTCTCCAGACTGTATCCACTGGTGTCTCTGCTTAGGGGAACACAGGGTGTGGCCACATTGTACCATTCTGCCAATGTGTCAGGGCAACACATGCACCCAGACCACCCACTGGGGGAGAAATATGTCCACTCCATGTCCCCTTCCATTAGCATGAGAGATATCTCAAAATTTACCTTAATATTATTCCAAATCACTCTATGAAGTGAATGTCAAATATTTTATCTTCAGTTTCTTAAAAGACAGAATGGGTTGCTTGGGGGAAATGTCCAGTCAGTCATAAAGCATTTCCAAAGGAAAGGCGTATTAAATGAAAATAATAATTCTTGTCTTGTTCAACAAGAATGGCTGCTCCTGGGGGTACCGTGTTTCCCCGAAAATAAGACCTAGCTGGACAATCAGCTCTAATGTGTCTTTTGGAGCAAAAATTAATATAAGATCTGGCATTATATCATATCATATCATATCATATCATATCATATCATATCATATCATATCATATCATATCATATCATATCATATCATATCAAGACCGGGTCTTATAGTAAAATAAGACCAGGTCTTACATTAATTTTTTCTCCAAAAGATGCATTAGAGCTGATTGTTCAGCTAGGTCTTATTTTCGAGGAAACACGGTAGTAAAACTTATCCTCCTACCAAGACAAACCCAGAAGATGGCATCAGCATAGGACAGAAGGCAGTCCTGGGGAACTGAGAATCGTGCAGTTGGCAGCTCTGCTTTACTTGACTGAATAGCTCGTCTGTGTTGTGCGGAGCATGTGCACCTTATGGGGTGGAAGACAGTGCAATCAGGTAAGACATTTTTTACTTCTTTTTCAGAAACAGGTTGACTGTTGAGTGTAGGCTGAGTGACATGGACCAAGTTTAAAATCTGCAGTAACTTAAACCTAGTACCTCTAGACTGAGTACTGATTATGGAGTTGTATCTTTTGTGCCGTGGGCTGAGAGGAACAGCTGGATAGCAGAAAGATCCCAGAGGGATTCAACAGGCTGGAGCAGCGCAACCATTTCAAAGAATACAGACACTGTAGGAACACACCAGGCTGTGGTAACACTGGATTTATCCCAACTTATTCTTTCCGTTTCTCAATTTTCTCATCAATTAAAATGAGATCAGTAAGACTTACCTTATTGGGTTCTTGTGAAGATTAAATGAGTGAAAGATGCAAAATGCTAGACCAGCACTTGACACCTGCCAGGAGCTCTCTACATAACAGATTATTATTATTATAATTAAAATAAAGGTTAAAGTATGACTGATAAGAAATTATTATACATCATAATTTTTATCAGTTATTGTGCACAAGATTCTCATCTAAAGAAAATTATCTATTTAAAATGAAAAAATACAACTCTTTTACCTTTTGTTCTGCGATGTTAGTAGAAGAATAAATCAGAATATTCTCTTTCACCTATGAAAACAGGTGGGTATGCAGGCCATGCCTGAGAAATTTTGGTGATGTTTAAGGCAAGCCTATAATTTTAAGACCTTGAATATTACCTTGGTTTAACAAAAGACCTTGTTGATCATTTCTGATTGGGTCAGGGGAAGTCCCAGAGAAATTCTTGAAGGAATAAGAGAGAGGACAAGAAAAACAAACTGTTCTGCAAAGTAAAGCAAGAGGAATTTTCATTTTAGCCCTATGTTTCTTGTTACACCAGAAACTCACAATGTTCTATGTTTGAGGCGATGGGTGGGAAGAAACAAAAACAGTGACAGGAGGGGAATAAGAAACTGAAGTGAGAGGGGATCAGGAAAAAGGTAAGCTTTCTATAAATCTTTGAAAATATGGGCAGAAAATGATGGTTCTCACAAATTACATGGGATCAGAAGATTTTATCTATCATCTATCTACTATCTATCTATCTATCTATCTCTATCATCTATCTATCTATCATCTATCTATCTATCTATCTATCTATCTATCTATCTATCTATCTATCTATCTATCATCTATCTATCTGTCATCTATCTACCTGAGTAACCTACTCCCAGAGCCACATGAGAAGACTCTAAGGAGTTACATAAGACTGAAGGAACGCAAGAAGCTCATACTTAGGTTATATTTTGTTTACTTTTATGCTCTTGTTCCAAGGTCATTATTAGCATTTGCACATCTAGCACATATGCAATAAGAAGCATTGAGATATCCAGAACTGAAACTATTACTCAGTTTATAAATATTTCTGAGTTCTATGTCCTGAAACAAAATTTGGATAATGCTGAGGCACCTGATGAGGCTTACTCTGAAATACTCTAGGAATGTTGCCTTAGAAATACGAAAGCATAACCTAAGCTAAAATTTTGACATGAACATAACTTCATTAGTACAAGGCAAAATACTCTTGAGGGGACAGCAGGGTGGACGGCCCTGTGTGATGGCTGTGCTTACAGAATGTCCTTCACTTAGGTCAAAGGACAAATAAAAAGCTCTTCAGAGAAACTTCTGATTTTCACTGTCCATGTCAGGAAGCTCCTAGATTTCATCTGCCTAAGTGAGCTCCTAACCAATGTATAACTGATTTATGTCTACTTTATAATACTGCAGATGTTGAAATCAGAACTGGTGTTTGTCATTCTTTGTTGTAGGAATTTTGCTGAAGATTTCAGAAACTTTCTTATCTTGGCCCTCTGATGGCTCAGGTTGAGAACGATCCTGATAGGACTTCATGTCTGCCATGTCCATACTGAAATTCATTGTTGTGTTTTAATTCTTCTTTTTTGATGAGAAATTCAATATTAATATCCTCCTTATGTGAAAAAAATTGCTGTTTTATTCCCTATGGTTACCATTTCTCTTAGTAAAACAACACTGATTTTTATAGCTGGGCACATTGCCACTCATGTAAAGATACATTTCCCTCACAGTTAAGGAAGGCCAAATGACTATGCTCTTGCCAACGAGATGTACACTGAAGTGTAGTACAACACTTTAGGAAAGTCTCTTTTAGAAAGAAGGGACACCTTCTCTTTTACATGTTTTCTTTCTTTTCCTGCTATTTGAAATGTATATACTGGGGGGCCAAAAAATGTATACAATTGGACACTTTGGTCAACATTGCTCAAGCAATAGTTTGCCATCATCAGAAGTGTCTGGACGCTGATGGTCATAACCACTCTGAGCACCTCTTGTAATTGCCGAAGTCAAATCTGCCTTGTATTCATCTTTTGTTATTGGTATATATTATTGCAATTTTAATACAGTTGCCCTTTCTTAAAATGTGTATGCTTTTTTTTGGCACCCTCTGTATAATGGCAGGTGCTCATATAACCATTTTGAACCATGAGGTGTCTTTAATAGAAATCAAGTATGTAGAGCAACGGGGCTGAAAGCTTTGTGATTTCAGATACCATCATACACCTACTATGTTAGCTTTGGACTGAAGTATTAATTATGGTGAAAATCGTGCTTCTATAGAAAAAAGAGCCTTATGATGACTCCAACAAATGAAAAATTTGTTTCTTTTCACAGGCTAGATAAGTAGGCTATATGACTCAAAATCACCGAGGGACCCAGTCTGGGAGGGCACTCCTCGGCACATGGCTCCCAGTTTGCCTTAGTCTTTACCATGTCAAGCCAGTGAGAAGAAGAGAGCAGGAGGAGCACACCTCCAATGACAGAAGACACCTGTCACTCCTGCTCACATGATTTGGGTGAGATTGTAGCCTCCCAGCCATACCCGAATGCTAGGGAAGCTAAGGACAGTCCAGCTGGGCAATCAGCTCTGTGCCCAGAACAGCCTCATATATATAGCTGCCCATCATCATATTCTATCCAGATGACAGAAAAATATCGTCTTGTCTCATTTAACTTACTCCGTCTATAACCTATATCTATCTCATGTAATAAATGCACGTGGGGCATTTATTGTTCACAGCTGAACATAATCTTAATTGATATACTCGTTTAGTGGTTTATTCAATGAACTTCTTATCTGTTACTCATAAATCTGGATTGTTAGCTAAATACTAAATTACCTTCCAGCTGTAAAATTCTAAGAATCATCAAACCTTCCTTTCTCAAGGTTCTTAATGAGCAACTTGCAGGTTAAAATACAAGCAAATCAGGAATTCTTCCCTGCCTTGTGGCATATAGCAACCACTGCTAAAGGGCCCATTGTGAGCTATTGTCTGGGGAAGGGGAAAAGGCAAGAGTCGCTGGGGGTTAATCTCATCAGAAGCTGGAAAGGGTAAGTCACCAATGAAAGATGTTGACAGAAGCAGCCACTAAGGTTTCTGACCACAGAGAGCAGCAGCACTTAGGATATCAGATTGGAGAGTCTCTTTTGCTCAACAGTACTTCATCTTCTGGGCCATCTCAGCAAGTCACTCCCACGGGATGAGGGAGTTATATTAATAAAACACTTTTGTTTGCAAATGACTGAAAACTTAAGCCAAAAGGACTGAACTAATGTCTGACTGATATATCTAGAGATATATACAGGGGGTGCCAAAAATGTATACACATTTTAAGAAAGGAAAACTATTAAAATTGCAATACTCAATATATACTGATAACAAAAGATGAATACAAGTCACATTTGACTTCTGCAATGACAAGAGGTGCTCAAAGTAGTTACCATCAGCGTCCAGACACTTGTGATTACAGTGAATTACTGCTTCAGCAACGCTGACCAAAATGTCCACTTGTGTATGATTTTTTGGCATCCCTGGTATTTTTGGAGAAATAAAATTACTTGGAGACGAGTTTGGTTCCTGGTTCAAATGATGTCAACAAATTAATTTCTTCCTTCAGTTTCTTTGTCTCTCTGTCTCTCTGTCTCTCTCTCTGTCTCTCTCTTTCTCTCTCTGTCCCCCATCCCTCAGACACGTCCAACCTCCTTTCAGGCTCTATAGATGAACTAGAAGATTCAGGTCAAGAGAAAGTCTGCTTCCCTAATCAGCAGTCCCAGAAATGAGTCTCATTGTCCTAATTGGACAGATCTGGCTTATATCCCTGACTGTGGCCCAAACACTGTGACCAGGGAAGTGGAACAAGCAGAGTGACTCAACTGTGGTCACACACTGAACATTTGGAGATGGAGGTGGAGTCAGCTTCATGCTGAGCACATGAGCTGAGTGTGGGGAAGTCAGGACACCTTGATTGTAAGAAGAGAGAATAGATAATGAGTGGCAAGAACAACAGATAAAACCTCCATATATTTCCAAATGTAAAACCTCAAAGAAAGACAGTTCAAAGTCTCATCTAGTTAACGTACCCGTCTTTAAGTATAAATCTCTGAGTCATGTGTAGTCCTCACAGTCATATAAATATGCTGGTTCTCATGATCCAGTGACCCATGGCTAATGAATAATTTTAACTATCCCAGTATGCTCGATGTGAAATAGCAGTCCATTGCCCCATGCCTAGCTAGTAAGTTTAACCATTCCAACATGGGCAATGAGCAATGATGGAGAAAGAGCAAAGTAACTACAACCAAAACATTTATTTAAAAAGCAGTAGGGGAGGTGGGAAAT
Organism: Rhinolophus hipposideros; assembly: GCF_964194185.1. Lineage (NCBI taxonomy): Eukaryota > Metazoa > Chordata > Mammalia > Chiroptera > Rhinolophidae > Rhinolophus > Rhinolophus hipposideros. The sequence continues at coordinate 11,474,134 of NC_138048.1, forward strand.
AATGCCCACTGAGTCCCAGTTTATAATATGCAAGCTCTCCTGTGGGCATGGAAAGCAATGACACTGCCTTGGCTGGGAAATCTTCTTTGATCAGTCAGTCTGGTTGACCTTGGCCTTGGTTCTGTTCTCTGAGATCATTGCCCATCATTACGTTTTTCTCATAGCTTCTGGTTCTAGTCTCTGGAGGGATCTCCCTTGTGCATTGTCCTGCTCAAGAGGTGAGTACTGGGGAGGATGCCTTTCTTGGAGTCCACTTCATCGTGGTATATGTCAGGGGCCGGAGGGTTATTTTAGGTGTTGACCAGAAACCTTCACTGACCTACCACTTCACCTCAGTCAATTTTACATTCAAGGTTCTAGCTTTCGCAAAACACCATGGCAAGAATTAATTTTAATGATTTTAGTACTCTTTTACTTGAAAATCATGAAAAGATCAACTCAAACTGGCTAAGAAAAAGGGGGCATTTATTGATGTTGATAACTGAGAAATCCAAGGACATCATTGGCTTCAGGTAGAACTTGTTTAAAGATGTGCACCAATCTCCATTTATTGATCTGCTTCTTCTAGGTCTGTTCTCTTTTCGAATTTCATGTGGTGGTCACTAGTGGCTTCAAACTCATACCAAATAGTTCCTAGGAGGTCTTGTTTTACACACACACACATATAACCCACCATACAAATCCACTTAACATGTGGACAGAAAGGTGGAGATTGCTCATGGCTTCTCATACTCTCCATTTGAGAAGAAACTTGAAAGCCTGGATTCCCCAAATGGGGTACTGGGTCATAGAAAACATGTAGGGTGACCTAGAACTTAGCAGCCTCGCAGAGAGTACAGTACAGGAAAAGTATTGTCTAAACAATTTGCATTTTTGGCTTTGTTCCTCTGAGTACCTTTTGTCCCTGAGAGTGCTGAAAATAATCATTTACATCACGGCAGCAACAACAGTTACTGAGAGGACAGTGGCTGTGTGGTTCATTTGAGGCATCAACTTGTTTAGGCCATTGTACCCAAATATCTGTTCAAACACTGGTCTGGATGTTGCTTGAAGGTATTTATTTAGATGAGATTAACAATTAAGTCAGTAGTTTTTGAGTCAAGCAGCTCAACATCAAAATGTGGGTGGGCCTCATCCAATCAGCTGTAACAAATTACCATAAACTCAGCAGCTTAAAACAGCATCCATTGATTATCATGTAGCTTTAGAAGTCAGAAGTCTGACACAGGTGTCACAGGCTACAATCAGTGCGTCAGTAGGTCTGCATTCCTTCTGGAGCCTCTAGAAAAAACCCATCCATCCAGTTGCCCTTTCCAGCTCTAGAAGTCACCTGAATTCCTTGGCTTGTGGCCTCTTCCCACATCTTCAAAGCCTGCGGTGTGGTATCTTCCAGTCTCTCTGAGTCAGACTCACCTACCTCTCTCTTATAAGAACCTGGTGACCTTGAGCCCACCTGGATAATCCAGGATCATCTCCTTCAAGAACGTTAATTTAATCACACCTGCAAAGTCCCTTTTGCCATATATAATAAAATGACATGTTCACAGCTTCCAGGGAATAGGATAGAGACATTTTTTGGAGGGGAAGGGGGATTATTATTCGACCTACTACAGCCCTTTTAAAAAACTGTCCTTTTGTGATGCGTTTAGTCACCCATTTAACAGGGACGAGCTGGGACGACTTTGCTGTTGTAGAAGGTGGTGTTTCAGCCAACAGTAAACAAGGCAGGTCTGGTTTCATGCTCATGAAGTGTACCTCTAGTAGGGCCAGATGCAAAACAGGTAAGTAAATAAGTATATATAATAAGGCAATTTCAAATAGTGTTATGAAATCTGAAAAACATAAAAGGATCTGGTGTGACAACTGGAGGGGCGATGGAATGAGGTTGCTTCTAAGGTCAAGGTTTTTGTGCTGCAATTCGAAGAAGCCACAAGCCAAACCAAGATACATGAGAAGGACATTTCAGGCAGAGGAAACAGCCATTGCACAGGCCTCAGGTAGTGAGTAGTGTGATGTGATCGAGGAAAAGGTCATGCTGGAGCACATGGGAAGCGTAGTACAAAACGGTGTCAGAACTAACTGGATTTAGATTTCTGACATGGGTCATGCAAGGCTTTGTGGGCTGTAGCAAGAAGGTTGCATTTATTAGAGGGCTTGGGGAGTCATTGTTTTCCCCCCATAGGATGTTCATTGTTAGAGAAACATGATAGCACCAAGGAACTTGCTCATCAGGTAAGCTGCTATCACCATTTTCTGAGGAAAATATGTCCAGAATCTTCCATTCAGTCCTATCCCTACAGCATTTCACCCTATAGACTATTTCCTACCACACAGCAGTCTGCCACAGTGAGTATGCCTGCAGAATTTAAGCAGTTAGCAAAAATTTTTTGAGCTTACATATAAATATCCGAATTTGCTGATCATTTTTCAAATGCATTTTGCCTATGTGGAATATCCACAAAATATTCATAGGAAAAGAGGAAATTAGATGTGTTGTCTCTTAGCTCAATGATTTAGTATTAGCTTCTTATCACTACCCAGTAAAAGGAAAATACAGATACTCCCTGCCTCTCCCCACCCCAACTTAACTAGGTTTCAGTAAGATCTATTTTAGGTTTCTTCACAACAGGAAAAAGTCTCTGTTTCTCAACACATATAAACCTGCAGGAAAAAGAGCTGAAAAGTAAAGGAGAAAATTGCTTTAGTAATCTTGCAGTAATTCATCTTGGGGAAAAAAATAATGTCACAACCTTATTTTTAAAGTCCAAATAAAAAGAAATATGAGCAGTTAGGCCAGGTATCAGGAACCTTAGGTAGCAATTTGAGAATCATAGTCAAGAAACAGCATATTAAACCAAAAGCATTTTGAAACAAACAAACAACAAACGAGGGATGGCTTGATCTTTGGTAAATATCTGTCTCTAGTTCTAGGTCTAGTTCTACTCGTAGCTCGATCCATATCTGGTTTCTCCCTTCTCCTACATCCCCACCCATTTCAATAATTTATAGTTTATCCTTTCCATGTTTCTTTTAGCAATAATAAGCAAATACACACATAGTCTTATTGTGTCTTATTTCTTAAAGAAAAGGAAGTCTATTACCCTTTACTTGGCTTTTTGGTCCAGATAGCTTTGAAATAATTACCTATCAGTTTCTTTCTCTCTCCATCTCCCCGGCAACTTCCCCTACCCCTCTAGGTTGTTTTACACTACTTAGTTTTATGGTTACATTACAATTCATTCAATCTCATATGAATGGATATTTGGATTATTTTCTATATATTGTTATTATACAGAGGGTGCCCAAATATTTATACACGTTTTAAGAAAGGAAAACTGTATTAAAATTGTCATACTCAGTATACACCAATAACAAAAGATGAATACAAGTCATGTTTGACTTCTGCAATAACAAGAGGTGCTCAAAGTGGTTTCCATCAGCGTAACTTTAGTACAGTTTTTTCCTTTCTTAAAATGTGTATACATTTTTTTGGCACCCTCTCTATGTAATGATGCATATATAACTTTCGGTTTTGTAGGAGTGCATCTTCAGGCGAACTCCTAGAAGTGGAATTGCTGTGTCAAAGGCTACATGCAAGTGTAGTTTTGTTGGACATGGACGAATTCCCTTCACACCAGACCAAACCACTTTGCACTCCCCCATCAGCTTAGTTTTCCACACACAGTCTCATAGTCCGAGTGGGTTGTTAGGCTTTTTAATTTTTGCCAGTCTGATAGTTAAGAAATTGTATCACACTATAGATTAAGTTAGCATTTCTCTTATTATAAGTGAAGTTGAATACTTTTCTCATATTTCAATACCCCAGATAAATCTTTATGGAATTATATATGCATTGTTTTGCCCACTTTTCTATCAGATTTTGTTTCTCCCCCTCTTGATAGTAAAAACTTCCTTATGTATAAAGAAACCATTCTTTTATCTGTGACATTCAGATATTTTTGTGTTATTTTCTTTCAATTTTGACCATGGTTTCTTTGTCATGCAATTTGTTTTTATTTAGTAAAATTAATCAGTCTTTTCTTTTATTGCAATGGGATTTAAATCTAGTTAAAAAAAACTTTGTCCACTTCAAAATTATAAAAAAAAATCCATCCATTTTTTTCCCCGCTAATACTCACATGAGCTCATTTTTACACTTACATTTCAGATTTATTTTGAATTTTTTCTGGTGCATTGTGTGAGGTATGAATCCAATTTTATCTTTTTTCCTAATGGTTATTCAGAGTTTTTCGTGAGAAATCAGCTGACAGTTTTATGGGCACTCCCTTATAAGTTACTAGTTGCCTTTTTCTTGCAGCTTTTAGGATTCTCTCTTTGTCTTTAACCTTTGTCATTTTAATTATAATGTGCCTAGGTGTAGGCCTGTTTGGGACTCTATGTGCTTCCTGGACTTGTATGTTTATTTCCTTTCCCATGTTAGGAAAGTTTTCAGTCATTATTTCTTCAAATAGGTTCTCAATCTCTTGTTTCTCTATTCTGCTTCTGGTACCCCTATTATATGAATGTTTTTACACTTGATATTGTCCCAGAGGTCTCTTAAACTATCCTCATTTTTTCTTTTTTTTTTTATTCTTTTTTTCTTTTTGCTGTTCCGGTTGTATGTTTTATACTACCTTGTCTTCCAAATCTCTGATTCGATCCTCTGCTTCATCTAGACTGTTGGTGATTCCTTCTAGTGCATTCTTCATGTCAAGTGGTGTATTCTTCACGGCTGACTTCTGTTTTTCTTTCTTTCTCTTTTTTTGTGTGGTTTCTATGTCCGTTTTTATGCTAGCTATCTTTTTGTTGAAGTTCTCACTAAATTCCTTCAGCATCCTTATAACCATTGTTTTGAATTCTGTATCTGGTAGGTGGCTTATAACATTTCATTAAGTTCTTTTTCTGGATTTTTTTCCCTGTTCTTTCATTTGGGACACATTTCTTTGTTTCTTCATTTTGGCTGCCTCTCTGTGTTTGTTTCTATGTAATAGGTAGATCTACTATGTCTCCCAGTCTTGGCCAGGTGTCCTTGTGTTGTAGGTGTCCTGTGGGGCCCAGTGGCACAGTCTCCCTGGTCACCTGTTCTGGGAGCTCCAGGAATGTCGCTTGTGTGGGTTATGCCCTCTTGTTATAGCTGAGCCTTGATTGCTATTGGCATGTCAGTGGGTGGGATTGGCCCTCAAGCTGACTGGTTGTGAGGTTTTGCCACAAGCACAGCTTACTGGCTGCTGTGTGGGAGGCTTACCCTCACTGAGTAGAATTTGCTCCAGTGGGCTCTGGTGCATGTTGAGACCACCATTTGTGAGTGCCACTTATGGGGCTAATTGATCGGTGGTGTGCTGTGGTCTGAAGCCGACCTCCCAGAATGCTGGTTCTGGGGCCTCTTGGGAGGGGCTCTGGTGCAGGCCCAGGTCAGCCACTGCCTGTGACTGTTTGGGGACTACCTGGTAGGAGCTACAATGCGATCAATGTTCACTGCCTGTGCTAAAACTGGAGGCATATGGGGAGAGGACACACTATGAACTGAGGACATCTGCCTTCAGTACTGGGCCTGGGGTAGCTCCACAAAAAGCCTGTATATCCCAAGGCTTGCTGCTACCTGTCAGTTTCCTTAAGGTTCAGCCCCTGATAGAGCCTCATGCAGTATGCAAGGTGGGTGAGGTAGGATCTCAGGGAGTCATTAGAGGGGGAAGATTTGTGGTCACCAGATTAATGTAAACTCTGGTTTGGTGCCAGTGCTGAGCTTGGAGCGACTCAGCAAAAGTCTCAGAGCACACTGAGGCCATTCACCGCCAGCTGGAGGCCTGCCAGACTCTGATAGTTTTCCAAGAAAGAGTGCAACGTGGGCAAAGTTGGCTGCTCCCTGAGAAATTGCCTCCAGCATTGGGGGAGTTGTGTGGGGCAGGATCCCAGTGAGTCAGCAGGTGAAACAGCAGAGCTCACCAGGCCAATGAAATTCAGATTTGCCCGTGATGGGGGCGGGCTCAACACAGGAAAGATGGCTCCCACCTGCCGGTTGCATGGGAAAAGGACCTCACACAGGGAAAATGCCTACTGTCCTCCCCAAAAGCCACGCACCTCAGTCTGTACCCTCGTATGTCTCCTACACCTTCCAAGTCACCATCCCTCCACCGAAGCCCAAGGTGAGTGCTTGCGAGACAGTGAGTCTGTGCGCAGACTATTTAAGAGGCCGTCAGGGTTTCCCGCAGCCTTCGGTCCCACCCAGATGGTCGCAATCCCCACTGTTGTTCACAGCCAGATGTTGTGGGGGCTCTTATTAATGGCATCAATACTTTGGGTTGGGTAGCCTGGTGTGGGGGCCTGGGTTCCCTGGCTCCTCTGAGGGGGAAACTTTGTGGCTGATATATCCCTACTGATTCTCTACCATCACATGGAGGTTTGGCTCATTCCAAGTCTCTGCCCTCCTACCAGTCTCGACATGGCTTCTTTCTATTTTTAATCATAGGATTTTTTGGCTAGACTTCAGATGGTTCTCCAAGTTGACTTTTCTATAATTTAGTTATAATGTTAATGTGTTTATGGAGGGATGCAGGCACAGTTTTTCTTTACTCCGCCATCTTAGATCTCTTTCTCAAAATTGATACTTTTATGATGTTGAATTATCCAAGAACAAGTATATGTTATGTGCCGCTGAGTCTGCTATGATTCCTGCAGACCTTATGAATGAGTGAAGTCCACAATGTCCCATCCTCAACAGCCCTGCTTAGCTCCTATAGACACATGCCTCTGGCTTCTTTTAAGGAGTCAATTCACTTAATAGTTAGTCATCTCATATGTGGTCTAGAACAAGTATGTCCTTCCATTTGTTTAAGTCTTTGTCTTTTTCAGAAGCGTTTTCAAATTTTCGTTATATATGTTGTCTATTTCTTGTTAAGTTTATTCCTAAATACTGAGAAAGAGGAGAATTGCGAGAGAAATTTTCTATGGCAATTTCCAATTGTAAAAGTCTCCCTTTATCTATGGGGAACAAGTTCCAAGACCCCAGTGGTGTCTGACACCTTGGATAATACTGAACCCTATATATATTATGTTTTTGCCTATACATACTGTGGGGACAGAGCCAGAAGTGCAGTTTCCAGGCTCTCGGCCTCATGTGGAAAGGTACTGGCTCAGGTAGTAAATGGCCATCAACTGTGATTGGATGGCCATCAGCTGTGGCTAGTTGGCCGTCAGCTGTAACCAGTGAGCCATTGGCCACTAATATAACTGCTGTGGCTATGCTAGCAGCAAATGGGGGCTAGTAAGAAGATGGTGGCTGAGACTTCAAGCGGTGCAGTGAGGGTTGCGAACAGTGTGGCTCCTGCTTCCTGTTTCTCCAACCCAACCGCCAGCGAGAATATAGTAGTATGACTCCCCTACCTATGGCTCCGTGGGTTTTCCTTTTTGGCCTCACCACATCCTGTGTTCTTATGTGGGGAGCGGGAGCAGAGACCCTGCATGCTGCCCTGCACGAGACATACATACAATTTAATTTATAAATTAGCCACAGAAAAAGGTTAACAACAATAACTACTCATAAAATAGAACAATTATAAGAATATACTATATTGAAAGTTATGAGACTGCAGTCTTTCTTTCTTTCTCTGATAACTGATCTGATAACTGAGATGGCTACTAAGTGACTAACAGGTGGGTAGCGTGTGTACACAGTGTGGATACGCTGGACAAAGGAATGATTCATGTTCCAGGCTGGGTGGAGCTGGATGGCTTGAGATTTCATCATGCTACTCAGAAGGGCATTCATATTAAAACTTATGAATTGTTTATTTCTAGAATTTCCAGTTAATATTTTTGGGTGACTGTAACTGAAACCATGGAAAGCAAAACCACGAATAAGAAGGGACTACTATAAATGGAGGTTATTATTATATAAATTTTAAATCCTGTTGTCATAGCTAAATGTGGTTTCTGTTAGTTTTATTTTAGATCCTCCTTGTTTGTGTTATGAATTTAGTTAAGTCTTTCTTTGCGATATAAGGCATAAATATGTTAAAATTTCCATGAATGTTGGAAAAGAAGGTACGTTCAATTTTGAAAGTAGAACATTTAATATATCTATGAATTGATGCTTAACAATTCTATTGGTCAAATTATCCATGTCAATATCTATGTATTTGATTTGACAAAGTGTATTAACATTTTTTAAACATTTCCCAATTGAGAAAACTATATATTTCTCTAAATTTCTCCTTGGTTTTTGCAGATAAATTTTACTTTACTAATTTGAATCTATGTTATTTGGCAAGTAACTTATCTCTAGTGTACCTTCATTGTTCACTATAATTATTGTCAAGGTAATTATGTGCTTCATATTTTTTCTCAAATTAAAGTTACCATACTGCTCTATATTATTTTGTTTCAACAAATTTTTGTCTTTTTTAGTTAAAGTCCTTTTACTTTTTAAGTTGTAAGTTTAAGTTTTCTTTTTACTTTTGTTTTAAACATATTCCTTCTAAGGACACTTGTATTTTTGTGGCTATGGTATAATTTTACTAGATGTTTTCATATTTAATAGCTATCACTAATTTTCCCCCAAAAGTGATATAGTTATTTATATTCCTGGAATCCCAATGATAGTTCCAGGTACATAATATTTTCCAAAAGTATATAGTTTTTGTCCAACAGATGGCTGTAAAAAATTCTTCATCATGAGTGTTTTATTTATTTATTTTTTGAACATCTTTTGTTGTGTTTTTTGGGAACTATGTCTTCCACTTCTGCAAACTGCTTGTTTAGATACTTGCTTATATTTGCCTTGTTGATATTAGAAATCTCCAAATATTCTGGATGATAATCCTCTGTTGATTATAGTCGTTGGGAATATTTCTATTAGTTTTTGGTTTCCATTTTAATTTGTAAATCATGTTTTATAATAAACAAAAGTATACTTTAATATAAATTATCAATCTTTTCTTTCATGACGTGTTTTTTATAGCTTATTTAAAATTCCTTACCTGAGGTTCTTAAAGAAAGTCTTCAATGTTTTTTTCTGAAATTTTAGCGTTTCCTTTTGCTATTAAGTTTTTATATCTGGAACTGACATTTTTATATAGTGTGGGTAGACATAAAATGTAACGCTTTTTTGTAAAAATAACCTATTTTCCCATCATTCTATATTTAAGATTCCTTTGCTAGAACATGACAATGTTAGCACCTGGATCTTGGACTTTCCAGCCTCTGGGAATGAAGAAAAAATTTCTGTGTTACATAAGATACCCAGTCTGTGGCATTTTGTTATAACAGTTTGACTGGACTAAGACAAAAAATTAGTATCAAAAAGAGGGGGTGCTTCTGTAACAAATATGTTGACATATAATGTCCAAACTAGTAGAAAATTTTTATGAAAATTTTATTTGAGTCAAACAGAGGATAAACCAGGAAGCAAAATCTCAACAGACTGAGAAAATACTTCTAAGCATAACAGTTTGCAGTTTCTTTTATACATTTGGAATTAGGATGGAATTTATAGAAGATTACATGAAGGTGGGAAAAAGCCAGGTGAGTATTGGATTACAGGAGAGTTAATGAGATTGTGTGATTTTTTGAGGGTGGTTTCTCTTCTGAAGGATCTGAAAAGAGACATTTAAAAGGTGTAACCTACATGAACAGAAACAATATACAGAGCTTGCTTAAAGCAAAGACAAACTTTCCTAAAGAGATAATATACCTGGGACATGACTACCAACCCTACTTGCCCATTTAGGAATGTATGGTCAGATTACCCTGTGAGGTTATTTTCCGTAGAACCCCCTTTTCATCCACAAATACCTAATAATGTGGAAATGACTTTGTAATGCGTAATGGGTAGAGGCTGGATGAGCTTGGAGGTGCTTTCCAGAAAAAACCTACATTGCCATGAACAGACCTTTGAAGGCAATTCTGATGAAAGCCCAGAAGGAAAAAAGGAGAGCTATATGGATCTCCTTAGAGAATACTTAAATGCTCATGAACAGAATATTGGTAGAAATGTGGATGGTAAAGGCCATTCTAATGAAGTCTCAGATGCAAGCGAGGGAAATATTACTGGACAATAGAGGAAAGGTCATCTTTGTTATAAAGTTGCAAAGAAATTGTCTGAATTGTGTTCATGTGCTAGAGTTTTGTGGAAGGTAGAACTTGTGAGCAATGAAATTGGATATTTGACTGAAGCTATTTCTAAGCAACATGTTGATGGTGCAGCTTGGCCTTTCTTGAATGCTTATGGTAAAATAAGGAAAGAAAGACTCACTTAAAGATGGAATTGTCAATCAAAAGGGAAGCAGTACTTTAAAAATGGGAAGATTGTCAGCCTATTCATTTTGCAAAAAATGAAAAAGCTATTCTGGAGAGAACACTAAGGATATGGCCAAGGGACCCTTTGATTAGTATGGGTGTGAACTACAGATTTAATTACTCACCCCAGTAGGAAAACAGCCAATTTGAACCAAAGAGAAAAGAGACAGGAAGGAATGAAGAAAAGTTGTGGGACTTAGACTTTACATGACAGAAACAGAAAGCTATTCAGCTTGGATGTGTAAGATTTTCAAGACAAACAGGTCACTAGGGCTGTCGCCTCAGTTTCAGGGCCGGGGGGCATTCAATAGGCCAGATGACTCCCACCCAAAGCTACTTTCACTTAGATTTTGAAAGGTGTAGCTGCCTGAAGTTGTGAACATATGACTCAGGCAGAGAGCCTTGGAGAGAGAAGGCAAGGCCAATGCAGAGGCACCCTGTGAGGGAATGCCCAGCAGAACCCTAGGTAAGGGCTGATCTTGAAGCTAGGGACTGGTAGAGGCACAGGCACAGGACTTCAACCCATGACAGCTGTAAAGTGGCTGTGCCCAGCAAAGCCATGAGGGCAGGACTGCCACCTCAGCAGGTCTGAAAGGCAGGATCTCTGCTCCAGTGGGTCTTACGGTTTTGGACTGGCTCAGGATTGGTTACTCCTTTCTTTTTTACTATGTTTTCTTTTTGGAATAGGGGTGTTTATCCTATGCCTGTTGCACGACTGTGTTTTGGAACCACATAACTTTTTTGATTTCATAGATTCACAGCTAGAAAGCAATTTGCCTCAGGATTAATCCTCTTACTCATATCTGATTTAGATATTTAGATAAGACTTTGACTTAGACTTTTGAGTTGATACTGGAAGGAGACTTTTGAGACAACTGGGATGAAATGAATGTCCTTTGTATGCAAAAGGACATGAATTTTGGAAGGCCAAGGGTGAAATGTTATTTTCTGAATGTTTGTGTTCCCCTCAAATTCATATGGTGAAATCCTAACATGTGAAATCCTAAAATGTGATGGTATTAAGAGGTGGGGTCCTTCAGAAGGTGATTAGGTCGTGAGGGAGAAGCCCTCATGAATGAGATTTATGCCCTTTTAAAAGAGGCCTGAAAAAACTGTCTAGCCCTCCTGCCAAGATAGGATACAACCTATCTTCTTCATGGAAGAGGGGCCTCACATGATCATGCTGGCATTCTGGACTTCTGGCCTCTACAACTGTAAGAAACCAACTTTCATTATTTACAAGCTAGCCAGTTTCTGGCATTTAGTTATGGCATCCCAAATGGACTAAGACATTTACCTTACTATTATGTAATACTTTTTCTTTCTCTAGGAATTTTTTTTTCTGTCTTGTAGTGTCTCACCCTATACAGCGCAACTTAACATTTACCAAAGACTGAAGGGAGCCGCTATGCAGACTTTTGAGGCTCTTTCTCTGAGTAGGTCTCTTCTTTCCATTAGCTCCACAGATTCTAGTTGCCTAATCTATCCCGTCGATGTAAGGAATATCCAAACCTGTAGAGAATTTTTATGAGAGTTTATTTGAGCCAAACTAACCACATATTGCTGGGGAGTGAGATTATCCATTTGAGATTAAGGAAGAAATGTAAAAAGATTACATTAAGGTGGTAGAAAGCAAGGCAGGGATTGGATTACAGGGTAGTTAAGATTATGTGCTTTCTTGAGGGTGGTTGTGCCTTTCATGGGTATTCCTTCTGGCATTTCAAAGGTGTGTTTACCTAAATGCACAAGAACTATAGACAGGACTGGCTTCAAAACCTTTCACTAAAGAAGTTATATTCCTGGGGGCTAACTACCCACCATGACTGGCTCACTTAGGAATTTATGATTTATTATAGCACCCCTTTTGCATCCACACTCCCCAAGTTGTGATCTATGTTTCTTCAACTCACAGAGACCACTGTGTTCTTTAGTGGGTTCCCTTTCCATGCACCACAGCCTACAAAGCGCCTCCCAGAAGAAACCTGGGGAAATCATAGGGCTCACCTCAGGTTTTTCCCCTTTTTTCAGAGATCACAGTTTTGTAATTTTTTTTTTTTTGTCCAAAGTCTAAAAACAGTTGATTCATCTATTTTGTCCATTCTTGTAAATAGTTATAGCAGAAGGCCTAGTCCAGTAGTGGTTACTCCGCCATGGCCAGAAGCAGAAGTTCTCTGCACAGTGCTTTACTCTTCAAAGAAATATGGATTGTAATGGTTAGAAGAAAAATCTCAAAGATCATCAACAGATTAAGTCACCCCACTGCTATAGGCTTGAATTTCCTTTTCTAAATATCTAATGAATGGCTGTTCAGTTCATACTTCACCCCCTCCAGTAATGATGAAACAGCTATTTCCAAGGTAAGCTCAGCTCTCGGGCTGGTCTGAAAGTCTTCTTTATCATGAGTTTCTCTGTAGCTTCTGCATCTTCCTTGTTTTATCTCTCAAACCCACCCATGGAGGGTCTACTCTCTCTTCCAGTAAACAGTCCTACAAATATTTAACGACGGTGTCATGTTCCCACAGAGCCAGTTCTTGAGCAGACTAAACACCCAGTTTCTTTAACTTGCTCCACAAGTTTGAGCAAGTAAGGTAGGAAGACAACTGCTTTATTCTCCTCCCTGTCGAAAGCGTATGCCCCAAGACTTTTGAAATCTTGGGAGAAAATTCCCTTTGAAGCTCTCCTGCACGCTTAGCTTGAATCAGATATGCCTAATTTGATCAAAGGATGACTTGGCTGCTGCAAACAATCTATGTAGTTAGGCATCTTTCAGAAGCTCCTAAGCCTGTGTCAAAACATCCTTCTTCTAGCTGTGACCCAGAGAAACCGTTCCTGAACCTGCTTTCAAATGGAACCACAGGACAAGTAGATAAAGGCTTTATTAACTGTGAAATAGGAACTAGAAGAGAAGGAGGGACGTATAGTCTATTGAAGTATATGATTCTATTTCCTAATGGATAACTTAAAGAATAAAATTGGACATAAAATGTCAGGCCTGTAAAAGTCAGCTAACAAATCTGAAAATCAGGGGCACTTTATAGTCCTAATGTCATTTGCTGCTTGACTTTATCCTAATATTGAGATTTCAGAACTTTTATTTTATTCTAAAATTAGGATTAATCTTACTTAATACATGTCTTATAGTCAAGTTTAAAAAATACATTGTCTTGGAAGAAATGTTCACCTGCACCTCTTCTTTTCTTATAAGAACATGTCTGGGAGCAGTGGGCTTCCTAGCCGAGCCTGACGGTTTGTGTTAATTGGTTTCTAATACATTTCTTTAGGGCACGTTTTATTTCTTTCAGTCCCCAGGTCTGTACTAATTTGCATAACAGCATTAACAGAACATTGTGAAACAAAATTATCAGTCATTAGAAAAATGCCGATGCTAAGAAGGAATTCTGTCTCTAGACTGACTTTGGACTCAAGACTACAAAATCAATCTGTCCTGGTTCACTAGTCTGCAGGGCCTGCCCTGCAGATTTTAGATTTGCCAGCCCTCCAACAACTGCATAAGCCAATTCAATTCCTTAAAATCAATTTCCCTCTCTGTCCAGATATATATATATATCTCCTATTGATTCTGTTTCTCTGGAGAACCCTGGCTAATAAAGTTTCTATGAACATTCAAATAAAATAAATAAGTAAATAAATGCAGAGGTTAAATGTTATGCATTTACATTTTGAAACTGTGATTTCTTTCTATTTACTTTATCTTATTTAACTTTAAAAAAGTGATTTCCCAAGGGCTAAAGTGTAGAAAAACCTTGGTAAGTAACTACCTCAGGCATTTTTTTTTTTTAATCATGTAGAGATAGCAGTTCCACCAAAGTATTTCCTTATTAGCATATAATGTTTTATATGGCTATGATGGGTTCTGCAGCTGAGGAGAAGCTATAAACATTTTGTTGTTGTCTAGGACAGAATAGAAAGAATTTGGTGGCTAAAACTTACTTTCTCTTCACAGGCCCTATTTGCCCAATTAAACTTGTCTCATAAACTCTCTGCTTCTTTCTATAATGATTAGGCTCTAGGATTATAGCTGATGTTGGAGTCAGATACTTGGTTATTCGGTTCTACTACCCATAAAAAGGTAACATTTTCCAGTGGCTTGTGGTGAAAAAGAGGAGGAAAGAATAGACTTGAAGTGTCTGATTTTTTGCAGCCTGTTGCTTTTTCCTTGTCACTCCAACACATAGCTGGAAAAAAAGAAAGGAAGCTGAACAAAAGATAGGTCTGGGAGCTGATCCCAAAGGAGGGGGTGGATAGATAGGCAAGACACCAGAACATGAGCAGCGAAGAGTAAACTTCAGCTTCTATCATTTAGTGTCTGCCTTACTTTTGAGTATCGGTGATTGTGGATCCATAGACTTATCACGTCAACTAGAGATCAAGAGCTTTGTAACTTTAGCAAATTTTCATTCACTTCTCTAGTCCTTTGCATTTCCAACTCTTTCCTTCCTTCCTTCCTTCCTTCCTTTCTTCCTTCCTTCCTTCCTTCCTTCCTTCCTTCCTTCCTTCCTTCCTCTCTCTCTCTCTCTCTCTTTTCCTTCCTTCCTTCCTTCCTTCCTTCCTTCCTTCCTTCCTTCCTTCCTTCCTTCCTTCCTTCCTTCCTTTCTCCCTTTTTCTTTCTTTCTTTCTTTACCAAAATACACTGCACATCTATGGTACTGTGGACCCAGCCTCATGCTAGGTGCTGAAAATATAAAAATAAATGGCAAGATTCCTGCTTTGAAAGAGTTCACAGACAAGACAATAAAACAGAACTGAAAGAGTTTAATAAGACTTAAGACTGAGATATGCTGGGTCCAAATCTAAATTTTAATGGATCAGAGAGAAGTCCTGAAAGAGACAACACATGAACTAAATTTTAACAGATGAGCAGTTAACTAGACAATGGAGAGGAAGAGGAGAAGAAGGCACTCAGAAGAGTGAGAAAGGAGCCATCAGGTACAATGATGTGGAAATCGAGGGAGCATGATGACCTCAGGTAATGCTAAATAGTTTAGTGTGGTGGGGACACTGGGCATTTGCATAGGTATTTTAAGTAATTTGCTCAATATACTGAGGAAGTGACTGAGAAAATTTAAACCAGATCTTCATGAACCTAAAATCTATACCCTTGACCCTGAGTATGCACACCATGTGATTTAAAAACACGCAGCCAAAATTAGATGTTTGGCAATAAAAGCAGTGTTTGCCTCAACGATTCTTCTTTTGCCAAAGTACAGAAGTTAGATGTTAATTAAGCAGATATTCTCAGACAATTTAATCTTGGATGAAATAGATAGATTTGATTTTGCTGTTTTTATTACAAAAGATTTTTAGTTCCATTTTTATGATTTTATGCTTAGCATTTAAAAATAGTAAAAGATCTCACTCGGATAGTTTTCCATCAGTGACAATTTAATTGCAAGGATCTACTTGCTATTAGGATTTAACTGAGGTAAAGAGAATTTGAGCTTTCACTCATAAATACAACCCTCTTTAAGAAAATAATTTTGTCATCAACTGCCTTAATCTTTTCTCCAGTTACCTCAATTACATTTTGTTCATTCTATTATCAGTTTCTTCAGCAACTGAAAGGCACAATTTTGTTATCATATTTTATTTTAAGTAGAGCAGGTATGTAGACAACTTGGTTGCAGAAATATCAACAGGATTATCTTTCCTATTAAATAAAGGATGATAATCCAAGTCTTTAAAACTAATAGCAGAATAGTTCTGAAAGCAGTCATCGAGTGCAGGGAGGGATGAGGTGGAGATGGCAAAAGGCCATCACTTTCTGAGAAATTTTCTTCCAAAATCATGGACTTTGCACAAATATCCAAGTAATTGCATTATTTGCAGCCTGAGCTCTTTTTAAGCCAGGTGATTTGTGAATTTGTTCATTTGTTTTAAGATCAGTACTTTATAAATAAAATCATGTTTATGCTAAAACAATTCTTAAATTCACGCTACTAGTACAGAGCTGAAAAATTCTACAAAACCAATTTTGTCTTACTTTTTAGAAAATAACAGTATCAGAAAAATATTATTTGTATGACACTAACCTCATACTTATCAGAACCCAGAAGAAACGGCTTCTGCCGAAATCATTCTGTAAAAGAGTCCTCTACTGACCTAGTCCTAAATCTTACACTACTAATTGTAGGAATTTGAATAAGATATTTACTTTCAGGGTTTTAATTTTTTTATTACAAAAACAATTAATAGTACAAGATGTCACTAAAATCCATTCTAACCTTAAATGTTTATAATTCTAATCCAAAAAGAAGGGAATTAGGTATGACATCTCTATTTTGTTCCATCAAGATCAGATGATACCTACTTACTGTGAAGCTTCTAGGGGGGGTTCCATCAGCTTCATGCTTTTCCATAGAACTTTTGGCTTCTTTGCCTTATCCAGTTATTTCACAAAAGGATGGATTTGGCATATATTTTGGAGGTTTAATTGACAAGACTTGATGGTGGTCTGACTGGGAATGAAGGAGAAAGATATGTAAAAATGCAATGTTTATTTGTGCTATAAACCGCTGGGTGGATACTGAAATTGGAAAAACTAGAGAACCATATTGGAGGGAATGATCAAATATTTAATTTTGGACAATTTAAGTTTGGGATGCTTCTAAGAACCAAGTGTATATGCAGGTAAATACATAAGTCTAGAGTTTAGAGGAGAGGTCGAACAGGGAGCTATTAATATGGAAGTTATTAGCATATAAATGGTATTTTAAACTGGCGATACTGATGAGATTGACTAGGGAGAGCGTATAAAGAAGATGGCTTGGGACTAAAACTCAAGAAATTCCCACATTTAGAGTTCTAGGGGAGGAAGATGAACTTGCAAAGGATCAAACAGCCAGAGAGGCAGGAGAATATTAGGAAAGTGAGTGTAATACAAGCCAATGTCAGAGAAATATTCAAGAAGAAAGGTAAAACCAGGGGTACTGAATGGTCACGTAAGATGGGGTAGAAGCCAAGAGGTCTTGGATGAGGTAGAGAGTAAACGTATTCTCTGACATATTTCCGCTGATTCCAGCACATACATAGACAAAATAGAAAATGAAAAATAATTACACAGCCAGGCTCACACACAAAATATTGATTTTTGAGAAATGAAATGGAAGAACAATGCAAAGTGATGAGTGAGACTTAAGCCATGAGTAGGTAAGTGGGCTGGGTGTCTGAGAGTGCTTGTGGGAAATGGTCCGAGGTTTTAGAAGATTGGTCAGGCTTGCTTAAGTCAGGAGCAGGGATGGAGTTGAAAATATTACTCACTCTCATTGTCTGGGACTATGATTTATATCAAGCATTTAATCTAGGGTTTTGTAAGGGCACAAACACAGACTGTGACTAAGATTATCAACATCTTACTGTGCAGTAGAAAACCAAGTTTACCATTGGAAAGCCTAGTTCTGGACTGAATTTCAGGAGTTGGGTGGACGTTCAAACACTGGAGTGCCCCAGGGCCCAGCCTTCCAATCTCTTCTCCAGCTACATACACTCTTTGGTGACACAGACCATGCGCGTGTTTTTAAATGCCGTCCATATCCTGATGACTCTTAAATTTACATTTCCAGCTCGGACCTCTTCCCTGGTCTTCAGACTCATGCATCTCATTGTCGACTTGATATCTCACCTTGGATGTTTCAAAACAGAACTCCTAATCTCACCCCCCAAACCTTGTTCCTCTCATAGTCTTCCCCACCTCAGTCAGTGGCACCTCTATCCTTTTCTTTGCTGTGACTGAAAACTTTGGTTTCATCCTTGGCTCTTCTCTTCCTTTTATCCTACATCCAATCTTCCAGCAAATCCTGAGAGCTCCACTTTCAAAACATCCAAAATATGACCATTTCTCATTATTTCCACAATTACCATCCTGACTCAAGATGCCATCATCACTCTCACCTGGATTATTCTAATTCCTTAGTCCCCCTGGTTGTACTGTTGCCTTCTTATTGTTTAATTTTAATATGGCAGTCTGAGGGAACCTTTGACACACATCAGTCATTTCATATCACACCATGATTCAAATTGTTTGAAAAGATTTCTATTTTTCCAGAGTAAAACCCAAGGTCCTTATAATTTCTTGTGTCTGAAAAAATGAAAAAATGATGCTATATACTTTTAGATACATATATGTATAAGAAGTAATAGTATAAAAATATGCATGGGGATGATAAGCTTGAATTGTTATCTGTATTGAGAAACAGAGGGATCTGAGATTCTGGACAAATATACAGGGCCTCAGTTTGCTCAGAAGACAGTTTTAAGAAGGTGACTATAATAAGTGCCTGTGCAATATCAACTGAATATGCCCAGGAGGGAAGAAGATATGGGGTCTGATGGGTGGGGAGCGACCTATGGTTCCAAGGTTTTCAAGCCTGTCATGGAAGAGTGACTGGCCACTTGAGCTGGATGGATAAGGCTGTGGCAGACTCACAAGTCTTTTCTTGAAGTTTTCTGCCCTCAAAGGGTTTCACAAATTTTATTGAAAGTTATCACTGTTGCTAAGTAAGTCGTGGCCTCTGCACTTTCAAAGCACACAACTGACCATTTTACTCAGGTTCTATAACCATCTCTAGGCCTGAGCTGGAAGAAACTCTGTAGCAGTTGGGCACATAGCTAGAAAATGCTTCACCTTTATCTTGCTTATGTCCAGCCTTTTGATTTCATATTTCTATTCCCTGATAATAAAATTTCTAGTAGAATTTTCATTGTCCTTTCTGGCTTTGAGGCAAAACTTTTCTATCCTATTGACTTGGTTTGTGGCCCTGAGTCTCAATGTTTGTTAGCTGTCCAACTGCTTTACCTACTGTGTTTCCTCGAAAATAAGACCTAGCCGTACAATCAGCTTTAATGTGTCTCTTGGAGCAAAAACTAATATAAGACCTAGTATTATATTATTTATTATATTATATTATATTATATTATATTATATTATATTATATTATATTATATTATATTATATTACATTACATTATATTATATTATACCATATTTTATAAAGACCTGGTTTTATATTATAGTAAAATAAGACTGGGTCTTATATTAATTTTTGCTCCAAAAGACGCATTAGAGCTGATTATCAGCTAGGTCTTATTTTCGGGGAAACATGGTACGTGTGATTCCTTAGTTTCCTGGGTTAGTTAATAAGGGATCAGTTTACACTTCAGCAGCATCCAAGCCCAAAACCAAATGAATATATTGCGTGAGGTGCAGACACGTATCTCCAGGCATGGAGCCTGGAGATTTCTTTAACTGTCTACAAACATTTTCCAAAAGTGGCACCTATTAAAAAATAATAATAAAAAAATTAAAATGCACTTTGTGGTGACTATGGTAAATATGTGTTAATGGAAGCAGTGTGAAAGCAAGAACCATGCAGAACAGGTAGTCAAAAGGCAGGACTTCTTACAGTCTTGCTGTCTGGCTGCCTCTGGAAGGGCTGTCCCCTCCCAACAGCATTGGGAAACTTGTTTTGGCTTTGGAGGGTGGCGATGTCTTAAGTTACCTGCCAGGAGTAGCAGTGCCATGGGCGAAATGTATTATTTTACCTTCACATCATTTCTTTCTCCAAGTAGGACTTATTTTCATGTATTTCTGAAATAAATTCTTTCTATCTTCCAGAGACTAATATAAATGCCTTAAACTTTCCATAATCTTCCAGTTCCAAGTTGCTTTTCTCTCTTCTGAGGTCAAATAGTCTTTGTCCTTCTGTATTAACCTACTGGTTTCTTTTCATAAGATTTACTTTTTTTACAAAACTGTTGTGGGTCAAAAAGGGGCTCTGTAGTAAGTCTGATGAGCCCAGTAACTGAAAGTAACTGGACAAGGTGATCTGATCATAAATTTCTAACTAGATAGGTCACGGATAGTCATGCCCAGGCATATAACTTTTTCAGTAAAAAATTTAACTTTAGCTGAAGCGAGCCCTGTCTGCTGTTCTTGTGTGTCTAGGTTAACACACCTTTGAAATACCAGTATAAGCCTCTTCTTCAGACCTCGCTAAGCATAACCACCCACGAGAGAGCACATAATCTTGTTAATTATTTTGTAATCCAATTCTAGCCTTGCTTTCTCCCACTTTCAAATAAACTTCCTTACCTTCCCTCCTTGATTCCAAATGTATAAAAGAAACTACAAAACTGTCATTCTCCAGAGCATTTGAGATCTTGATTCCCAGCATGTTGTCTGGCTCAGATAAACTCTTATAATACTTCTCCACAGATTGGGACGTTTACGTTGACACTGTCAGTTGCTTCATATCAGGAACCAAATCCCATCTTCTTTGTTCTTAGCAAAAGGTTTTGTTCTAAATAAAGAATTAGTAGCTATTTGCTGAGTTGAAATATAATATTTATTGTTGTAGTAGAAATTACTAATTCTTACTAAGATTAGTGGTTCTCTTCTTCTTTCAGAAGTTAGGTTGATCACGTGACTTTCTTTGGCTAACAAAATGTGACCACAAATGTTTGTCATTTCTCAGCTGAAGCATTTAAGAGCTGATGTATACTTTCCCACATTCCCTTTTACTTGCTCTGGAAGTCCATGTAGATATGGCAGTGCTCCAAGAGCAAAGCAGCCTGAGATGCTGGAGGACAGTTACCTAGAGAGCTGCCCAAACCCAAAGAGAACTGTGTGTGAACAAAAAATTAACTTCTGAGTTAGTTTTGGGGATGTTTACTACTACAGCATAACCTAATCTATCCTGAAGTACATAGCAGTACAATGGAAAAGAAATCCATGACACACACACACACACACACACACACACACACTCACACACACTCACACACACGCACACACAGAGAGAGAGAGAGAGAGAGAGAGAGAGAGAGAGAGAGAGAGAGAGAGAGAGACCTAAATTCAAATACTAAATTTGCCACTTAATAGCAATGTGACTTTTGTGAAGTTGAAAAAGAACTTATACCTCAGTTTCCTCATCTATAAAATGGAAGTTACTATTTCCTACAATTGCAGAGTTATTATAAGGTTATAGAAAATGCACAATAAATATTTATTATATAATAGATGCTCAATAAATAGTATCTATCATTTCTTAAACAGCTTGTGATCTTTTTGAGATATAGACAATTATCTATCTATCTATCTATCTATCTATCTATCTATCTATCTATCTATCATATTTATACACTTTCTGTATCACTTAGAACAATGCCAAGAAAATACCAGGCCCTGAATAAAGTTGAATGATTAATCTGAATATTTTCAATAGAGTACCTATGGGCTATACAATGAGAGGCTTAGAGAAGTATACAAAAGATCATTTCTAAATTAACAAAGAATGAAAATAAAGTTTGAGTATAAAGTTGACCCGGACCTTTAGAGAATTTAGAGGGTAGTGTGTTCTTAAATAATGAGCTGCACTGGCACAATAAGGCCAATGTATTGGTCCCGGCCCTTCAATATGTGTCACATACCAGACCTCATTGTTCTCATTGCCTTGTTCCTAGACATTTGCTTTGTAATTAACCTTGGAAAAGTCCCAGCCTTTATTTTACTCTTCTTATGTGATTCCTAAGACATCATGTAGCCAGCTCAGGGTCTTGGCTTGATTCAGCATCTAAGGCTTTGATTTCTCAGACTCATTCCACACTGGCAATATGCCCTGATCACCAACAGTAGTCTTTCCTATTGATTAGAAAAGTAATTATTCCACTTATTAAAATTCATTTTTTTTACTTCTATCTCTCTTTTTGCTTAAGAAAGATTTAAGATAAAACATTTCTCCTTTAAAAAAATGATATTTTCTTTTAAAAGTCCAAGTAATTTCAACTCAGACATAAAGATTTAAAGAATGGTTTGGAAGATTTTTGATGATGTCAGGAAAAGATCATGGGCATTGGAATGTGAGGTGGATCTGAATTCCAGCTTCTCCTCTTAATAGCTATTTATTTGGGGGTAAGTCTGGATTTTTTTTTTTTTTTATAACTCTCTGCCTCACTTTCCTTATCTGTTAAGTTCAGATAATAATAACATTTACATCCTAGAATTGTATGGTTAACTGAAATAATCTAAAT
Organism: Rhinolophus hipposideros; assembly: GCF_964194185.1. Lineage (NCBI taxonomy): Eukaryota > Metazoa > Chordata > Mammalia > Chiroptera > Rhinolophidae > Rhinolophus > Rhinolophus hipposideros. The sequence continues at coordinate 11,496,471 of NC_138048.1, forward strand.
AATCCATGTAAAACACATAGTAAAGTACCTACCATAAAGTTAGTGCTAGATGAAAATGTGAGTTCTTGCCATCATGGAAGTTACAATTTCCTTAGGAGATGAATGGACATATTTGAAATTGAAGAAAGAGCTATATAGAACTGAGCTTGAGTGAGCACCGTTATCCACAGGGACAAATAAGGGCTGATCTCTTTGATAAGGGCGTTAGTTATACAAGAAGTTGCAGAGGGTAAAAAGGTCCATGAGTGTTAGAGTAGAGAACATTAGCACTCAGAGAACCTTGAAGAGTAACCAATATTGCAATGCGGGATTTGAGATTTCATCTAAATTCTGAAGTATGGACACATTTTGGATAGATGGAGATATTTGGTGGATGATGGAAGGGACAACATGAGCTGCTATGTTATGGTGATTGAATTTTTTTTTTCATACATGGAAAAGAATGAGATGACCGGCTGACAGGAGCTGAGAGTTTGCCTTGGGGACCAGCATAAAAAAAATTGGACAGAGGGCTGGTATCCATTTAGGGAAAATCTGAACCATGCAAAGGAACTTTTACTTTATCCTGAAGCAGATTTGGAGCCCTTTCAGAGTAGTAACATGATGGGATAGTGCTTTAGTTTAGTTATCTCTGGCTGTTGTGTGTACAGGAGGGCATCAGATGTAGGAAACACTGGGGCAAAACAGCTTGTTAGGAGATAATGAGAATAATCCTTCTGTGAGGGATGGAGGCTTGGAGTCGTAGCAAATATGATGTATGTAGAGGAGAAATGGTGGTCTCTAGAGCCATTCTCAAGAAAGCAGTTATAGGGTTTGGTGGAAGATTCCTAATAGGAAATTAACAAGAGGTAATTGCCAAGCTTGACCTAGATGAGAGTTTTTGCATCAAACTCAGAAGGTTCATCCCACTCATCAAAGAAAACTTTCAAAACTTCCTTTGTGAAAAAATTCATTGAAATCGAGTGACAAATGAGACAGAACAACACTATGTTATTTTTAAGGTTACTATATGTTGACTTGTTTAGCAGGACAAAGTAAATATCAATGCCAGTTTCCTCTGCATGGCACCTAACAGAACTATGGATTCAAAAATGGGAAGGTATGGATACCTTGCATGTTATTTGCACCTAATCCAGTTCTGCATTGTGTAGTCAGAGACCCAAAAGAGATTCTAGACAAGTTCCTGCTCTTCTCTGAATGTAGACATGGCTTCTGCAACAAAAAAGAGCTTGCTCCATCATGTCAACTGTCTGTGACCTAACATTCCTCCTGTGGCTGGCTTTCATCCCTTGTGTATGTCAGACCCTACTCTTTCCGTTTATCAATGGTTGTTAATGTATTAACTCATTCATTAACAACAGGCTAACATCAGATGATCCCCCGCAATGGGGAACTATAAAAATGTCACGAGGTAAAAAGACAACAACACACACACACACACACACACACACACACACACAATTGAACTAAATTAAAAGCATGGTAAATGGAACAGTTTGCATATAAAATTAGATCTTTTAGCACAACGTTTAAAAAATAAACTGCATCAAGAGAACAAACCTAGAGAGATCATTCAATCCATTCAAATGTCTTTAGCTAGAGCAATGGTTCTCAACCCTGACTGCATGTGAGAGCTATATCCAGAAGATATCAATTGCTGGATCTCATCCCCAGAGATTCTTTTTATTATTTTTGTTTCAAAAAAAATGTTTTTCTTGTGATGAGAACTTTTAAGATTGTCTATGTTGGTAACTTTCACACATACAGTGCATTATTATTCATTTTTTTCCCATTTTTACAATACAGTATTATTAACTAGAGACACCATGCTGTACATTACATCCCCAGAACTTAATTTATGCTATAACTGGAAGTTTGTACCTGATTCAGTGCTATATAGTGGGGCTCCAGATGTCGGTATGTTTTGACGTTTCCCCAGGTGATTATAAAGTGCAGCCGGGTCTCAGAAACGCTCTTCTGTACCCTGGCCTGGCTGCTCATTAGGGTCGTCTGAAGAACTTATAAAAATATCACTGCCTGGGTCCAACTCCAAAAGATTCTTATTTAAGTGTTTTTGGGTAGAACCCAGGCCTTGGTACCTTTAAAAGCTCCCCAGGTGATTCTTGTGTAAAGCCAGTTTGAGAATCAATGAGCTGATCAATGGCTCTCAGACACCAGAATCCCAACGAGATGTTGTTAAAGTAGCGATTGCTAGAGCCTATCCCCAGAGGCTGGTTCAGTAGGTGTAGGCGAGGCCAGAGAATTGGCCGGTCTAACAAGTTCCCAGGTTAGGTTGCTGCTACTGGTCTGTGGACCACACTTGAAGAACCACTGAAATAAAAATCATTCATTAAAAACGGCTGCAAGCAGAAGAATACACAGTCTCTTTGTAAATATGATCTGATACTTCAGCCTCTCTTTAATACAGTCTGATTTCCTTAGCAATGTGGTAAAATATTCAGGTCTTCATTATTTACAGTTGAAAGTCTTAGTATTGGAAGTTGAGATGATCAGTTACTCCATATTAACCCTACTAGTTACCAATTAATTCCTTCACTTTCTATCCCCCCGCCCACCAAAAAAGTGATTATTTTGTAATTTTAGTTCAGAAGATTCTAAGCAATTAATTACTAAGAATTCATAATTTGATTTTCTTCTACTCAGGTTAAGTGCCACTGATCCACATTAATTCTTTAAAAATTGGATAAATACAAAAGAGTAAGAGGCACTGATAAGACACCATCGTAGCTATCATATAATAAAACGAAAGTTAAGGTTACACTGACCCATAGTATTAGAGAACACCATTATTAAGCACAAAGAAAACAAATGGTCACATTTCATTCTTTCAGTGGTTGCAAAAGGAAGAAGATGTTTTGAGGAACGGGATTAATAAAACTTTAAAATAACTGGGAAGAAAGGCTGATGATTAAAGATGTGCTGCAATTCAAACCAAGCCTGAACAATAGCTTTTCTCTTTGGATTTAACAGCTTTTTAATTACGGAACTAGCAGTTCTTCCTGGACCAGTCAGCCCTCTCCTGCCTGTCATCTCCCACAGACACAAAGCCAGTTTTAAAAAGACCCAATCTAAAAAATGATTCATGCTTTCTGCCTCCATTCTTTTTTTTTGTTCCTTCCTCAACGTAGTTCCTCCCCACAGTGTAAAAGCGCAGCCGAACCATCTACCAGTACAACGATTGCTCCTTGGCAGGCCTCAGCCACACCACGGTCGTTGGATTATTCCACTGTAGGTTCTCTCAACCATGGTCAATGGTCTCCAAGGGAAACAAGTCAGAGAGGGCCTAGGAGCATTGCTGTAAAGTGAGGAAATGGAAGTCTTTCCCCTAAAGGTAGAGTGTGACTGCTAGATGAGGGCTGCTCAATCCGAGAAAAGTTTAAACTGAAAGAAAAAAAAAAAAAAGATTTTTTGGAAAAATACAAAGGGCAACCTACTCTAGGTTTTAATTATACAAGAGAGTTTATTCAGGGGACTAAAATGTTGACAGTAAATCAACATTTTGCAACCAGGATGGTGTGATTGACACCTTTTAGGTTAATGCATGTATACTTGGAGGAGACTTGAAATATGAAAGCAGGCATATTGCTAAGTGAACCTTCTACCTAAAACTGCATTGCATTTTGTCTGTAAGTTAAGGTCAGGTTTTGAAATTAGGGGAAATCTCATCCGTACATACTCTATTCCACCATTGTGCTTAATTAGCGTGGATATGTTACATTGGGTTGTTTTGGGATAGAATGAGAGAAGTCCATAAAAAATTTCAAGGGAATAAATAACAGACATCTTAGAAAACAAGGAATAAAATGCAAGGAAATTTACATAAGTAAGAAAATTTGCATGATTCTTTAAATAGATTAATATACAAAATAATAACAATTCTGGTACCCTACAGTTGCACAGAAACCTATATTTTCAAATCTCTTGATTTATTATTAAAATAACTATGTAAAATAGGAAGAGTGCATCACTATTCCCATTTGACAGATGCATAAATTGAGTTAAGGAGAAGCTAAGTATCTGTTAGAGTCATACAGCTTGTTAATAGTGAACTGAGACTTGAAAGCACATATTCTAAAACCCAGCATTAGTCATCTCTTTTCCAAAGGTAGTGTCAGAATATAGAAAACAGAACCTAAACTGCTAACATTGTTCTGCATTCCATATTAATTTTTCCCAGAAAGTAATTTTCAAAAAGAAACACTTTGAGACAATGCATATAAAGCACCTGGCTAAATGCCTGACACAGAGCAACATTTATTTTTGCATTCATTCTTCAGCTTTTTTTTTAATTTTAAGACTAAACTTTTTCATAGTCTATTAAATTACATTCATCATCAGGCTTTGGCATAAATATTTCTGTCTCAAAATAAGCCTTTGTTTCATTCAACAATGATCTATTGAGAATTTCCTACCTCTAGGGCAAGGTTCTAGGTGCTACAGATAGAAAGTTAACAAAAGAGATGAGGGTTCAATTTTCATGTCACAGTCTTAAGAGAAATGAAACTATAAAGGAGTCAACAAATAGACACTTAGAGATAATGATAAGTGCTATAAAGAAAATATAATGTTGATATTATATCTTGGTAATCTTATAGAGGATGACAAGAGAGGGAGTTGAGAGTCAAATTTAGATGGGCTGCTCAGGTGAGATTCCTCTGAGAAGATGACATTTGATATAAATGGCAAGAAGAAGGTAGCTATATGAATATCCCTGGGAGGAGAACATTTCAAGCAAAAGACACATGGAAACAGTGCAAAATCCTGGTGGTTGGGATAGCGAGAATGGTACTTGGCAATGGAAGGATTCTGTAGCACTCGATTGGAAATTCATTTAGAAAATAAGAAAACTTACTTAAAAATATTTAGTTGGATGTACGAAAGTGCCATCAATTTTACACAAGGGATGTTAATAAGATTGATAAAATTGTCTTTCCTTTTAAATTTTATAAGCCAATCTACTTCAAGACAAAGGGGAATGCTGTTTGAACACTCATTCTGGAGCCTGCAGCACTTTGAAAGCTGGGTAGTTTGGGTACTGCAAAGCAGCAGAGAGCTAAGAAAACATAAGGGCTTTCAAATAACCCAATTTAAAAATGTGCAAAAGATCTGAATAGACATTTCTCCAAAGAAGATACACATGGCCAATAAGCACCTGAAATGATGCTGAACATTATTAGCTATTATGGAAATGAAAATCTAAAGCACAATGAGCTAGCACTTCACACTCACTAGAATGACTATAGTAAAAGAAGCAGATAATAACGAATATTGGTGAGGTTGTGGAGAAATTGAACCCTTATGTATGGCTTGTGGGAATGTAAAATGGTATGGCCAGTTTGGAAAACAGTCTGGTAGTTTCTTAAAATGTCAAATCTAGCATTATCATATGAAGCAACAATTCCTCTCTAAGTATATATGCAAGATAAATGAAAATTCATGACTACATAAAAACTTGTAGAGGAAGGTTCATAGCACCAATATTCAAAATAGCCATAAAAGGGGGGGAAAACAAAGGTCCATCAATGATGAAAGTATATATAAAATGTGTCATATCCATACAATGGAATATTATTTGGCAATAAAAAGAAATGTAGTACTGATACATGCTATAACATGTATGAACCTTGAAAACACTATACTAAGTGAAATAAGCCAGTCATAAAGGACCACATATTTTATGACATCATTTATATGAAGTGGCCTTAATGGGCAAATCTATAGAGATAGAAAGTAGATTGGTGGTTGTGTAGGGCTGGTGGGTGTGGAGGGATTGGAGAGTAATAACTCAGGGATGCAGGGTTTTTTCTGTGGTGATAAAAATGTTCTAAAATTGATTGTGGTTATGGCTATACAATTCTGTGAATATACTAAAGCCATTGAATTGTACACTTTAAATGGGTGAATTACAAGGTAGGTAAATTATATCTCAATAAAACTGTTAAAATAAACAAACATACTTTGTTTCAAACAGTGTCTAGGATCAGCTCTGCATCCAGAAGAAATGAAAGAAAATTTTCCTTCTCCTCCTTTGCTCTTTCCTCAATTCGTCTTCCCAATTCTTTCGACACAGAACTCAAGTTACTGTGATGAGTAATCTGGAAAGTAAAATAGACTTTGATCAGTTTTGATTTGCCTGGGACTCTAAATCCAGATGTAATACACTGCTGGGTTAGGGTATTCTGTGTTTTCAATGTCTTATTGACATAAAGACTCTGGACACTGCCCTTCTGACATAAAGACAAAGGACCCTGGCTGTTCTTTAATCTTATATTCATGTTTGTCTCTGTTCTCTCACTTGATTCTTGTGCAGTACCCTTCCACACTGCCACATACCAATTCATAACTTTATCTCCAGGCCATTTGATTGGTGGGTTGAAAAACACTGTAACCACTATGTAGTTTACTTTCCATCTTTCCTTTTTCTATTCTTTAAAGAAATGGCTCTGAGTGTCTTTCCAATCCACCTAATTTGCTTAACTATGATAAAATAAAATTCATATGAAATCATTCCCATAGTAACTATTCACAGAATTAGATACAATGGTTCTCTAGTTTAAAAAAGTGACTATTCTCTTTTCAGTTGCAAAGGTAAGCTAAAAGCCCAGTTGAAAAAAACATATCAGGACAAATCTAATCAGGCATATTAAACACCGTGTTTTCCCGAAAATAAGACCTATCCGGATAATCAGCTCTAATGCATCTTTTGGAGCAAAAATTAATATAAGAACTGGTATTATATTATATCCTATCCTATCATGTCATATTATGTTATACCTGGTCTTGTAGTAAAATAAGACCAGGTCTTATGTTAATTTTTGCTCCAAAAGACGCATTAGAGCTGATTGTCCAGTTAGGTTTTGTTTTTGGAGAAACACGGCAGTAAGAGGACATGATTCCATCACACGAACAAGGCTGACTTTTAATTAATCAAATGTTGTGAACTCCTTGATGAAAAGGCCTGCTTTTTAATTCATCTTTATATGCCCTTGAATACCTTCAATATCATGAGTAATGCCTAGCATATAACAGGTACTCAATGTGATGAATGAATAAACAAATGAGTTAATGAAAAACTGAAGTCGTCATATCTTGTTTTTAATAGACTGGAGTCAAATAGCTCTGGGTCCACGATATGATTCTTTACTGTCTGTGTGACTATTCACATAATGTACTATATGTAAGACTCAGAGATTGCTGGTATTGTTGTGAGGGTTAAAAGAACATGATGCCTGAAAAAGAAGCAGCATTGAAAACCATGTAGACTATTACTTTATGTAATAATTGATTGGCCACAGAAAGAAAGTTAGAATTTATAGACAGTCCAGTAAGGAAAGAAAAGAGTAAAAAATGATAAAACTAAGGCAAATTTGCCAGCTGAACATAATTGTGATCAGCCTGGAGATTTTGAAAAACTATGAGTAAAGAAGCCCAAATTCATCACAAACAATCACTATGGCATCATGTTCTCCTCTATGTGAAACAGAAACATTTTTTATTGTGCTGCCCTGACAACTTTGATGGTGGTGATTCGCAAAGATATAAATTATAATTTAAAGAAAGGTAAAAAATAATCTATTTCAGCTGTGGTTTAAGGATGCTAATTTGAATTTCAAAGTAAAGCAAAGTCCTTTCTCATTTCCCTCTTGCCATACAAGATTTTTAATATTGCTGATTCCTACAGATAGAATTTCGTGATATCAATAGAGCACTCCAAAGGAATATTCAACGGGGAAAAGGAAGCGGAATCATTGATTAATTCATTGGAAAAACAAATGATATATAATGGTTGCCCAGACACAAACAAAGGTTGGTCCTCTCCCAACATGGCACCCAAGCTCCTTTCTCTGCTCTACTGCTGCATCCAATTTCCCATGTTGTTCACCTATGGGTTTTGGTTAGCACATTGTTTTGTTGTTTTGTCAGTTAATACCCTAGAGTTCACTGAAGACTATTCTGCTTAAGAAAAATTATCCTTTTGCTTCTTATCCTATTGTCTTCCCATTTTATCACTGAAGCTTTTGGGAATCTAATATAGCTTTCTCTCAACCTCCAATTGCTGTTACTATTAGGTCATTTTAATGAGGTAGTAATTTTCAGTTACATGAGCGATGATTTCCCTCAGATTTTTTTCTCAACAGGGAAAGAATCTTAGTATAGATTATATGAAATAAACATATTTGGCCAGCTCCCAACTTTTCTGGTTAGAGTAGCTTCCTTTTGGGCTTATATGTCTAAATTTTCTGTTAAATGTTCAGAACATGTTTTTAAGGAGTTATATAGAAGATAGTTATTTGGTGAAGTAATACTATTATTAAAGATGTGAGAATAAAATTATATATCTTACAGAAAAATAGTCAACAAATTTGAATATGAGATTAGACATGGCAAAGTTAATTTTGTTGATCTCTTGGAATTATAGTGGGATAAATCTCCAAATAGTAACATGTATTATGCTATTTATAAATTTCTTATTCCTAAATTTATTTTGAGTGTTCCTGGACAAATTTTAATTTCATGTTCTGTTGTTTGACAATTGATATTTCAGATTGAAACAAGCATAACACTCTGAAAATTTAAAGAAATTTGATATTTCTCTGTCTCTCTTAGTCTCTTCCTTCTAAGATAACCTTCACCAAAATAGATCATATGCATATATAGGGCCATAAAATGTCTTCATATTTCAAATGGTTGATACCATATGGAGTATGTTTTCCAACTATATCAAAATTAAACTAGAAATCTGGCTGAAAAAGATACCTGGATAATCCCCAAATATTTAGACATCTAAAAACTCACCATTACTTAAACCGAGAATCAAAGAAATCAAGAGTAAGCTACAAAAAGTAAATTAAATATAAAGGAAAATATTAAATTTTAAGAGATACAGTTAAAGCGTTGCTTAGAGATTTTGCCGAAGCTTCTAGAATAAATATAAGATAAAATCTTTATATCATTGAGTAAGCAAAATTTCTTAGGACACAAAGAATATGAGTCTTTAAAAAAGAGATGAATTAGACTTCATCAATATTAAAAAAGTTTTTGTTTTTGGAAAGCACCATTTAGAAATTAAAAAGCAAGCCACAGACTGAAAGAAAATATTGACAAAACATATTTCTGACAAATAATTTATATCCAGACTATATTAAGAACTCTAACAACTAAACAAGACAAGCAATTTTTTAAATGGGCAAAATATTTGAACTAAAAACTCACAAAAGAAAATATATAAATGGCAAATAAGCACATGAAAAGATGTTCAATATCATCAGTCATCAGGGAAATGTAAATTAAAAAACAAGAATAAATTGCCACTACACAATCTAATAGAATAACTAAAATTAAAATAATGGACAATGCCAAATGTTGCCAAGGATGTGGGCAACTGAAACTATTATCGTTATTACAGGAAAAGCAAAATTTTACAATCACTTTGGAAAATAATTTGGCAGTTTTTTTTTTTTTTTTAAGGTTAAACATCCATTTATAATATAACCCAGCAATTTCACTTCTAGGTATTTATCAAGAGAAGTAAAAACATATGTTTACATAAAGACTTGTAGTGAATGTTTTTAACAACTATATTCACAATTTTAAGAAATTGAAAACCAAAAGTTTATCAAAAGGGGAACAGATAAACACATTGCAGTATGTTCATACAATGGAACACTTCTCAGAAACAAAAAGGAACAAATCTCTGATATATGTCACAACAGAAGTGAGTATCAAAAACATGCTGAATAAAAGAAGCATGAATAAAGGAATATGTACTTTATAATTCTATTTGTATGAAATTTTACAAAAGGGAAACCAAATTATAATGACAGAAACATAATGGTGATTGCCTAAGGCCAAAGATGGGGTGTAGCTTCTAGTTCCAAGAAACATGAGGGAACTTCTTTTCTTGGTGGTGGTTGCTCCAGTGTTTATGTTTGTTAAAACCCATGGAACTGTAGACTTAAAAGGGGTGCATTTTATTGTATACAAATTATGTCTCAATAATGTTAATTTTTTTTCAAAAATGTTGACCAAAAAAACCAAACCAAAACAAAACAAAACAAACTCACCAAGACCAGATTTGTGTTGATGGACTAGAGTGTGGGATTTCCCACACCCCTCCTGCTTTATGTTTGTTCCTCTCATTTCTAATTTTTAAATGTGCAAGTATTTCTTGCTTAAGGGAAAATAATCAAATATCTAAAAAAATCTTCCATACAATTTGCCATACAAGTTTGCTCTATTTCATTTCATCTTGCCTATAATTTATTTATTTATTTATTTTAAATTGGAGAGCTAAGAGAGTATTAGAGAGGATATCTAACAATTTCCTATCTTCAGATCAAACCATTTTAAAGTAAAACATCCCTTACACACAAGGTCCTCTACATGCTTTATTTGTTAGAGAATTCTATGGGCTGCAGAGCTCAGCAGAGTGTTTATGATCACTCAGCTGCCTCATCCTGACCTTGCCTGCTAAAAGTTCAGCTTCTTTGGAACTTAAGTGATAGTGTTTCTTTTAGCATTACCACAAGGAACTGCTGACCTCTCCTGTTCTCTTTGTTTCTCTGGTCTTAAGGACACGTTTGCAAAGTTAATATTGGAGACTCTCAACTTTTACAGGCAGTCTGATTAAGCAGGTTGTTGAAATGGTATGAGGGTAATTCTGGGCACATTAATTAAAAAAATAAAAAGGACTGTCCTGGCATAAGTCCACATGCCCTCCACTACTTAGTAAATTTAATTAAATTGGCCTATTCTTAGGAGAGGGTTTCTACTTGAGATTGGATAGTTAGTACAAGTAAGGTTTACAAAACTTTGTTTGGATAGGTGTTCAATTAGATTTTCCTATTTAGCCTGCATTAAGGTGATATATATTTTTAAATGACTTAGTGCATTTTGATTATTAATTTTCTGGGTCACGTTCTCAAGGACTGTGGAGGCCAATTGAACAAACTTGATTTTCTGAACTTCTTAAGTTTGTGGCACTATACGCACTTTATTGGTAATCCTTAAACCACTTCTAGAAACTATATTTATTTTCTAAATGAAGAAAATAAGACCGAACCAGGATTTGACGTTAAGTGTCACCGATTCAAAAAGCCCAGTTTCATGTCACTAAAACCACTCTGCCTCCGAAATTATATTTTAGAGACAAACTAAAAAGGTCTATGAATGATCAGGAAAGCATAACAAGCTGGAAAGACTAGAGGACTAGGAAAAAGGTCAGAATTCTAGCCCTGGCCCTAATAAAGTAGACAGTCTCCTGATCTTGGAGAGACATTTTATCTATAGAAGATTTATGTGTAGATTGCCTATGAAAGAGGGAGTATATTAAATTATTTTTATGGTCCCTTCCCTTCCAGTTCTAAACATTTCTCATCCTTTCATGTTTGCTTTGAAAGTTATAAACAGTTGACTTGATAATTTGGTTTTTAGAGATTTTGTAATTTTTAAATTATTATTTTGCTTTCTGTTCTCTCTCCTTTGGAACTAGCTCATCAATTGAGCTCCAACATGAGAAAGTGAGCTGTTGGGTACATGTGGGGGAAGTCAGATGTTGAACTGTCAACTGATTCCAAGTAACATCAGGCGAATTGTAACACTGATGGCTTTTGAGCTCTAGTTTCTAACTTCCCATTTGGCATTGGTCCTCAGAAATGACAATATAGAGATGTTCTCAACTTGGTGATTTTAAAATATTTTAATCTTAATTAAAGAATAAAGAATAAGTTGCGTTTGTTCGAATTCTTGCCAAGTGTGAGAAAAACTATATCTCAGCTGTATGTCCTGTTACACAATGTTCTTGGAACTTCTCATATGTCATTCTGTGTGTTCATGTGCAATCTGATAGCTAACTACAATTACCAAATGAAATATTTATATATGCTTCCACAAAGTCCGTCCATATGTGCAAAATAATGCGAGTTCCTCAGTAGCATTTAGCATCACCCACTGTTATGTTAGTTTCTTGAAATAGACCTTATGGTGCCTTAGTAAGTATGCCTCCAAAACATGCAATTTTCTCATTTTGCACGTTTATAGTAGAGCTCAAATCAGCCTTTGTGAGGTGACCACTTTGTTCTCTAACAAAATTGAGCACCACCAACACAGAGCTCTTTCTACCCTCTGCGTTACTCAGATGCTTAACTTACAAGTTACACATACACTGCGTCCCAAAGAGCAGTGTTCATCTGTGTGGCCTAGCCAGTTACGATTTTATTTATAAAAATTCCAATCATCGTCTGAGTGCACTGATTGAGGGCACACACTGAAAGCCTCATAAAGGAAATTTAAACCTTCAACAGATACACACTCTGTAATCAGCAGATGAACAATTAAAAAAAGCTTGTTGACATCTTAAAATTTTCCCCGAAACTGAAAATCCATAACTGGAAGAAAAGCAAGCCTCGGATTCAATTCTGAATTAAATCAAGGGACATCCAACAGTTGAAGAACTCCGAGCAGCTGCCCTCAATAAAATATTGGTATGTAGACCTCTGCCTCTCCCGAAGCTGATCGTGTTACATTGAGGAAAGGAGAAGAGTGAAAGGAAGTGAGACTGACTGCAAGCTTAAGTTTTTGTGTAACCTTATTTATTAGAAAAGGTCAAGCTTTCCCAATTCAATCTCAATGAGAGACAGAGAGAGGGGGAGAGAGAGAGAGAGAGAGAGAGAGAGAGAGAGAGAGAGACAGAGAGAGAGACAGAGAGAGAGACAGAGAGACAGAGACAGAGACAGAGACAGAGACAGAGACAGAGAGACAGAGAGAATAGGGTACAGAGACGAAGAAGAGGTGAAGAAAAACACGGGATGACTGATATGGCCCTGGAGCTGAGTTTTGGTACTTGCTGAACTAATGATACAGCCAATCCAAACTGCTGAAGTGTGATGAGCCAGAGAAAGGTGTCCTAGCTATTAGCCCAATAGAAATAAGAGTGTCTCCAACCAAACACAGCTAACATCTAGTTCCATGGGATATTTATGCCATTAATTTATGACCTCTGTTTTTTTAATAATGCAGACTTTGCTAATAATGCAAAGTCTCTTGAAATGCACAATTCCACAGCTGTTAAGAAGAACCTTGAAAGGAAGGTGTTCTATACTACAATGATGGTGTCGTGTCACTAGAGTTTGAAGCAGGGAGGGATGAATTCTTTCCTGTCTTTCTATATCGTAGTAGACATAGTGGGGAGGTTTCGGAGGCCCCTGCTCTTTCCTACTTTTCCTTTAAGCACTGACCATGAACGGGGCTCAGAGATGATTGGGACACTTAACGTTCTCAAGGACAAAAATTTCTCTTGAAGTGGAAGAAAAAGCAAGAAGGAAGAAAAGATTATTTTATCATTCTGCTTTACTGCCACTAAGGCACACTGAGAGAAAGGAGAAAGATTGAAAAATGGAAATTCCAGTAATGAGCTTGCAATGCCTAATTGTGTACTGTATAAATTAATGGCATAAATACCTACCAAGGAATAAAAATATGCAGTGCTATTTAAGCAATGATTTAAACAAATATAGTTTATCTTCAGTTAAACGTGCTAACTTGGCCACTCACAGCGAAATCTCTTTGCAGGGCCTGTCAGCCACACTGTTCTCACCGTGACAGATTGCATTGAGTTGAAAAGTTGCGGGTTTAGAGCTATCACTGAAAACTTACATGGTGAAATAAAATCGTCCTAGTGGTTGTCCTTTAGTCTACTTTTACATAACCTCTTTATCCTGGTCCTTTTTTTTTTTAAAGGACTAACATGAATATTTCTTATAGCTATTAAAAATATTTAATAAGGAGGAGTACTTTCTTCTACTTAAAGAAGTTTGAAGTCTCAAAGATTATTGTTCCCGTTTCTTGCTTTTGCCATCCGTGAACTTTATGTACCATATTTGTGACATAGGATGGTTTCTAAAGAGCTACATGAAACCGAGTTAACGTGCCCTCGGAATGAGGTGAGCTGAGCAAACGGAATAAATATTCAATGTGGGAGTGAGAGAATTGAAGGTAAGGTGAAAGATTGGAAATTAAGGAGTTAATGGATCTAATTGTTTCAGTTAGGAATTCTCACTGCCATATTTATTTAAGTCATTTCCCCTAGATTTCTGTTGCAACACACTACTTTTAAAAGATAAACTGAGGCATAGTAAAATTTTTAAGAATTTATTTAAGCAGAAATCAATTTGAATCGGGCAGCATTCATTCTAGCTGATAGAAAGGAGCTCCAAGGAACTGTATAAAATGAAAGACTTTCATATGCAGAAGGAAGTGGGAAGTCACACTGGGCCAAAAAGCGGGTTGGTTATTGCGAGGTCACTTTCCTTTAGACAATGACAGGGATCTATCAGGCAGTTTGCCTAACTAGTGCTGAACAGGCAATTCCTAACTGGTTTAAGATTTCATTTCTGGGAGAGATGAAACTGTAATTAAGTCTCAGTTTGTTGAAGTGGGACTTAGCACAAGTGCTTCCATTTGGGTCCTGTTGTCTTATTTTTAACACTACTATATGTGATTTTGAGTATCTCCATGGAGAAAATAGGTTTTAGTAAATTGTCATCTAAATGGTCGAAATTCCTTCACAAAATGTATTAGATTTCTACACTTAAAGCTACACTGTACCCAAGCTTTATGAGCCTTTTTAAGGGAAATAGAAAACATATTTGCTACCCAGTAAGTAATAACTTGCCTGGATTTCAGTTAATATCAGTGAATAATTATCATGATGACTGAAGTGCTACGGAGCCCAGTGACTTGCTACTCAGACTTCGCTCCATGAACCAACATCATCAGCATCCCCTGGGGGCTTGTTGGAAATGAAAATTATCAGCCTCCTTCCCAGACTTACCGAATCAGACTCTGAAATTTAATAAGGACCTTCCTCCACCCCCACCCCATGCCCCAGTGATTGGTATGCTATTAAAACTCCAGAAGCACCTCCCCAAAGGATATGTGTGGGGCACCTGGTACATTTCCTCGGAACATTCTTTGGGTCTAGAAAGTATCCTCTACTTATGTTATTCTAATTTTTAACCACATAGTTAAGCCTGCAGAACAGACCAGATGGTTACATTTAAAATTTTAAAAGAGAGAGAGAGAGAGAGAGAGAAAAAACAGGCCTTGGAAAGGCAGCCCAGTTTTTGACATTGGAATTTCCACCATTTCGGCACTCTCGTGCATTTGGAGACAGGAAATAACACCCAAAGAGCAAGCACTGAGGACTGTGTGAAATTATGACAAACTCAATTGGACACAGGTGTAGAGGGTACGTTAAGTAGCTGCTGTGGTGACACATATTAGCATCAGCTATGTAAGCATAATTATTGGTCAAGGGCAGATTGTTGTAAAACAGCTAATAAACAGGAAACATTAACTTCCCTCACACAGAGACTTGGCAAAACCAATATTAGGCCTATGTGCTCTGTACATGTATTTTCTCTGAAGCCAATTAACCTCTTTATTGGAAAACAAGAGCTTCGTTACTGTTGAATGTGGCAGCTAATCCTTCACAGTAGCTAATTTCATGACCATGAGTGGAATGAGTTCTGTTTACTTCACTGACTGACATTCCTGTATAATTAAAAGAAAGATTAATTGTTTAATTTCCTCAACATTCGTGCTGGTGAAGGCTAGGAGATCCATAAAACTAAAAACTATACTTTTTCCGTCCAAGGCCAGTAGAGCTGTGGAAATTTATTTTTGGATGGTATATATCTTTTTATTATCCTGACCATGTGAGGAAGGGTGAGGGTTTAGGTATCTTTACTGAATCAATTTTTATTATATTTCTCCCATATAACTTTGAAGGTTCAGACCAGGATAAGATATGAGCCGGTAGATTTGTCAAATTGCTTTGATGTTTTAGACTTAGATTTTTTGGCTGATACACAGCACATGGAAAAAGCCAACAGAGAAGAATAATACAAATATAGGCAACAACCACTTGGGTAGATATAAAAAGCTGGAAATATGTTTAATAATAACAACTTGGACCCTTAAAATGTGTTCACCTAAAGTTGCAGGAAGAAATTTCATGAGCAAATGTGCAGTCATTGACCTTGCTGACTTAGCATGGAAATGAGACTTGCAGAGCAGTATGACAAAGCATGGGGATGTGTGGGGTCTCTGTGTGTTTGTACTATGGTATTCTTGTTATTTTACATTCATGTTTCATCATCTGACCCTTTGCCCTGGTCTCTCTAATCTTTTGGGTTCCCTAACTCTATTGCTCCACTTCTCTATGGACTTTCTTCTCTACATATTTAAGTCTATTCATCATTATTTTATCTTTAGGGTTGAAATCTCTGTCTCTCTCTCTCTCTTTTTTTTAAAGCTACACCAGTGACTTAAGTTGTAGAAATACAAATGTCCAAGGCTGTCCTCTGGATTAGGTCAATAGAAAGATAATATGAGGTACCTATATAATTTTAAATTAAATTATAATTTGAAATTTTCTAATAGCTATATTAAAATGAAACAAATTTGTTTTAATAATATTTGTATTTAGTCCAACATATCTCAATTATTATCATTTCAACATGTACTCTATATAAAATATTATTGAAATCTTTTACATTTTTAATTTGAAATTATGCGTGTATGTCGTATTTACAGCATATCTCAATTCAGACTAGCCACACTTCACATATTCAATAGCCATATGTGACTAGTGGCTATCATATTATCAGATAATAAGCTTTATATCTATACAAAGAATTAATTTCTTTTGCCACGAATGCAAAATTTTTACAAACAAGAAAAGTTTATATTTAGACCCCATATTCATCAATGTTCGCCAATGTCTGTAACATATAGGACTTTAGAGTGTTGAACAACTGCCAATTTGAAAAATATTACTTGGATGGAAGCTTTTAATCTTATCTCTTGTTAAGACTTACAACCTCCATCTGTGTGAACACAACTACAGTTTTTTTCCCCTCATTCATTTTTGGGTGAGAGTAGTATGGGAGAGAACATCGAAGCTGTTTATCTGAGTTTCTTCTCTTCAAAGGCTCTGGTACTCGCATCTTCTCATCTATATCCTCCGAGAAAAATCAAATCAAGGGATAATTCATCCTGAAAAGAATGAAATTTTCACCATTTATATTGTGCTTTTTGTTATGTCTTTTTTTTTTATTTTAAAGTGACAACTTGGGCTGCCCTTAGAACGTTATGGTATCTCTAAAACATTTGTGATATCTGGACCTGTCCTCTTTTTAAAGCTTTCCTTCGCCTCCTGACAAGAGATGTGCACAGCACACCTTGTTAGTTAGAAAAGCTCATGGGATATCTCCTCTTTCAATACTTATAAAATCTCTTACATTTGTTCTTCCATTCCTGGCTACCTTTATCAAGGGAAAGAACATAATTCTCAATGTCAACTTTGTGATCTAGATCACAGAGCAAGCTCTAAAATGGTTTCATCAAAGACAGCTCAGACTATCTATTAAGGAAAACTAAGGAGATAGAGCATGTCCTCCTTTAAGGAAGACCTAAAGTATGAAAACCCAGACTTATTAAACCGATAAATTATAAGGGGTTTCACTACATCTCAAAATGATTCTTCTTTTTGCCACAGGATTGCTTTATATAAGTCTCTCCATCTTCCTGGTATTTAAGTATTTGTTTATAAATCAATAACTACCTTGAAAGAGAGACTGGAAAGAGAGAGAAAATGAAAGCACAAGCGTTGGGACCCAGTGCCAAATTAAGATTAATCAAAATGAAGATAAACCATTTATAAACTTACTCTGTAATTTAAGGGGAAAATAAGGTTCACCATTTAAGCATTCAGTTTCTGTTCACTTTCACCCTCATGTGTGCCTGAACAAATCATGAAATGGAACTCCACGCTGACCTGTACTCATTAATGGCACCACCTAGGGTAAGGTGTGTGATCACCCCTACTCACCACCATTATGTGCGTCACAGACAGGCACGTTTCCAGTTTAATTCCAGACAACTCCACGATGTCCCTGTGAGGTGATGGCCACTGATTAATGTTTGTTTGAGGAGTGTAACTGCATGTTTCTAGAGCTGCTGGAAAGCCAATTCTTACCCAAAAACAGCTGTGAAACCAGACTGACTTTTAACCTCCCCTGTTGAATACAGGAACTCTTGGCAGAATTACAGTGCAAGTAGCACAGAACCTATGGGGTTACCATTATAGAAACAGACTTGGCCAGCAGGAAATGTTTACATCCTGCATGCAACTCTGATGTTTGATATGAAACTGGAGTGGCTCACCATGGTTTCAGGAAACAAAAGTCTCTATCTTTGAACTTGCCTCATAGCCCAAACAAACAAATATTCCCATTTCCTTATTGTCAAATGCCTCACTTCCAACTACTCCTCTCATGGAACTGTTTTTAGGTTCTGTAGATACTGGAAATAACAATCCTGCAGTGCTCTGCCTATAATGAAACACAAGCCACTTCCACCAAGGATAACGTTCAGTAAGGAAGCAACACAACCAAGAAAGACAAACTATGGTTTGGTCCTGGCAATTCCTCGAACATCGCCTAGGTAAGGCAATTATGTGTTAATAAAAAAGAACTAGGCTTCTTACTGAAAAAAGCAAGATAGCTGGGTGACACTACAACTTACTGAATTTGAAAGTAAGAACTCAAGACATAATACTGGTATGCTGCCTTTTACCAGATTCTCCATAATCAGTATAGTCATGTAGAGGGAAGTGGGGGGAATGAAAGAAACCGGGGCTGAGAGGATGACGATCTAGGAGAAAGAAGTTAAAGCACTTTTGCAACCTCCAGCAGCCCTTGACAGTTAGAGCACCAGAAAACCACCTGGTCACCCAATCTCAGGCCAGCGGACAAAACTGGTCACCCAACTGGACAAAAAAGGGAGGCTAGTAAATCTCCCCAAAGAACTATTAATTATTTTAATGAGCAACTTACACCTGATGCCCCTGATTATTTTCCCTCCTGTACCAGCAAAAAATTAAAGGGACAGGAAATGCAGAAGGGGGCACCAATTATCATCTTTCGACATGGCTGGTATATGCATTTTTTATAAAAGCCAATCACTGGTTTTGTTCTTTTCTTAGGTGAAATGCAGAACCTCTCAGAGGCCAAGCAATTTTGTTTTGACTTCAGCAGGCCACTGTATTAGACTATATTAGTTTGTCCCTTTCTTGTGTTAAGATGACCACACAAATGCACTTCCTGACTATGCAGAAGGCCAAAAGGAAATCAGTCAGCCAAAGGAAATTGCCCATACTCACTCCACTTCCAATCTTATTTGGAATTCGTAAGCATATATGGACAAGGGAATGTTGGAAAGCCTTTCAGGCAATGTGCTGGGGGGAAATTGAGTTTTAGTGCTGGGAACATTCTAATTATTTCGGTGATCTTATGAACATATTTAATTTCTCTGAGCTTCTGTTCCTTCATATACAAAATAGATACCATCGTCTCAGAACAGTAGGATGTAGTGGAGAAGAGTTCTGTAGATACACCTGCACTTCAATATGAGGAAGGAAACTGCTTTTTTAAAAAAAATTATCGGGGTGACAATGGATAGTAAAATTACATAGGTTTCAGGTGTACAATTCTGTAATACATCATCTATATACCACATTATGTGTTCACCATCTAAAAGTTTTGAATAATCAAACACCTAGAGTCAGTTCTCCTTCCATCACCACATATTTAATCCCCTAATCTGCTTCTCTTAGAAAAAAAATCTTAAAATTCACCATTTTGGTTGTTTCTTTATTCAAATGAGATAATCATTTTTCCCCCAGAAAATCATGGTATTGTCTGTTAATTTTCTATTGCTGCTATAACAAATTGCCACAAACTTCACAGCTTAAAACCACACGATTTATTATTTCAATTTTTCTAGGTTAGAACTTTGACACGGGTCTCATTAAGCTAAAAATCACATTATTGGAAAGACTTTGTTCATTTCTAGAGACTCCAGGGAAGAAATCCTTCCTTTTTCCACCTTCTAAAGGCACCTGCATTCCTTGACTCATGACCGCTTTCTTTCATCTTCAGTCAACAAAGTTCCATGTCTCTGACAATAGCCAGGACAACACTTTCAGAATCTTGACCCTATTTTTAGGGTACACATGGACAATTTTAGACCTTTCCATAGTCCTCCAAATAGTTTCCTATTGTCAAAAGTGGTAATGTTAAAGTAAATTGAACAGTAAATTCTTGTAAATCCATCCAATTTTTGGGTCAGGTTATGTTCAAGATATCTTTTTGACTAAACTATTTTAAAATTTCAATTTGCTATGGGAAAATCATTTGAATTCAAAAAAGTTTTGAATAATCAAACAACTAACTCTATGAAGCTATTGATTTCAAAAATAGAAAGATAAAACATTATGTCTTAATCACCACCAAAATGTAGTCAAGTATTATTTCTGTCCCTTTTAAATTTTCCCAAGATAATGAAATAAATCAGTGACTCTCATATTCTGATTTGTTTTCTCACTATAACTATAGGTTTTTTTGGAACCCAAATTGTTTCTAATTTATATCATCCAATTATACTCAATGCATGATGGAATCCTGCTGTAACATATTCTAGTCTTTCTCAATCTTCTTTGGTCGATGTTTCCTGCATTAGTATGATGTAAATGTTAGAATTCCCCAGAAAACAGTGTTACGGTACTGTTATTCAGTTATACTTAATTCTTGGCTGATAACATCTGGTCCTATAGCTTTATGTAATTTCCACATTCTGACAAATATCAAAATAATATCCCAGGCCCAACTATTTCAAAGTCCCCATATGTCATCTCTACCCAGATGCCTAAAGCCTTATGAAACCTACTCCTTCTGAAGTCTTTCCCATCTCAATAAATGGTAACTCTAGTCTTTCTGTTGCCCAAATTCTGGGGTCTTCCTTGATGATGTTCTCTATTTCTTACAGCCAATGTAAGTAAACTATGACAGTTTTACTGTACAAATATTTCCCGAGTCTGACCCCTTCTCATACCACCACGTCTACAATTTCCCTAGACCAAGCCACCCCGATCTCTCATCTGGATTATTGCAACAGTTCCAAAATGGTCTTCCTGTTTCTATCTTTGCCACCTCCTCTGCTCAGAAACACCCCGTGGCTTCCCATATCCCTCGGAATAAAGTCCATGTTATTGATATAAGGCCCTGATCTGGCTCTCTACCTCATCACACTCATCTCCTGCCATTCTTTCATTTACTCACTAGATTCCAGATGCTCTTGCCTCATTGAATCCTTCAAACTTGCTATGCAGGCTGCCTTCCGTTTGTCTTCAAAATCCACTCCTCATGTTTCCCCCTCTATTCTGTGTTCTGAGATTGGAAAAGATGTGGACTTGATTAATAAGTGCCTTAGCTCTCTGATTTGAGTAATAGGGATCAGAGGGAGAAAGAGAGAGTTCAGAGTTTGTACCTGCTATCTCTACCTCTGCAGGTTCTCCACTGTCAGGCTGTACCTCTCATTTAAGGAGTCCAATCCTACACTCAGCCCTTGCCACACATCTCAGTTTGTCTTTGGTTTCCTGCAACTTATCTATCACCTTGTCCCTTTAGGTCTAATATCACTAATGGATACCCACTGTTATTAGTCCTAGATCCTGTGTTTTTCCCAATGACTTCCTCAGGCTCTATCTCTGCTCTTTACACAGAAACTCATGATTAGACTCTACTCAAATTATTCTGCAGGGACCCTGACTGATGTAAATACCAACTCGACTTCTCCTTCAGAACCTCAGACCTTTACACTCACTCTTTCTCATGCCAGGTACATTCATCTCCTTGATAGTCCTATGGCTCATTTCCTTCCCTCACATTTGTGTCTGTTCAAATATCACCCCAGTAAGGGTACTCTGACTATTCTACATAAAATAACACCACCTCCTCCATTTCTCTCTATCCCATTGCTTGATAGCTTTTCCCCTTCATTGCGTGTTTCACCCACTTACATGTTATGTATCTATTTGTTTATTGCCTACTTTTCTCCCATTAGAACACAATGAAAGCTCTATTGGTAAAAGAATTATGTTGTACTCTGTAGCATCTTTCAAGCCTAAAACAGGACGGGGTGTGTGGTAGGCTTATACATTATTATATGTTGAATAAACAAATGACTAGAATCACATTTTGACTGACATGAACAGAGGGTTTAGTCAATGGGAGTTCTGGGAGGGCTCTATATGGTAGCTTGATTCTAAAATCTGAGGAAAGACAAAATATCAAGGGCCCAGTGTTTCTCCCAAGTGACTTCTGGATATTTTCTAATCTTGCACTCTCATTTCAATCTTTCTTCCACTGCTCTTTGAGCTCTGCTTGCATGAACTAAATGAAAGGAGACAACCGTGGGAGGTTTAAATACAGTTTGAAGACAGAATGGGAAGTAAACCAAGTTGAAGACTAGGATAAGCAGAAGTTGAGGAAATCTGAAAAGTTCAAGCAGGAGAATATGAACAAGGGGAACAAGAATGAGTCTGTATTTAGCAAGAGAAAAGCATTCTGCTCTTGCTAAATATAATATTAATATATTTTTCCTGATCCATTTTCAGGAACAAAAGAGAAAGGTGGGTTGATAAAATAAGCATAGGTTCATAAATGTTACTTACTTATTATAAGGTATACTTAAGGCATAAATTGTGTTTGTTTCCAAGATTATGTAGCTGAAGCAGATGGGAGTAGAAAATGGAAGCAAATAAAGTTGCAAGAATAAAAACTACCTTTCTCTCCTTAAAATCATTAAGAGTTGCAAACAGCCAAAATGAATAATAGCACCTCAAATCACTATGTAGCTCAACGGCAGTTGTGAGTTTCAGAAATTATTCATATCTTTTATCTTGTCAATTTCCCCTTCTATCAGTAGAATTACTAAACATTTTGCATGAAAATATGTATGGTTTATTTGGATGAGAATCACCTAGTACCGTATTTTTAAAAATCTGTTTAGATCTTTAATATAAATATTAGGAGTGGCATATAATCCCCTAAATTTTATTGAGTATCTTCTATGTATTAATCAGTTATTTATATTCTAAAGATACATAGATGAATAAAATTCCTGGTTCCTGCCCTGAAGGAATTTACAGTCCATTAAAGGAAAGAAGTATTTTGCAAGTGATTATTATCAAAGGTATTTTACTAGTAACATGAATAAAACACTGTGGGAATCTGAAGAAGAGAAAGGGTAATATTTCATAGAAGATAATCAAACTAGAAAAGAATCAGTAAAGGGAGTAACATTTGAGGTGAACCTTAGAAATTATTTTTATAGTAAGAGTTTAGTAAGAAACATCACTTGGGTAAAGAAAACAACAGGAGCAAAGATGGGTTTTCAGAAAATTGTGAGAATAGACAAAAAAGTGACTAGGCATAAAGGAATTAGTGGGATTGAGGCACATTAAGGCGAGGATGATTCACATAAAAAATGACCATCTGTGTTATATAAATAAATTATGTAAGAATAGATAGGAAGTAACAGATTTGAAAGACATTTCAGCATTACACTTGACAAGACACAATGACTGATTAGGTTTGGATGGAAAGAATGGGAGAAGTCAAAGTTGGCTCCTAAATTTCTAGTTTGGGGAACCAAACGTATGATAGCATTCATAACGACAGTGTTGAATACAACAGGAGGATGAGGTTTGAAGAGTTGGATGACTGGTGCAGCTTGGAATACAATGTAGAAAGAAATCTCTACAAATTCCTGGTGCAGATGTGCTGTACAAAGTTAGAAACACAAATCTGGAACTTTGGAGTTCTCAGGACTAGAGATATAGACTTGAGTGTGATTGTACAGGTGGAATTACACCTGAGGCTAATTCATGCAACTGATGAAATCAACCAGGAATGGAGAAAGGGACCCAACTACTTTGACCAGACATGGATTTGAGAATGTATGTTTGGCCATGTACATTGTGTTCTGTGCAATTCTAGGGGCACCATTCATTTAGACTATGACATGAATGGTACTCACTGTAGTTGTTCAATGCAGCTTTTCCAAGATTGGAGAAAATAAACCAGATAGAATATTTCAGGACAGAAAGAGGAGACTGAAGGAGCATGAGGAACACCAAATACCAAGGGTAGAGGAAGGGAAAGAAAGAATCAACACATATGTCTGAATGGGAGTTGTAAGAGAGGTAAGAGGAAAACTAGAAGTGTAGTGTTTGGAAACAGAGGGTCCATTTTCAAAGGGTACCTAATCCACAATATTAAATTCTATGGAAAGGTTAAATAACATGCAGAACTTCTTTGTACTTGCAAACCAGAAGGTGATTGCTGGTGCCACGAAGACTGAGATTGGGGCATAGATCAGAAATCAGAGTACACTAGTTTAAATAATGAGTTGGAAAAGAGAAAATTGAAGTAATACATAAGAAATATACCTACAAGGACATTAGTTTTGTATTCTTGTTACTTGAGTATTTTATCTTCTTTTCTTTTTTCTTTCGATTCAGAGATCATTTCTTTGGCTCTCACAGGATCCAATGTGCTCTACAGAAATTATACATTTTAAATTAATAAACAGACATTAAAATTTTGCTTTTATAATATTAACCTGGCCCTATGACTAGCATTTTACTAATTATTTGTTTTCACATCTGTTTAGCTAGAGTGAAAATATCTATCTCTAGGATATCTCTAATAGATTAGTAGTAGTTGCTTGGAGAGCTGTGTTCAAAAGGATTCTGAGGTTTATTAGGAGTTCATCTCAAAAATACCAGAAGTATCTATCACAAGGAAAGAACTGGTGAGTATAGCATGCTCATTTTGAGAACAGGAAATTTTTCCATCTGTCTTTATATTCCCAACACCTTGTGTAGTACTAGTCCAGGCAATGAATAAACAAATGATTGGATGTACTCTGAATTATACCATGTTTCCCCCAAAATAAGACCTAGCTGGATGCTCTAATGCATCTTTTGGAGCAAAAATGAATATAAGACCCAGTATTATATTATACCCGGTCTTATATATATTATGTTATGTTATGTTATATTATATTTATTATACCCAGTCTTATTTATATTATATTACATATTGTATTATATTATATTACATTATCTTATCTTATCTTATCTTATATTATATTATAGACCCAGTCTTATATTATATTAAAATGAGACTGGGTCTTAAATTAATTTTTGCTCCAAAAGACACATTAGAGCTTATGGTCTGGCTAGGTCTTATTTTTGGGGAAACACAGTAGTAGATTTGAATTGGGCCTTGATAAATAAATAGGACTCAATTTGACCATGTCAGTGTTTTTTAACAAATATCATGATATATTACTTGGGCCACAAATAATTTGCTGCTAAAAATAATTTATAAAATCTTGCCAATTATTTCATTTATAACGATGGATTGAGTTTATGGTGGATAATAACTATATTCTCACTCATATTTCTACTTAATTTCTTGAGTACAAGATAAATAGGGAGATTTAGAGCTGAATTTCTAACAAGTATGAGAAACTCTTGATTAGATGCAGCTATAGTGGTATTTCCCAAACATAGGCTTCATCCATCATGATGAGGTACAAAAAAAAATCTTGAAAAGTGTTGAGTATCTAGAGATTGGGGAGAGGAAAACGTCAGGTGAAAAGAAGGTATCCCAGGTAATGGCAATAAGAGCCCGGTGGCTATTTCGACTTGAAGTTTTGTTTGAAACAGAGTCCAGAGGCTGGAATGATTATGGACCCTTTGAAAATAGATCCTCTATTTCCAAACACTATACTTCTAGTTTTCCTCTTACCTCTCTGACAATTCCCATTCAGACATATGTTTTGATTCTTTTTGTTCCTCTACCCCTGACGTTTGGTATTCCTCATGCCCCTTCAGCCTCCTCTCTCTCTCCTGAAATATTCTTTGCATAACAGAAGGACCTATACTAGCCTAGTTACAAGGGATGGAATGCTCTGTGGAGATGCTGTAGAGATAGGAAAAGATAAGTTCTCTGTACTGTTATTCATTAGGTGAAAATATTGGGAAATATGCTTTTTGTTCACCTGGAGAAAGAGAATTGGATTTCTGTTTAGTCAAAGAGTCGGTATGCCCTCTTATCAAGCCAAAAATCCCAAAAAAACAAAACCAGAAATAAAAACCATTCAGTAAAGTTGGATACTAGTTCAAGGAGGGCAATGTCACAGAAACATTTACTGGTCAAATTTTTCAGTCCAGCCTCCTCCAAAAATAAAATAGCAATTATCCTAACAGCTCATAAAATGCACACAATGTAAGTAAGTAATATAATTTTGTCATTTGAGGTCATGTTAACCTTGAAGATACAGCCAAGTACTCCCTAAGTTAATCATCACTTACTTTGGAGTTGGTGGCTATTTCGGCTTGAAGTTTTGTTCAGAACAGGAATGTGAAAGCTGCTGAAATGTTGTATTTGTTTATGAAAGGTCAGACTAACCCAGAGGTCCTCAAGTTTTATAAAGTGAGAAAAGTTTAGATTGGTCCACAGTTGTGTGTGTGATTTTGCAAAAGATAAGCCGTTCTTTGCCACCCCTTAAGGTCACACTACTCTTAATGCTAAGTGCACTTTACTGAAACAGTAACCATTCAACTGAAAGTGCAATAGACTTGATGCATAGCATGTCTTAAGTTATATTTCAAAACATTCTTTTCAATGTATCAAAAGAAAAAATATTACATATTGAAAGTAGTGTAAAATCTTGAGAACTACCTTATGACATCACAAAGAGAGCCCTTAATTATGAAGTTTAATATTTCACTGACTCATGTCTAAACAATCAGCATGGGGGCTTCCTGGAAAAAAATGCATAGCGGGTAAAGGGAGCTGAAGCAGATAATAACTGAATTAAAAGAAGCTACTTTGGTATGGCAGGATTAGAGTCTGTCAAGGGAAGGACAGAGAGTATTGACAAGTGAGACTGGAAAAAATATAAACAAGGGTTATATCATGAACCACAGTAAGAAGTTTGGGAAGATAGAAGTGGCCATATTGGAGAGCCAATTAAGGAGTAAAAATCCATGGGACTTGGGGCCTACCTGTCTGGGTATGGGGGAAGGAGAACCAAGGATCATATCCGGGAATTATGGATGGATTGATGATGATGTATTTGAGGGAAGAGAAGTGAATATGTTTAAGGGAAGAGATTTGTACAATTTTGGATATATTAAACTTGAGTGGAGATATCTGGTAGGCCTTTGGATGTGAAACATACAGGCTTAAAATTGAAATTTGAGACTCCCAGGCATTGAAAAGAGGAAAAGAGTATTGCGAAAAGAAAGGAGCCAAGATATATCCCTGAAGGTATCAGATTTAAGGTGGTTCTTCTGAAGAACACTAAAAGGACACTTAGTAAAAGAGACCAGAGAGATAGAAGGGAAACCAAGGATGTGGGGTACTACTTTCTTCTATCCAGGAGAAAGGAATAGTTGGCTGTGTCACATGCTGAGAGGACCTGGTCCTTAGGCTAGATGGTAAATGCCTATGACGTGCCATGTTCTCATAGGTGCTATGAGCACACTGATGAAACAACGCACATCTGTCCTTGAGTAGCTTACAATCTAGTAAAAGAAATAAAACATACTGGCCTACAGATTATTTTTAAAAAAATAAAATAAAAATAAACAATCAGCATGTGTCTTGGTGAAAAGCAGACAATTAGCCTGAAAATTAACAATTAATTTTATATTGTTTGGCAAAATGGGACTGGCATAGTCAACAGTGCTAGCAAAGAGTATGATTTATATATCACTTTTAATTAAACATGAATTCTTTTAAGTTATTATAAAAATTAACACATTAAATTTAGTCGCTTTATCATAAATATTTTAGTAGGGGTATATTTTACATATTTAGTAGGGTGCAGTTTTATACATATGTTTATTTTTTTCTGTCCCTTCTGTATAGTTGCCAATCTATGGATCAAAACAATGATCACAAAGATAAATGACCCAAAGGAGACTTTCAGAACAACTGATAATAGAGCTGAGATGAATTTGATATTTTAAGTGATTTTTCTCAAAGAACAGTGTGTTATTTGGAAGCAGCCATTCATTTTTGTTTTTTTCAGCACTAATGTTTGTCAGCTCTTATAATTGAAACTTGAGCTAAAAACTTATGACTAAGTAAAATTCAGTGGGAGAGAGAATATTTCTGTATGTCAAGCTTGGAAGAAGAATCTTCAATAGGAAGCCTGCCATTTTTTTTTTTTTCCTTCAGATAAGCACTTTTTTTGTTCTTAGTGGAAGGTCAGTTTAAAAGTCTATAGAAAGATTTAAGGTGATTGGCTTTAAATTGAGAAACTTCAATAAACTAAAGATACATGATATCAAACATTGCTTTCTCTGAGAAGTACAGTGCAGAAATAATGTAGCAAAGGAAGCATGAATGAGAACACAAATGACAAGGAAACGTTTACTTCTAGAAATCTAGCAATGAACCACAAAACTTAACAAATAGAACTACAAAGAAGGAATTATATTGTATATTTAACCTTAGAAATATAATAACAGTTCTCTAAATCTATCATATTTTGTGAATTATTTGATGACTATTTTATTTAAGATATATTAATAGAATAATTATTAGCTTCCAAGCACTATGCTGGTACTTGGCATGTAACAGGAAGTAAAAACAAATAGACATGATTCCTGATTCCCAAAACTTTATAGGTCAGTGAGGGTGGCGGACAATCATAAAATCACACAAGAGAGTACACAATTACAAATGTTGCCCATGGGCTCTCAAGAAATAGAACAGGGGTTTATGACAAGACACCTGGCTTGCACTGAGGAATAAGATATTTGAGCTTCGGTTTTAAGGTCCTGTAAGTCAGTAATTATAATTTCCTCCTTGCCTAAGTAAATCTATGTTTTGTTTCTACTAACCACCAATTGGGAGAGACATACAATAAATAAAAATAAAAATAAAAAATAATATGGCATGTTATGAATGACAAGCACTATGAAAAATAATAAACTAGGGAAGGGGTTAAGAGGTGCTGAGTTTGGTTTGTGATAAGTAATTGTTATTTAAACCACAGCTTAAGAAGGTAAGGGAACAAACCCTTAAGATAACAGGGGAAGAACACGCCAGGAAGAGGAAATGGAAGAGCAAATATGTTAAGGGAAACAAACCTGTCCTGTTCAGGAAAACAAATGGAGGTCAGCATGGCTGGTTAGCAAGAGGCAAGTTTAAAGCAATGCAGTCAGAGAAGCTGTGAGGAGTGGAGATAGGTGGGGCTTTAGACATCATTGTGAGAATTGTTGTCTTTCACTCTGAATGAGATGCAAAGCCATAGAAGTTTTGAGTAGAAAATGAATGGTATGTGACTTACATTTAAACAGAATTTTGCTAGCTTCTGAGTTGAGGTACCCTGTGCTGGAGCAACTGTAGAAGCAACAAGGGTAGTAAAGAGGTCATTGCCAAAAGCCAGGTGAGAGGTGACGGGGGTGGCGCAGGCTGACAGTGATGGAGATAGAGAGGTGATCAAATGATAAATAGTGATAGTGGACAGACAGATTTATTAATTGTCAGAGCCAAAAAGTAAGTAGATTAAACTCTCAAATCAAAAGGCAGAGTCTCAGGTTAGACTCTCACAAAATATATCCAGTTAGATGCTATCAATACGAGACATACATAAAACAACATATATAAAAAAATCTGAAAATAAGGGGTATCAACAGATATAATGGTCAAATATGAGCAACAAAAAGTGAGGATAACAGACTTTAATTAGAAAAAATGTACATTATTCAATCAAAAAATTAAAACTAAGTCACAAAGTAGGATGCTGGCAAAAGTAAAAGTAGAACAAGAAGATATAATGAGCATCAACCTATATGTACCTAATAACATAAACACACTTCCCCCTTCAGATAGATAGATAGATAGATAGATAGATAGATAGATAGATAGATAGATAGATAGATAGATGACAGGTAGAGCAGTTGTAGTTGGAATTTAATGTCTCATGCAGAATCTTATAGATGTATAAGTAAAATTAAACAATAAAATTAAACAAGTTATAAAGGATTTAAATTATCCATCAGCTTGAACTAGTGTATATGGTACAAAAATATATTAAAAGTGAACCAAAGAAAAGATATACATTTTTTTATACAAAAAAATAGTTCATGTACTATTTTCCATGTCATAGGAAACATTTAATTCCAACTACCAATACTTTGGAGATTATATTCTTGGATCATCATGTAATACATCAAAATGTGTATAATAGAAGAATATCTTTAAAAAGTCCATGTCTAGGGCTGACCCGGTGGCTCAGGCAGTTAGAGCTCCATGCTCCTAACTCCGAAGGCTGCCGGTTCAATTCCCACATGGGCCAGTGGGCTCTCAACCACAAGGTTGCCTGTTCGACTCGAGTCCCGCAAGGGATGGTGGGCTGTGCCCCCTGCAACTAGCAACGGCAACTGGACCTGGAGCTGAACTGCGCCCTCCACAACTAAGACTGAAAGGACAACTTGACTTGGAAAAAAGTCCTGGAAGTACACACTGTTCCCCAATAAAGTCCTGTTCCCCTTCCCCAATAAAATCTTAAAAAAAAAAAAAGTCCATGTCTAAAACTAAAAGAGATACCAATAAATAATCCACAGGTTGAAGAATAACAACCTAAATACCCATAATGTAATGAAAAACTAACCATAGTATCTTTATAAAATGGAATGCTACATAAGAGCAAAAAGTAATTAGAGTTTTACATTTAAATGTGATTTAATATCAGTGATTTAATATCATTAATTTAATATCAAGAAAAAAGGGAAGTCTCAGAAGAACAGAATGGAATTCATTTATATGAAGCTTAAAAACTATATCTATATATGGCAAAATTACAAAGAAAAGCAATGAATTGACTAATATAAAATTTAGGGTTGTTATTTCTGGAGGGGAAAGGAAGAATGCATTTGGGAAGCTTTGAAAGTGGTAGGTACATGAGAGTTTATTTTATTGTATATAAAATGAACAAAGGAACAAACATGTAAATGAAACCTCAAAAATCTGGAAGAATATACACCATTAATTGATAATAGTTAATTATGGGTGAATGATTTATGAGTGAGATACACCCACACCCATATGCATTATTATTTTATAAGTATTTTCCAGGCTTTCTATAATGATCAACTAGTCACTATATTATTAAAAATATTCAAAGTGAAAACAAATTCCAAAGTGCTTGGCCAGCATGTTGGCCCAGAGTCTTACAGGTGACTCATGCTCTTTGGCTGTTTAGGAGCCAGCTTCCAAAGCTGACTGTGGGGTTCAAACAAGCCAGGCCCCATACTTGGTTATCTGTAGACTGTCTGGATCTTTAGTCCCAGGACACAGGGCTTTCTGGGAAGACCTACACAGTGACAAAGCCAGCCACCTTCAGCATATTTTTCATCTTATCTGAATATTGAAATGCTGGTTCTCCAAGTTGGGAATTGGTTAGTTTTTAAATGCATAGAAGAAAATGTTAATAAAAATACAAAGACAAAGTGAAAATTCAAGGAACATTTAATACTAAGCAAATTATCATGAACCAATAATGACTAAAAACAGATTAGGTAAGTAGCTAGCTGAACAATTTGGAAAGATGAGAAACATACTATACCAATAAAATGGGAAGGAAGGGACAGAAAACAATGAAATTGAAACAAAAGAGAGGGAGAAAGAGGAAAATAAAACTACTCATTGGTTTCTTTGTATCAATTTACACCACAGGTGATGCTAAGAGGGAGGAGATGGAGAGCATACAGTTCAAAATAACAATGATAAAAGAAAAATAACTACAGATAAAATGGAGGCTTAAAGTATAATTCAAATGCTATAAAGAACTATAAAGCAGTACATTTGAAAATTACATGGTGGATAAATTTGTAAAAACTGGCACAAAAGTTATATAATCTTGAATAGATTAATAATAATTAAATTTAAACAGTAATCAGTCAATTTCCTTTTCCCTCAACTAAAATAAAGAGAGTTCTGGCCAAGAGAGTTCCACACTGACTTTGATCAAATTTTCAAGGCACTTAAAATTCACATTTTATTACAAATTCTTTCAGAAAACAGAGGAAAAGGAAACACTGACCAAGTCATGTTAAAAGACTAGTGCAACCTTCATTTTAAAAGGAGATTATGATAGTACATAAAAAATGAAGATATGAGACAATAACTCTTACAAAAAAAGATTCAAAGTCTTAACTGAAGTAATAGATAAATATAAGCCACAGTTAAATAATAATAATAATATCAACATATCATGATAAGTAAGGCTTATTCTAGGAAGGCAGGAATGTTTGAACATCAGAAAAATCTGTCAGTGTAACTCAACACATTCATATAGTAAAGAGGAAACATTCACATGATTATCTTAATAGATGTAGATTATTTGATAAATTTCACTCTGTCTGATACAATCTCTCATAAAATCAGGTATAGAATGAAACACACTTAACTTAATAAAGACAATATACCAAATCAAAAAACAACCATCACATTAAGGCAGAAACCTTAGAATGAAATCTCTAGAAGACCAAAATAAAAGAAGGAAGAGATGGCTCATATCTCTACTGTTCCACATAGTAATAAACGTTTTCACCATTGGTTTGTCTCACACACACACACACACACACACACACACACACATACACACACACACACAAAATAGAGATATAAGGATTGGTAGGGAAGAGGCAAGAATGTTATTACTTACAGATGACACATGCTCAACTGCAAAGAAAAGCCAAAAAGAATCAATAACCTGTAAAACCTAGTGATAAATTCAGTAAAGGGCCAGAAGAATGAACAGCTTTCAAAATTCAGTAACATTTTTCTAACCTAGAAATAACCAGTTGGCAAAATAAAAAATAAAGAAAGAAAACATAACTTACCATATTAGTAAACTCTATCTAGGAATTGAACTAAAAGGAATTCACATACCTTTAAAGAAGAAACGAATTAAAGTATAGAAAAACATAAAGAAGATGAATAAATTGAGAGAATGACCATGGATATGGATAAAACGACTTAATATTTTAAAGGTTTGAATTCTTCCCAAATTAATCTACAACTTTCATACAATTCTCATCAAAACTCTACCAAAATTTTTTGAGCAACTCAATAAACTTATTCTACATTCATATGTGATTCTAAATGAAACTAAGACTTTAATGCAATATTGAGAGGGAAAACAAACGGGATTTATTACCCCATCAGAGTGTAAGGCATACTTTAAAGACATAGTAATAAAACTACACAAGTACTGGTTCAGAACAGACAAATAACCAATGGAACAAAAAAGATAGCCGACATGGGCACAGTAAAGGTGGCATGGTCAGTCTGTGGAGAAAAGATTGCTTATAGTGATTGCTTTGGGAAAAGTGGCTCACTTTACAGAGAAAAACAAACTTCAGAGAGATCAAAACTTAGATGTGCTAGGTCAGCCAGGATGGGAATAGTAGATTATTAAGAAATTTTTATTGTGACCTTTGGGTGGAGGAAAATTTTTTAAACTGGAACCAAAATACACAAACCATAAAAATCACGACACCCTAAACTGATGGATTCTGTTCAACGAAAGAAGAAGTTAACATACTGGTGATGGACTGAGAGAAAACACGTATAAAATTCTAAACATTAAGAGATTATTAACTAATTAAAATATAGAAATAATTCCTACAAAATAACAAGAAAAGACAAACATGTTTAGAAAAATGGACAAAGTACTGTATATAGAATATGCACAAAAGGATAAACCCAAATACCGGGGGTGCCAAAAAAATGTATATACATTTTAAGAGATGTTATCTGTGCTCCAGCAGTAGTTCTCCATACTCAGAAGTGTCTGGATGCTGATGGTAACCACTTTGAGCATCTCTGGTAATTGCAGAAGTCAAAACATGACTTGTATTCATCTTTTGTTATTGGTATATATTGAGTATTACAATTTTAACAATTTTTTTCCTTTCTTAAAATGTGTATAATTTTTTTGGCACCCTCTGTATTTGAAGAAATTTTCAAACTTAGTATTCACAAAAATAAAAACTAATGAAAAAGGAAAGAACACTTAATGATGATCAGATTGGCGATAAGAATGTAGATAACACCAAACATTGGTCAGGAAAAGGGGAAATTGGAACAGTTTTGCACTGCTGCTTGAAATATAAACAGACATAGACATTCTGGGAACAATATGACAGTATTGACACTAAAATGAAGGGTATGCATTCACCATGACCTAGCATTTCATTCCTGGAAGCATAATCTAAAAGTTCTCTTGTAAATCTACGAGAGAAGAATAAGAATTGTTTGTAGAGTTGTTTGTATTCATCACTGGGTGAAAGACATTTCAATTTTGGTGACTATGGGATAAAATGCAGCTTTCAGAAGCAATGAACTAAATGTGTATAGAGCAAGACAAATGCATGTTTTAAAAAAGGTAAGAAAAGCGAATAAGATCTACCATTTGTGTGAATTAAAGCACACACACGCACATAAATTATATAGCACACTACGCAAAACTTACTATACACAAAACATCACTTTCTAGTTTACAAATACACACTTTTGCAAAAACATATATCATGAACATTAAAGCCAATGTGGGGTTGCAAAGAGAAAGTGGGGGTCAGTGATGAAAGGTTTCAAAGGGAAAATAAAACAAAGGAGGTCCTTTCAAGGAACAATAAGTAAAATATAATATTAGTTGAGCCGTGTGATAAACTCAACCAAAGATGTTTAGCAAAAGATTTAAAAAAAGAAAGAAAATTAAGGTAATCATTAGGAAGCATAAATAACAGAAGGAAAAATAAATATAGTATTATGGCAAAAATATAAATGAACTAAACTTATTAAAAGAAAACACTTGGTTTCGAAGTTTTTAAAAAAAGGGTAATAGGCATCCAAATCTAAGATGTTTTCAAGAGTACACCTACAAGAAAATAGTAAAAAACGTTGAAAAGAAAATGTACAAAGTAATGTTAGGTAAACAAGAAGAAAATGGTTAAAGTCATAATATTAATATTCAAATCAATTTTTGAAAACATAACGTTACAATAAACGTTACAATCCATACCGACTACTCTAATTCTAGAAATTGAACCTAAGGACTATGAAATTTGCATGTACCTGCTCTTGTCACAATA
The DNA here is from genome assembly GCF_964194185.1 of Rhinolophus hipposideros. Lineage (NCBI taxonomy): Eukaryota > Metazoa > Chordata > Mammalia > Chiroptera > Rhinolophidae > Rhinolophus > Rhinolophus hipposideros. The sequence continues at coordinate 11,531,587 of NC_138048.1, forward strand.
TTGAGATGTGAGATAAACAGGTTGTAAGACTGAGTACGGTTGTGTCGATTAGGGTCCTTCGGTTGTAAGACCCCAAACCAGCGTTAGCTCAGGCACTTGGCACTTCCAGATGGCGCAGGTAAGAGCATCCAGACAAGTGCCCAGGAAGCAGGATATGACGTAAGACTAGAAACAGCGCTGGGAACTGCACAACCATCTTTCCCGTGTTATCTATTAAGAAAGCTGAGCTCCACATGTTTATATACTCTACCCCCATCCTACCCATCTTTCTGGCACTTTACTCAAGATCCAAAGGTCTGAGAGAAAGAGAATAATTGTTCTATCTTTGGGTCAAATGCTGGTCCCATGATTGAGGAAGAAAAAGGCTTCTCATTTCCTATTCCACCAAGACTACACACATGGTGAGGTGATACTGAAATAAGAAGTTGGGAGTTGTTAGGAAGAAGAATAAATGCTAAGTGCCAAATAATTCTAAATATGCATTATTTATAATTTTACCCCCAATATGTAAACCATTAATGTATGTGTGCCGTACATAGAGGAAAAATGCTCTAAAAATTATTAATAATAGTAATCTATAAGTGTCAGATTGTGGTTGAATTTTATTTTCTTTGTCCTTTCCTGTGTTTTCTAAACTTTTAACAATAAGAACCTATTGCTTTTGAATTAAGAAACAAAAACAATGACTTTTAATACATGTTGCAATACATGACTAAAGAGATTGACTTTCTATTGATTTTTAAGCTTTATATTATGTAACCCAAACTATTATTCCAAGGACTATATTCCTAATCCAAATATTGACATATATTGAATTATAGTAAAAATACAACCTTTTCTTGCTTTATGTAAAGTACTTCATACAATCTCACCTTGATGCTGTAGAATGAATCTTAAAGACAGACTTGTGGAAATGCCACATCGTGCTAAGGCAATTGCTTCAGTTTTGTCCAAGATCGGGACTTAATGTCACTATTCAATTGACAATGGTCTTGTTCCTGACAATGAATTCTACAGAGAGATGATGATGCATCTGCTGCTCTCTTTTGCAGAGAGCCCCGGATGTGAGGACCAAGAACTCAGACTTCCATGCATGTGGTCATAAAGTTCTTGGAACATCTCCATTTTACATGAATGTAATTTAGTTTTTACTGCATTAGGATGTTGAATTCTGAATCTACTTATTCATAATGCAACCCCGTGCTCAGAGTGATTAGGATCAAAATCAAAGACAGGACACATGTAATACCAAGTGCTAGTCACTTTGTAAGTGCCCTGCTTCAAGCTCAGCTTCTTCAGTAATCACAGTGTAATAACAAAGGTGCACAAGCAGAGTATATTGGGGTTCTCAACATTTTAACAAATTCTTCCATTATCCAGAATAATGAATGTGCTTAAGTATAAATTATAACATTTCACAGAATTTTGCTCTCCCTGAATTTCAATATCTTAAACAAATTTAGTATTCACATGAAAAATGAGTGAGTTTCAATGAACAGAGATTGGATTCAATTACAACTGTTACTAATATAAAAATATTCTCTTTCCATGATTGTACTAAGTATAAATACCAAGAGTGAAGAACACTTAAAAGCCCATACCATTCATCTACCTTCCAGAAATTTCCAGAATAAAGATGAACTAGTTAATCATCAATTTTAAAGTGGCAACAAGCAATGAAATAACCAGTGAATGTTATAAGGCAAAAGCGATTTATTTTTTCAGATGGAATTGTCTGGTTCAGGTTCCTGAGGCAATAATTTAGTAAATGTCACTTTAATAGCCTTTATTTGTTAATGTGTTCTCTAAAAATATCTAGTAATAACCTAAGTGCTCCAAAAGACTTATTCAAGTAGCTATCTCAATAAAATACAGGAGGAAGGGGGAAAATTTAAACTATTTCAGGGAGAGCAAGAAGAGACTACAAATAATGTATATTAATAAATGTAAGTTAGTACTGTGAAAGTTTGGGGATGGTGGTGGGTGGAGGCGTTAATCAACATTTGCTATTACAAGCTTCCCAGAAATTTAATTTTTAAAAAATGAAATGTATTGGGGTGACAACGGTTAGTAAAATTACATAGATTTCAGGTGTACAATTCTGTATTACATCATCTATATATCATATTGTGTGTTCACCACCCACAGTCAGTTCTCTTTCCATCACCATGTATTTGATCCCCTTTACCGTCTTCTACCATCTCCCCTCCCCTCTTACCCTCTGGTAACCAATAAACTGTTGTCTCTGTGTATGAGTTTTGGTTTCTTTACTTGTTTGTCTTGTTCTTCTTTTGCTTTCAGTTTTATATCCCACTTATGAGTAAAGTCATATGGTTCTTGACTTTTTCTGTCTGACTTATTTCACTTAGCATAATAATCTCAAGATCCATCCAGGTTGTCACAAATGGCAGTATTTCATCTTTTCTTAAGGCAGAGTAGTATTCTATTTTGTATATATACCACATCTTCTTTATCCAACCATCCATGACACTGTGATACTTTGATTGTTTCCATGTCTTGGCCACTGTAAATCCAGACCAGATGGTTTCACTAGTGAATTCTACCAAACAATCAAAGAGGATCTAACACCTGTCTTCCTCAAACTCTTCCAAAAATTGAAGAAAAGGCAATACTTCCTAATTAATTTTATGAGGCTAACAATTACCCTGATACCAATATTTGGTAAGGATAATGCAAAGAAAGAAAATTACAGACCGATATCTCTGATGAATACAGATGAAATTTAATTCAGAGTGAATTTATGATGGAGGAAGGAGGATGTTATGGAAAAGTTGAGGTAGAATTTAACTTAAAGTTTGTTTTGTTTGTTTTACAATGATGTGTGTGACTACAAGTTTAAAGGCAGTCTATATAATGTGATTTAAAAATTTAGTGACTGGTGAAGAAAAAAGAAAATATGTGTTACCCATTGAGTTGGTTCATATATGTAACATATGTAACAAATATTTTAAACCAGTTTTTATTCATAGCTTTTTTAATTTTTTCTATATTTTAAATCAAGTTTCTAAATTGTCAACACGTGTAAATAACATATCCGCATTTATCAAATATTCTAACCTAGAAACAAGATAGGACTTTTTAAAAACAAATTTATGTTTGTTCTTAATGTGAAGTATTGAATTGAATAAATTAAAATTTATTTTACCTATTTCCACGTTTCTGATAAATACTGATTGATGTATCCAATAGCAGGACTCTAGTTTCATCTATAATTATAAAAGAAATGATCTTTGTAGAACCAATTAGAAAGTCAAATTCATCAAAATAATGAGAGAAGTTTATAGCATTTTTGTAAAAATTACTTTTTCAATGACAGATAATAAAACAACTTTCTTTTCCCACTTTATAAATTGATACAATCTCAAGGCATAAAATTGTTATTAGTTATTATATTAAGCAAACTTAGCCTTAATGAGCATTTGCCACGTTGAGGGCTAGGGAAGGAATAACATTCAGTGGCTATGTTTCCCTTATTACTGATGAAAGGATTCCAAGCCTTTTCACTTTTATCTAGTTTATTCTGCTTCCCTATACGCCAAAAATGTGATCTTAATGTTTTATTAAGCATTTGATTGCTTTGTTGGAAGTGACCTTCAGTCTCCCACTGAAATGCCCCCAGATATATCTCTTCTGGGGCATTTTGTCCTATTTCAGATCATCAGCTCCAAAGGTTAGATTGTCAGGAATGGATGAGATGAGATTTTACCTTTTATTCTGAAACTACAAGTAAGATGTCTGACCAGTCTATGTCTGGGTTCAATAGTCTTACAAGGCTGTTAGGTAAAAAATCAAGCTTGTTTAATTCAGTAAAAGGCAATGCTCTATCTATAACCATTTCATTTTATTGTTTATTGATTCGATGGGCAATGATGGTTATGTGCATTTTTTTGTTGGTTTTATTACTTTTATTTCATGTGCTTCTTTTACTTTCACGTCAATTGATTTTAATAGCATCTATATAGTACAACATGTGTCAAATATTTTGTGGAATCTTAAATTGTTAATTATTAATTGTCCTAATAATCTTACTTTTTGTTAAAACAAGAAGGGTCCTGTTCTTAAATTTGAAAAATGATTGAAGCAGTAGGACCTCCCCCAACCCCCTTTTGGAATAAAGGCAGGATTAGCTTGGTTGGGGTTAAAAGGTCAGAAGAGAAGGTCATCCATTTTGTCAATATGCAAATGAAAGCTGCTTCGGACAGAAGACTACAGCTTGATGGACCGATGAACTCGATCGTTATTGTGCCACCAAACATGTTCGCAGTTGAAAACTGGTCTCTGAAAATGTGAACACCTTTTTTAATATTCTCTGGAGTTATGAAGAGGCTACAGTTACACCCTTGATAAAGATTTTAAATAGTGTTATCACACCCCCTGCCCAGATTAGTAGTGACTGCAGAATTTGCATTATCTAGAACATGTTTCTGATGGTAAAAGTTAAAGCAGCCAAGATGCATGAGAAATATTTGGAAGTTGAAGCCTCACATCTTCATTTTCAGACTCCTTCAGAGGATAACAATTCTCACACTATAGACTGTATTTTGTTTCTGTAGAAGATGTCCTAGAAATCACTTCAGACATAGGTATACATTTTTAAAGACTTAAATCACAGAAACCTAAAGGCTTGATCTGCAAGATCAGAAATGTCAGCCAGGAATACTACTAGGTATTATAAAATGTAAACAACATGCAAAATTTCTATTTGAAACATACATGCCCTCTTTCACTGCCAACATTTTTCAAAAAAAATCAAAATTTTGTCTTGTGTAGATGATTGGGTATGAGTCCTTTGTGACAATTCACCTGTTCTTTAAAGTAGTAGACAGATTGTGATGTTGTTTACTGACTGTAGATTCTGAAAGCATAAGCAATTCTCATCAAATCAAAGTTTACAATGGTTAATAATAGGCACATTGTTATTTTCATATGAAAAGCCAACAAACTACATAGAATTTACATAAAGAACTGTTAATTTTATATAGCCAAGCCTCAAATTTTTGCTTACCCCCTTTTTCACTATTATCTCTCCCATTTCTATAATCAGGATCAAGGTACAGAGCAAATCATTTGGTTTAATCTTCGTTATAGACCCTTTCCCAGAGACACATGTTAACATAAAAGGTCAGGGGTCTGACCTTTGGCCTGCTAGTCTCTGAACTCTTTTCATTGCCCTTTCACCTCCCAGTTCCCCTTCAGACACCAGGAACATATTGGGTCCCTAAACAGTTCAACCAGCTGGTCCTTCTGTAACACAACCTCTCTCTACCCTTACTCTCACCCCTGCAACAGAGTCCTTCTGGAGAGCTTGTGTTACCCAAATACCTTAACTATCAGGCTACTTTTTGATCCTTTGGGTACAATTCCCAATTTTATTTTTAAACTATAAAGTGGATAATGACATTAGAAGATACAGGCATTTTGTCATGATGGATAAATAAATCAGACTCATCCTTAGGAAAAAACCTTTGTGTAGTTATGATTTCATTGATGAAAGTAAGATCCTGATAAAAACCTCCTTCACAAGGTGACTGGTGTCTGAATTTTCTTTAAAGGAGAAAAAGCTATCCCTTAAACAAATTAGAGATTAAAGAATAAACATAGCACTACAAAGCAGCAAGACAACAGATTGAGATCAGAATCTCTTTCATGGAGGGGGTAAGAGAGCAAGAAAAATTCCAGAAGGAGGGTGGCTGTCACGCGGAGCGGCCTGCGGGGTCTTTAGTCCCGCTCCCCACATAAGAACGCAGGATTATGTGGGGCCAAAAAGGAACACCCACGGAGCCATAGATAGGGGAGTCATACCACTATAGTCTCGCTGGCGGCTGGGTTGGAGACACAGGAAGCAGGAGCCACACTCTCTGCAAACTGCCCTCCACTTCTCTCTGCTAACCAACATCACTTGCTAGCTACAATCCGCCGTGCTAACTGCAATCCGCTCTTGCTAGCTCAGCCACCATCTTCTTGCTAGCCCCCATTTGCTGCTAGCGTAGCCACAGCAGTTATATTAGTGGTCAATGGCTCACTGGTTACAGCTGACAGCCAACTAGCCACAGCGGATGGCCACCCAATCACAGTTGATGGCCATTTACTAACTGAGCCAGCATCTTTCCACGTGAGGCTGAGAGCCTGGAAACTGCACTCCTGGCTCTGTCCCCGCAGTGGTGAAACCAGAAGTGGCCACCGGCATCAAAGACAGCATTTCTGGAAAACTGTTGGTTCATGTTTCTAATATCAACCATGTTTAACATAGAAAAGGATATTTACATATTCCATTAGTTTCAGTGAGAATAATAGTTCTGAACCATATTTAAAAGGCCATTCAATATTTTAGTTAAAATAGCCACTTATGTTAGGGTTGACAAGAAAGGTAAAGGAGAGGATTGATTGAGACCATTGTATGAGAAACTTATTCACCTGACTAAGGAATTTGAGGCTCCTCAGGACAAAGAGGTCACGTTACAAGCTTTTAATCAAAGAAATAAGACTCATGGTGCTAGAAAGTTGGCTGAAGAAGCAATGTCTCTATGGCCTTGTGGAATGGGTCGCATCAAATTGCATGAAACCCTAAATAAACCAAGATCTCTCAATGTACTTATGAGTTTTCCTTGCATTCACATATTATTTCATTTTGCACATAGATGACAGTGGACAGAATTATTGATGTAAAAGAGTAGAGGAATGTGGGGACAGAGCCCATAGAGCAGTTTCCAGGCTCTTGGCCTCACGTGGAAAGGTACTCACTCGGGTAGTAAATGGCCATCAACTGTGATTGGATGGCCATCAGGTGTGGCTAGTTGGCCGTCAGCTGTAACCAGTGAGCCATTGGCCACTAATATAACTGTTGTGGCTACGCTAGCAGAAAATGGGAGCCAGCAAGAAGATGGTGGCTGAGCTAGCAAGTGGCAGAGTGCGGACTGCAGATTGCAGAGAAGCGGACAGCAAATAGCGGATCCTTTGGCTCCTACTTCCTGTGTCTCCAGCCCAGCCGCCAGTGAGACTATAGTGGTATGACTCCCCTATCTATAACTCCGTTGGTGTTCCTTTTTGGCCTCACCATGTCCTGCGCTCTTATGTGGGGAGCAAGACCAGAGACTCTGCATGCCACCTTGAATGACAAGGAGCAAATGAGATGGTAAATTGCAGATACAGAAAATAAGGGCATCTTCTTATGGAAAAAAGAAAACAGCTGGGTGTTATATGTTTAAGAAAATATGTTGGCTTTGTCCATTAATTATTATATATAAAAATATTGGTATTTTTTATTGTAACTACCTGATCTTTACAGTACTTTTGAAAACAATAAAATTGTTTTTTTTTTAAAGCAACAATTCTCAAAGCCTGGTATTCAGACCTGTGGGGAGTTTCCCAAGACTTTTTTAGGGAGTCCACAAAGTCAAAACTATTTTTATAATAATGCTACAAAGACATCTTGCCTTTTCACCGAGCTGACATTTGAACTGATGGTGAAAAAGCGATGGTTCTGGCACCTTATCATAGATCAAAGCAATGGCACCAACCTTGACCAGTAATCACTGTAGTTTTTACTGCTCACACTCATAGGGCAAAGAGAAAAAGCCAGTTTCACTTAAGAATCCTTTTGATTGAGCATTAATTTAATTCAATCTCTACCTTTGAATACACATTTTAAAAATATTGTGTGTGATGAAAATGATAAGCACACATAAAAACACTTCTGCTGAAGTATGATGGTGGTCTTAAGGAAAATGTTTGTGTCGCTAATTTGAACTCGCTGCTTTTTTAATGGAACACTCTGTCTACTTAGGAAATGACTGCGATGATCCAGACTTGGGTATTTGGCAGATATCTTCTGGAAAATAAACAAAATGAGCTGTTACATCAAGGAAAACAACTGTTAAGATCTGTTGCCAGTGATAAAATTTAAACTATCAAGCAAAAATTAGTATTTTGGAAAATGTAGACCTACCATCTTGAGGTTGACACCTTCTCAATACTTAAGGCTCTTCTGAGGAGTCTGTTGGTAATTTTAACAAATGTGATTTTATTTTTTGATGTTGAATAAAGATCATTTGAAAGAACTACAAAAATCCGTAAACCAATTATTTCTCAAATGGCCAATGCCCATGATATTATAAACTTAGGCAGGGATAAAAGATCCATTCAAAGAGCTAGACAGACAAATGGATTTTCATGTAACCATATGAAAAATTTGCTGTTATATTTTCAGATTCCTTATTGCAACCCACCTTTAAGAAACGATCACTTGCGGATTTTGGGTGTAGATCAGAAAAGAATACCCACAATTATCTGAAAAGGCATTAAAATATTCTTCCCTTTTCTAAACCATGTATCTATGTGAGGCCAAATTTTCTTCATATCCTTTAACTAGAACAACATACCGTAACGTACTGAAACAGATTCTATGCAGAAACATGAAAATCTAGCTCCTATTAAGCAAGATATTAAAGGGATTGGCAAAAATATAAAACAATTCCAACCCTATCATTGTTGTTTAAGGAAAATATAGCTATAGTTATTTATGTAATAGGTCTATTATTATCTTTAAGTGAATTAATGAATACATATATATTTTTAAATTACTTAGTTTTAATTTATAATACAGAAAATATGGACAGATATAACCCACATAAACAAAATGGGGTAGGGTTGCCAGATTCAGCAAATAAAACTACAGGACATAGAGTAAATTTGAATTTCTGATAAACTAAATAATTGTTACTATACATATTTCCCATGCAATATTTGGGGCATACTTACACTAATAAATTATTCATTATCTGAAATTCAAATTTAACTGAACATCCTATATTTTATCTAGTAAACTTCCTTTGGAATTTTCAATAATTTTTAAGAATGGAAAGAAGTCCTAAGGCCAGTAGTTTTGAAAACCACTGCTTACATGCATTCTGTGGTTGCCTTTTTCTATTTTGTTTCCCTTTTCTTCTACTTACTCAGATTTAGTGAGGTTTAACTATAATTACTTTAAGTGCCTTATTACCTCTAAACTTAATTACTATTGAACAATTTGTTTTTACAGCCTGTTCTAGATATAGCTTAATCATCTATGTATATTTTGCTCAAGGAGAAAGTCAATATGTGTTATAGTAGCAGAACTGATAAACTTGTCATAAGGTTTATAGCTTATTTCATGGATAACAGTGAGGAAACCCACGCATGATGCAGATGTTCTCATTAAAATATGAAATAAGGACTGAGATAGCTGCTATACTTATTTTTTGTAGATTCTCTTTTTGTACAACAATAGGAAAATGAAGAATTTTATCTAAAAGACTTAGAATTTGAAACTTACATGTATGTTCAAGGTGGGCCTAATAGAACACAGTACTTCTCAGAGATATTAGGTTGGTGCAAAAGTAACTGTGGTTTTTGCAATTATTTTTAGCCTTTTAAACAGGAATTACGTTTGCACCAACCTAATACACAATGAATTATTTTGTTTAATGTTTGCAAGTAAGTTGCCTGTTTTGGATTGATTAAATGGCATAGTTACACCAAAAATAATAGCACATTGTAGTACTGGTGGAAAACAAAAATCTCTGAAATGGGTTACAAGTTAAAATTATGTAAAATCGAACCCAAAATTATGAAACAAGTTAGTCGTCTATGTTAGCACATGGAAATTATATGTGTGAAGAAAATCAGGGTCCTTCTAAGGTGTTTTTGATAGAAAAATAAAGATGTTCAGAGTACCACACAGGTCCCAGTGTACTACAGCCCTGACACAACATATCTTATTCCTAAAAATAAAAATGTGCATCTTAAACAATACTGAATTTGTTTACAAATGTAACCTAAACTTTGTATGTACACAGAAGAAAGTAATATACCTATAAAATATTGACAGCGGTTATCTCAGGAGATTCAAATTACAGAGAACTCTTGCTTTCTATATTATGTACTTTTATGAATTATATTTACATGTGTGGATTACAGTTAAAACCAAAACGAAACGCTGAAGATGATAATGCATTTTTACAATTATCTTACCTTTTGAAAAGTAGGATCATACTTTACAAACTATCACTCATTTTGTTTACAATGTGTCTCAGACCTCTTTCCATGGTGGTATCTACAACCATATCTTTTATTTTAATTGCTTCATAGTATGTGTATACCCCAATTCTTACCCCTTTCTCTACTGACAAGCACTTTTTGTTGCTGTTCAAACAGTGCTGCCATGAACTTGACTACACAGATGACTTCTCCGTGCAACTGTGAGAAGTTCACAGGTCAGTGGGATGGAATAAATAATTGTATGGGGGTGGTAGCACTTGTGGAAAGGAAGCAGGCATGCAATTATTTTTACTTTTATACCATTTTGTGAGAGTTATAGAGTTATACAAAGAACTCTGTCTTCCGGAGAGCTTACAGAAGGTTTTGGAAATGCCAAAGAAATCATCTTAATCGAGTCTGTGTCCCTTATATTGGTCTGTTTCCAATACCTTTAATTGTTTTGTCCAACATCCATTCTAACACACAGCTAACATGCAGCAGCTAGAAAATTAAAAAGCATTCCTCAGACGCTTTGGGGGCTAGGACATGATGTAGTTACTATTGTACACTTACGGGAATGTTTAGAAACTAAACAAAAGAAAGAAAAGACCAAGTTTGAGGCATTTTGCTGGCAAGACTCAAGGCCAAGGTGGCAGCTGTTGCAGAGACTTCCCAATGTGGTGGGTGGATTCCTGATTCAGCAGCTTCCTGAGCAGCGGTGGCATATTTCTGAATAAGGCAGAGTAGCCTGGGACTGCAGTCTGGGAAGTCAGCACTATTAGCAGCAGATTCCTAATTTCTCAGCTTCCTGCATCCGTGATAAGTGTTTACCTGCCTATGGCCAAGGCAGTCATTTCTGCAGCCACTACTGTGTTTCCCCGAAAATAAGACCTAACCCGAAAATAAGCCCTAGCATGATTTTTCAGGATGACATTCCCTGAACATAAACCTTAATGCATCTTTTGGAGCAAAACCTTAATATAAGATCAAGTCTTATTTTCTGGGAAACACGGTAGTTGTTCCAGTTGTTAAGGCTAGACCTGTTCCTCCATTCCTTCTAATAATGTTGTACGCTCTCAGTTCTCTTCATAAAATTCCTTATTATGCCAAGGCCAGCACACTGTCTGTTTGTTTGTTTTTTATAGCCTGTAAGTTAAAAATGTTTTTTTGTTGTTGTTGTTTTACATTTTTAACTGGTTGGGGAAAAAATCAAATCAAGAATAATATTCTGTGAGGTGAAAATGATGAGATTCAAATTTCAGTGTGCTTAAATAAAGTGGTATTGGAAAATACCACTCCCACACATTTGCATATTAGCTATGGCTGCTTTTGCATTACAACAGCAGAATCAAGTTAATTGCACAGAGACCATATGGCCCACACAGTTTAAAATATTTATTACCTGGCCCTTTACACAGAAAGTTTGCCAATCTCTGATCTAGAGTGAACTCTCTTGGTTTGAATGAACTCTGAGCAATATAGATGCTTCAATAGTAAGAAATGTAAGAAAATGGTGTCACAAATTGTAAACAATACATTAATTATGTTGAAATTTTAGTCACTGGTATCTTTTGGATTTCTCACATTTGGTTCTGATCAAATGATTTTCCATGTTGAAACCATAATACAGAAAGTTATAAAGGAATTCCAAATTGTGGTGGCTGTTAGCACGGTTCACCAACTATTTTTGTTTTTCCTTGAGGCCATATGGTAAAATTGAACAGCTACGAAGTTCTGACAGTTAAGTTCGTGAACTCATCCTAGAAAAAGTGGTACATACCTCATTGCTGAATATCACTATGGTCACCTTCGAAGTACTCCCCTTGGGAAGGTATGCACTGACACCAGCACATAGTCCACCCTTCAAATCAATTTTGGAACTCTTTTTCTCGAGTGGCCATCAGAGCTGTCATCGTATTACCCCTGATGTCCTGAATGTCATCAAAATGTCTTCCTTTCAGTATTTCCTTTATTTTCAAGTAAAGAAAGAAGTCATTGGGGGCCAGATCAGGTGAGTAGGGAGGGTGTTCCGATATAGTTATTTGTTTACTGGCTAAAAACTCCCTCACAGACAATAATGCCAGAGCCATGAATTGTTGGCAAAAAGTTCATGTCATCTAACTTTAATGCAGCCTTTTCAGCACTTCCGAACAATAAACTTGGTTAACTGTTCATCCTGTTGGTACAAATTCATAATGAATAATCCTTCTGGTATCAAAAAAGATTAGCAACATCATTACAACAGGTTCATGAACTTGTTAGACCTCATATGTACCCTTGATGTCAGATGTGAGTGACCATGTGACTGGTTTTGGGCAATAAAATTTGAGTAGAAGGAATACATATCACTTACAGCAGAAATTTAAGAGCCAGTGCATGACATACCATGTTTTTGTTTTTTATTCCCTCCCCCACCACCCGCTTTACAGTTAGTTGAGATTGTCCATGCTCCATAGTCTGGATTTCTCTGAGTATCTGTAATGAATAGCAGTTACTGCCAATTCTCATGCGTGTAGCATGAATGAGAAATTAACCTTTGCTGTTTTAAGGTATTTGGGGTTATTTGTTAATGCAATATAACCTAAACTATCCTGACGGATACCTCAGTATAATAAATTAGTTTGAAGTATTTAACTTCTATAATTCAGGCATGTGAAATATGAATGTGCTGTCTCTATTCTAGAATAGATCACATTTTGATCAGATGACCTCATTCCCACGGATAGTGAGGAAAAATATTGAAACTTGTCCATGACAAGTAACTTTGTTTTTTTTTATTTTAAATTCTCTTTAGGTTAATAGAGTTTCTGTTAGGTAACTAAATATTCAGCCCATCCAAAATTTAAATGCTATCAAAGAGATTTTTTTATTCTCAAGGGATATGTCTTCCTTCATTCCTTGCCAAGATGGCATCTAAGTGAAGGTTGATTCCTAAGATTTACAATGGAGGGAATGAGGCTGTGGGTATATGTTCTCCTCCCCAAGTGTCTTTGCTTCATGTTGCTGCAATGTGTTGTCTGGTCTTTCTCCTGGGCACCTGGCCATGATGAGACTAGGTTCCGGCTGGTGCTGATTAGATCTTTGAGTATGGTGTGGGTACGTGCTGTTGAGGTCTGTGTAGCACAGCTTCCAGTCATGAAATCCTTGCATGCTAAGTCTCCCCGTCCTGACCCCAGGTTCTCAGATTCTTTTAGCTCTTTTTCATTGCCATACGGAACTCTTCATTGCTTTTTCTCACTCTCACTGATGTGCGTAGAGCTCTGTAAACCTTTCCTCTGTGTGGCCTTCCTTGTTTTTTTTTCTATTCTACTGCCTGGTGCCATATTGAAGGTGCCTTCAAAGACAGCTTCTCTGAAAGACTTGCAGTCTTCCCAAGAATATGTCTAGGACTCCACAAAACCTACATGAGTATTCTATGCCCTCTGTCTTTGGGTTTTAACTAAATGGTGGGAGCAAGAGAGCCCTCATGTCTTACTCCTGCACTTACCTTCCACTCGGTTTCACCTTCTTTACTTTCTTCTGGAATCAGAAGATCTTTCCAGTTCCTCTTCCAGTTGGTAGGAGCTTTTTATGCTACTTTTTCAGTACTGTCTATTCACGCTCCCCTTGTTTATGGCAGTGTTAGCTGAAGAGCCACGAGGGATGAAAGTGGCTACCAGGAAGATGATATACATACACTTCAGAAAGTATTTAAAAATTATTGCCCTTATTACATTATTCTCTATAGACTCAATCATTAAAAAGTACAAGTACAATATATGTTTGAATATAAGGTGAGTTATTTTTTTCAAAATTATCCCTCAGACACAGGAAAATCATCTTATAGAATCTCTCATATTAAGTAGGGTCCTCTTATTTTAACAACAAACATCTATTTGAGAAAGATCCACTAACCCAAAATAACTAAATTAATGATGGAGCTGAATTTTTAAAAGGTGATAAATAAATTTATGCTACTTCATAATTATTAGTAGAGTATGGCCTGATAATACAAGTTTTGGATGTAAACACACCTTTTATATATCACTTTAAAAAGTAAAGTAGTAATGACTATGTTGTTGAAATGATGACTGCCAAATGGATATTTGTGGCTTGGGGTAGAATTTCCAGTGACCACCCTACCCACAAATGATGAAAGAACTATATCTCCAACAATTTAGATGGAAGGGAAGGTGATAAGTTTCTCAGTTTACATGATGCAAAATGTGGTTCTTGTTAAAACGAGGACACTGGTCACTAAAGGATAATTTTTATAAAATACTCTTCATTATATTCAGGCATTATAAAGTATTCACGTAAATGAGGAATTTTAATATCGTTGCTTTGTAGAATGAGAGCATGGAAAATAGCAATGCTTGTTCATTGTTATAGCATTTGCAATAATGTGATTTTAAAATTGTATGCAGCCAAATAAAATCATTAAATTTTATAAATAGCTCTTTCAACTACATTCCTAAAAATTTGTGTATTCAAGTTGGCAAACAAAGCAAAACAAATGAACAAAAACTCTTTTTAGGATCTTCTTTTTGGAAAAAGAGGAATCACTTTAGATTCAAGTTTGCTGAATATTCAATAAATCACACAATTTTAACTCTCTCCTACATGGATGCTGCTTCTATTACTTAGAAATAAACATACTTTTTTCAAAGTTTCCAAATTCCTGTTAGTTCTGATGAGCACACTGTTATGGTAGCAGATTTATACAGGTATTATTGAAGTTTGGATATCTTCTGTTATTTATTATATTCCAAACTATCATGTCCATCTATTAGCAGTATTATTACCGTGTTTCCCCCAAAATGAGACCTAGCCGGACCACAGCTCTAATGTATCTTTTGGAGCCAAAATTAACATAAGACCTGGTCTTATTTTAATATAAGGCCCGGTCTTATATAATATAATACAAGGCCCTGTCTTATATAATATAATACCAGGTCTTATATTAATTTTGGCTCCAAAAGAAGCATTAGAGCTGATGGTCTGGCTAGGTCTTATTTTTGGGGAAACAGGGTAGTAACTGCCGGCTAATAAAGAAGTCCTTTTCAAGTCTAGATATATATTCTTCTTCTACCAGTTTTCAGCCCCTAAACTAAATCTCAGGCAATTCCAGTAAGATATTCATTTGACCCTAACAAGTCTTTGCTGGACCCGCCTTTCATAAAATTACACAGTGATTTCTGCTCTTTTAGAATTGATTCAAAAGAGTATTTTTCAAAAGGTCATTCAGATAAAACAAAAAAGCCTCTTTGGTTTGAAAATAAGAACTATTCTACCACAAAGAGGGGGTGGGGAGCAAGGAGTGGGGGAGAGAAAGGAGAAAGACAGGAAAAATGTAAAAATTGAAGACAAAAAAAAAAAAAGTGAGGAGCACAAGAAGGCCAAGTAGGAAGCTATGAAAATTTGGTGAGAAACCAATGTCTAACAACGTGATGCCAAGTTTGGAAACACTTTCATTTTCCAGAAATGGAAAATTTCTGCTGGAAGAGGTCTTTTGAAAAATTTAAATAATACTCCTAATCATTAATCTGAAAAAAAACAAAATAGAAAAAATTAAGCATGTATTTCCTAGATCTAGGAACACTTTTAAAACTCTCCATTCCCACAGTGCTTTCTACTTTTTAAAATGATATCCCAGTATTTTATTGGGAAGCATCTTTTTCTTTCCTAAGAATGTCAAAGGCAAGACAGTTTAGTGACTTGCTCAGGGTCACCCAACTAAGTCAGAGGCAGAAGTAGGACTGAAACTAGCCCAGGGTTTTCCCCACTGGGCGGCCCTGCCAGCCTTGGTTATGTAACACGTCTCCCAAGCTCTTATCTGGATTCGCAACGTTAGCAGGAGAGATGCCCAGTAACAATCCTTATATAGTCTTCTAAGTCATCGGGGCAAGGTGATAGTAATTTAACCTCAGCAAGTTTTTTCCTTTTACCTTTAACCCAAGGGACGAATATATTATTCCAAGAAGCAACTGCTCCTTAGTTGGTGTTGTACATTATGCTCTAAAGGCTGATGGTATATTACAGTGGTTACTATTTTGGGCCCAATGAACGAGCCCAACCCCAATAATCATATTGCACAATCCCCAGTGCAGCATAATCCAAATCTACTTTCTTTTCCTAACTTTTCCCTCTGTGCTAGTACACACAGGTGCATCAGTCTAGTGTGCCAAGAGTGCATACTGAATGGATTTCTTAGCCTTTTATCATGAGCAACATTTACATCTGCGCAAACAACCGACAGAAAATTGCCTCAGCAAATGTTTAGTCATTTTGGATTTAGGGATTTAAAAAATCTGATCATGTTTTATTGTATTCTCTGTGGTTAATAGTGGATTTCTGGAATTAGCAAAATGGAGAGAGAAGAAAACTTGTCTCTAGAATTTTTTTCATGCCATTGGGGTTATGCTTTTGAATGTCTTGACTGACGAGTCTCCACAAGCATAAGGAAAACAAGTTTTCTAAGTCTTATTCATGTTATAAATCACTCTGCAACCATTCACCGTGTATGTTGATACTTGTTGGCAGGGGAGGAGTATATTCAGTTACATGAAGCATTTCCTAGCAATGTGTGAACTATGTAGTGAAAAATAACGACTAAACAAATGTTCCATCTTAGTCTCTGAGAGGTGGACCTTGGTAGTAACAGGATTGATCAATCCCTCTTTCTGTTGACTTCTCAAAACTATATCCTTGAGGTCCACCTAGTTGTCTAGCAACTTTTTTTTTTCTTTTATGATTCCTTTCCCCAAGAGAACATAGGGTCCCCCAAATTCAATCTTCAACCCTCTTTCCAATTTCTGTTCTTTATATTTTTTCTACCTCAAAGTTATCATCTGTTTAATAGTTCATTACCTTCAACGGCTGAATTTTAGACCATTGAGGAAATTGAGGAATTCACTCATACTTTTCTAATTGGAATGACTCCTAAACCTAAATTCTCTCTCCTAAAATAATTTTCAAATGGACATTTCCACTTCAACTGACCTCTTTGACATTCACCTCAAAGTCAACACTATTAAAACTGATGGTCAGTAGGCCAGCATCCCACCCCGTATTTCCTATCCAACGATTCCCTCTTCCTGACGTTGTAGTTCTACTAACTGGTCTCCCTGCCCCAACCTCCCCCTGGCAAAGCAGCCAACCTACTGCTGCCAGAGTAGCCTGTCCAAATAGCACCCATTCCCCATGAGAACCCACAAACTGGTCATCTGATGCCTATAACTAGGACTATATAACCTGAAATATAGAACCTACCTAAATCCAGCCTTTGTTTTTACAACCTTATCTCTGAGTAGGGTCTTACATGACCTTTCTGCTCCTATCTCTTCAGCGTCCCCAATACACATTGAACTTTCACACCCTCACTGTGTCTTGGTTCACTGTGTTCTTATTGCTGGAAATTTCTTTTCCTTCTTCTTCCTGCTATTTAAATCTCCTCTATCCTTCAGGACTCAGACCAAACCCCACCCACCTGCTTTTTCAAGACTCACCCGGATCACTCGGGCTTCATGGCCTCTCTCCCTTTTCTGCCTTCCACTGCTTCTTTGGTCTGCAGCACTTTCCACACATTGATTATTCATAGCCTCTTGTTGTTTGCTACAATTTCATTTATATTCATAACATCTTCCCCAATAATTCATATGCATCCTGAGAACCCATATTATCCAGCAATTTATATATCTTAACACTTATGATTTTTCCACAATGAAAGCATCATTGATTTGTTAATATTCATTCTTATTACCATTAAGTGAACAATATTTAGAAAATAGGTTATAGACATATATACACTGAGTTATTTATACACTTGACTGTCATGAATTACAGTCAGATGAAATATGAATATAAGCAGAGTTTGCAGTAGACGGGGGTAGGAGGACGATAATTTAATATCCAGCATAATAGAAAAATAAGAAAAAAAGGACAAATAAGTAGATGAAACTAGTATTTCACTACTTACAATGCATACAAAGAAATTAAAAAGGGAGAGGGGTGGGGAAGACTTGAAAATGGCTTGGTGGTAATCAGGGCGATTCTGTTGTTAGAACTAATGCCAAAGATGAGGACAATGCAGCCTTCTCACCATCAACCCAAGGGAATGAAAAAGTGTAATGCGGCGGAGGCAATTCCATATCTGTAAAAATAATAGATGTTGGCATATGCCGCAATGTTGAAATTTACACATTTGTAAAAGCTAATACAAGTAGATTATTTAGTATTACGTGTAGATTATTTAGTATTACATTTTTCGATGTAAAAGCCATGACTATTACATGAGTATGCTGTGACTTCAAGTCTCTATTTTTCCCTGCCGATCCTGCTGACACTTCTTCTCAATTTACTAGCTCAAACATATGACTATAAATCCACCCTGTATTAGGTCATCAGCCTGTTTTACTGGATCTATCTCTTTTGCAAAGTAAATAAAGTATGGGCTGTTACATTTTTTAAACTGTTGCCATGGAAATTTCAAGCTTCAATGTTACTAATGGGTTGTACTTTTTAATTAACAGATCATTTGATTTTTATAAATATGCACATGACCTTCTTAATATCATTTTAATTGATTTCGTTTAAGTAGCTTTATTTCCAAAACTGCAATCAATATGGTTCCTAGAAAAAAGAAAGCAGACCAAAAATACTGGATCTAAGCCATTTTACAAGATGTCTTTCTGTTTAAGCAAATTCTTTAGAAGAAAGATGAACTTTTATTACACTATGCAATTAAATTTTCTAGTATATTACATTTATTCTGGACTCTTGTGGTTATAAAGCAGTCTCGCCTAGATCATTTCAATGATTTTCTCAAACATATGTTCAAAAAATACTTGCATAATGACCTGGTACCTATTAATGAAAACAAAAATTACTACCGTATGTGGTTTAGATCACAAGCACTTAAAAAAAAAAAACACAAAAAAAAACCCCACCTATTTTTAAAACTTGTTTTTATTCCAGGTCAGAGTAATTTTTTATGATAAGTACACTTGCCTTAAAAACATGCTCATTTAAATAGTCATGCTTGAGTACATACAAAGAGGGATATAAATAGGAAACACTAGAGCTAATGAAAAACACAAAGTTTTCCTGATTCTTTTTGTTTGTTTTTTGGGTATCCTGTGTGTTTCATTGCAATGGAAATTTATATTTGTGGAGGACTCTAGAACAACAAATCATCAACCATGGATAAAATGAGGTGCAAAGAAACAGCCATAGAGAAATGTCCTAGAATTTCATGATCATTCAGCCCCTACCAAACAAATTTTCTGATAAATTAAATTATTAATATGTAAGTCAGCGGTGTACAGGGAAGAGGAGGAAGCCAATTGGAAGAAGAGAGAACAGGAGGAGTGGTTTTCATGGTTTTGGGGTACCTGGAATACTGATTATTAGTCGACTCTTCTAGTTAATAGGGTATACTGACCTATTAAACACTAGCAGACGGTCCAAGTATTACACATGGGTGAGAAAGGAATTGAGCCTGACTTATAAGCATGTTAGTGGTATTGGAAAATGTAAACAAGGCTAATACATTTTGTAGACTAAAAGAAATTTTATTGAGCCCAGTCAACTCGGAAAACTATGCATCTGAAATCAGTAACTTTTTGATGTTCAATGTTACTTAAAGATAACTGCATATTTTGATACTCAATGTTACTTATATTTTTAAGTACCTTACTTTCCAGTACTACATTGGCTCATGGAAATTTTGCATATTTAAAAAATTATTCAGAGATAAAAATAAATGAGCTATTAAGCCACCCAATGACATGGAAAAGCTTTAAAACCATATTACAAGAAGAAAGAAGGCAGTCTAAAAAGGCATACTGTGTGATTCCAAATACATGACATTCTGGACAAGGTAAAATTATAGAGACAATAAAAAGGTCGGTGGCTGCCAGAGGTTTGAGGGGTGAGAGGGAAAGGATGAATAGGTGAAGCACAGGGTATTTTTAGGGTGGTAAAATTATTCTGCATGAAACTAAGGGTGGATACATGTTACTATGCATTTGCAACAAATATACTACACACCTGTAAGATAATAATGGGGAAAACTATGAGAGGTAAGAATGATATATGGAATTCTTTGTATTATCTGCTCAATTATTCTGCAAATTGAAAAGTGCACTAAAAAATAAGTCTATTAATTATTTTTTAAAAAGGTATTCTCATATGTTTAGTTCACACTATTTTTACTAAAATGAGAATTTGGGGTTTTTTCCTCCCCAAAAAATGAAACTTTTTGTTCAGAGATTAAAACAAAAAGAACAACCACGTATTTCAGTTTTAATCTTGAATATTAAAAAAAAAAAATCATGTGTATATTTTTTAAACTGAAGGTGTCTCAGACATTGAGAAGTCAGTAAGTAGGAAGTTAGGACTACCATAAGTTGGACATTTTTCAAATATATACCACTTCTGAATGAATGGGGATTCTACAGAAAGGTTGACTTTGTATAAACTATAGTTTTTTAGTAGCTGAGGTCAGAGAGACAAAAAAGAAGTCTTTGAAACAATGCTCGTTCGATATTTAGAGTCTGTTGAGCCAGATGGCTGTAGTGCAGACTGAGGCCCATTCACCTTTTGTCTTCTTTATGTTATAGCTTCTGATTGTTCTTTACAATCCCAGATGTGTTTTGCTAACCTCTTTCCCTTCTCCTTCCTGACCTCACATCTTCTGGAAAAGGTCTGTGGAATTACGTTTCCCAGATTGTGACAGGGATTAAGTCTTTAAGGATGCATTTCCAAATGACCACATCCCTTTACTCTAAGGCTATAAAAATGTTTTCCATCTTTCCTAGACCCACTCTAAAAAGATCACCTCTAATGACTTAATTCATATTCTGAAACTAATTAAAATGAGGTCACCCTATTATAAACTAGTGCTGTGATGTGTGTGATTTCACTTATAGCATCCCATTTCAAAAGTAATATATTTTTAAAGTCTTAAGTTTTAATTTACTGTTAAAATGTATCATGCCAGAATTTCCAAAATGGTTTTAATGTTAAGCATAATATTTCCTTCACTGCATAAAATATCAGTAAGCCCTTGAAGTCATAATATTTTGGCAAATAATGATTAGGTTACACAAGCTAGTATGTATTAAAATAAAAATATGCAAATAAAACAACAAAAATATTCAGCACCACTAAAAAGAGGGAAGATGTACATTTTAATGGTAATATATTGGATAATTATGTAATTACATATAGTTATAAAAGTAATTAGTTATAAATATATATGTAATATATCTATATTTGTAAACATATGTCAAGGACTCATTATAAATAGCTATGGCTGTTGAATCTTGAGATTATAGAAGTAGTTTATAAATGTACCAACAAGGCGGCAATACAAGGCAATCAACTAATTGAGTGAATATCACATGACATTATTCTGGTTACTGTTCTTACAGTTTGTTTTTTCACGATTGCATCACTTAAAATTATTATAATAAAAAGTTGTCACAAGTGACAAGAAAAGAACATTTAAAAAAAACACACAAAAAACTGTTGGGACGGCCGGTTGGCTCAGTTGATTAGAGCGCAGTGCTTATAACAAGATTGCTCATTCAATTCCTACATGGGCCAGTGAGCTGTGTCCCCCACAACTAGATTGAAGACAACGGCTTGACCTGGAGCTGAGCAGCACCCTCCACAACTAGATTGAAAACAATGACTTCACTTGGAACTGATAGGTCCTGGAAAACACAGTGTTCCCCAATATTCCCCAATTAAAAAAAAAAATTTTTTAAAGTTTTGCAAGAAAAGTAAGTTTTCTTTTGTAAATCAATATATTATTTCCATATAGTATTAATAATGTTTTATACTCAATAGATTAGCAAGGGAAACGCTTGCTCTTGCTAGAAATCTGACATCAGTTTACATGTTGTTTTTTCTATTAAAAACGCAGCATTTGCCTCTCAAACCCCTAGCTCCCAGAACTTTTATCAACAAAACTTTTTTTTAAATAAAAAATAACCCTCTTAATATGAGGTTTTTGGTAAAGAATAATGGCATATCTACTTCTAAAAAAAAATTTCAGATTTAAGCATAAACCTTAATCTAATTTTCTCATTGCTTGAAACTAAAATTCCATCAACACAAACAAAAGCAAAGCAACTGTGAAAAAGCCTTTGCTTCAAAGCACAAAAATTTTTTCTAATAGGTCTTAGACAAAACCACTCATCTTTTTCTTATGACTGATTTGCCTATCTACAAATACAATGTCATTTCTATATGAAATCAGCACATACCTAAGTGGATGTAAAAGACATAAAAACCGTGTTTCCCCAAAAATGAGACCTAGCCAGACCATAACTGTAATGCGTCTTTTAGAGCAAAAATTAATATAAGACCCGGTCTTATTTTAATATATAAGACTGCGTCATATAATATAATATTATATAATATAATATAATGTAATATAATACCAGGTCTCATATTAATTTTTGCTCCAAAAGACTCATTAGAACTGATGGTCCTGCTAGGTCCTATTTTTGGGGAAACACGGTAGCAAAACCCCAGCAGAACACCAGGTATTCGAAACCAGTAGTGATGGTGGGATGAGGGGAGGGGAACCAGGTGATGGTGATGGTGTGACACAGAACATGAAGGAAGTCTAAGACAACATTGTAGGGAGAGTCCTCCTGAACTCAGAATATAACCAGAGAGGAGAATGCAAAATTATAGCTGAAGGCAAGTGGGAAAAGTTCACACAACAAAGAGTGTTATTTTTGTTTGTTTGTATTTATTTATTTTTGACATTAGAAACTGAGTATATAAGGAATAAGCCAACATGAAAACTCATATTGACACACCAAATATTTAAAAATGCTTTCAAGTGTTCATTCACGGCAACCTAAAGGTCATTTTTATACAGAGTAAGAACTTTGGGGGCCTGAACAAGCCACAGGAACCCATGAAAACCGTGTCACCTCTCTTTATAATACGAATTAATTAATAATGGTGACTTGCCAAGATATATTTGATTTTTCAGAAAGGGTAAGTGGTTATTAAATGTGCTAAGTTCTTCAAGAAAGTACAAAGGAACAATATTCAACTTTGTAGTGGACAGGCCAAGTATGAGAAAGCCTGTCATGGGCACACACCCTTTATAAGGGAAATACCTCACCTGCATCATTGCTCCTTGAATAGTCCTGTACACTACCTACTCGTTCTCCCAGACACTGCTGACCAGACCATATCAATGTACCAAATACAAAGCTGACTAGAAATCGTGGTCAGACCTGAGGTGAAAAAGGAGCTAGTTCAAGATTTCCTCTCAGAAGATGCACTGAAAAGCACTGAGTGATTGTTCCAGTTCAAATTGGGAGTTTAAATGGAAATGGTATAATGGAGACATGGGACATATTTCAGAGGGCATTGACAGGATATGCCTGAGGTAAAGTTGTTGTGGAGAGGAAATCCATGAGCTCCAGAGAAAATCATTGAAATGGGCCATTGGCAATTATGTCCTCTGTACCTCACATTTTCCCTTTGTAAAATGGATATGACATCACTCACCTTGTCGCTGACCATGAGGCTTAAATGAGTTAATATGTGTACAACTTGTATATGTGTTAGTTATTGTTTTATAAGTTTTGAATGACAAAATTTGCAATACAATTTTATATCATTTTGACCCCAAAATACCAAAGTCTGAGTAATTTACCTATTATCAGGAAGAGGGACTAAGTATTTATTATGTCTGAAAAAAGTGAAGCTATTTTCCTTGATGGACATTCAAGAGTGGGAATCATAGAAGTTTCCACAGCAGGTCAATCGTTTAAGTTATTCTTTACTGATGTTTCCAGCAAACCCTCTGGGAGAACATGTTACTCAGAATTCAGCTTTCCACAACAACATTAATTGGGTTCACTTAGGGCTGTAGTGGATAGATAGCAGCATATGTTGACAATTTTTCAACCACCCTGCCTGTGTCTAGCGGTGCTACTCAAAATGGATTACAATTACCTTTGATGGAGGGGAAGGCACGGAGCACTGGCAGCTACTCTGTAAACAAGGTTTGTCTTCTTAGAGTTTATTTAAAACATTTTTAGTAGACTATCATTTAGAGCAGTTTTAGATTCACAGCAAATTTGAGCAGAAGGTAGATTTCCTGTACACCCCCTTCCTCCAGACACACACAGCCTCCCCCATTATCCACACCCCCACCAGAGTGGGACATTAGTTATAACCGATTAACCTAATTGAAACACATCACTATGGTACAAAGTCCATAGTTTACAGTAAGGTCCATTCTTAGTGTTGCACATTCTGAGTCTGGACAAATGTAAGATGACAAGTAGCCATCATTATAGTATCATACAAAGTAGCTACACTGACTTAAAAATCTTCTGTGCTCTGCCTGTTCATCACTTTTTCTTCCCTGACCCCTGGAGACTGCTGATCTTATTACTGTCTTTTTCATAATTTTTCATAATTTTTTCATAGTTTTGTCTTTTTCAGAATATCATATAGTTGGAATCATACAGTATGCAGTCTTTTCGGATTGGCTTCTTTCACTTAGTAATGTGTATGTAAGTTTCCTTTATGCCTTTTCATGATTCAATAGCTAATTTCTTTTTAGTGCTGAATAATGATCCATTATCTAGATACACCAGAGTTCATTTATTCTTCACCTACTGAAGGACATGTTGTTTGCTCCCAAGTTTTGACAGTTACGAATAAAGCTGCTATAAACATCCATGAGCACATTTTTTGTGGACTTAAGTTTTCAGCTCCTTTCAGTAAATACCAACGAGTGTGGTACTTGTATGGTACCATACTCTTATGGTAAGAGTATGTTTAGTTTTGTAAGTAAATCCCAAAGTATCTTCCGAAGTGGCTGTGCCATTTTGATTTCCCACTAGCAATAAATGAGAGTCTAGTAGCTCCACATCCTTGTCAGCATTTGATGTTGTCATTATTTCCATATTAAAACAAATATGAGTGTTTTATGGAATAATAATGTGTACACATTTTGAAAACTCAAGCTGAGATGTTAAAGAGATTGTTAGCTTATGGCACACATCTTTGGAAATGTATCCCAAATCCTAATGATAACAGTTTAACTTGACCCTGCCAGTAGAGGTATCTTGATGGAAAAGACTGAGAAGCTCAGCCACATTAGATAGCACCCTTGCATTCCACCATCTTGTGGAATGAGGAGATTCAGACCACAGTTAAGGTTCTGAGTTTTTTAAATTGGCTGTTCACCTACTCTTGTGGATTCTCTTACTAGTTTATTCTTAACCATAAACCTATAAACCTCCACCAAGGCTCTCACCTGAGTGTTACTTTGAAGTATTTACTGCTATCCAGATCCTAACAAACATAAAATATCAATCAGGAAGTAGGTTCCCCATTTCATTCCTCCCAACATTCTAAGTTCTACCTTTGGATCAGGATTGAACACCCGCTGGCATCTCATTTTCTGGTTCCCTCCCAGAACTATCCTCCTCCCTGGTGTTTTAATATTATGCTTTCAACTTTTATTGAAGGCCTTTACAAGAAAGAGCCACATGAGGCCCGTTTCTGCGTTTGCTGTGAAATTGGCAGAAGGACATTGTCCATTAAATTACTCAATGTTCCCTACCTAAAACCCACATGAGAACTTACTCTGAGTTTAGTCCCAGGAAAAAAAAAATGTACCTTCCTTGAGAAAGTAGTAAATTTTATTCCTTTCTATTAGTGAGTTATGTAACCCATTGTGTTTCCCTTTTCTTTTTTTTGTCTTGACTTCCAAAAATATAGTCAGTTTTTATGTATAATCATACCCACTGGATTGGCCTTGGTGGTTGGCAGGTTTGCTTCTTCCTTTTTTCTTCAACTTCTTATTTATTCTAGAAATATTACTGTATAGTTCTTTTTTATGTAAGTCAGCTAAAATCTGTATTAGCAAAAGGTTGAGTATACCCAAATAAAACTTACAAATGTATCTTTTTACTTGATACAGATTTTTTGTGGTATTTTTCTGTTCTGTTTTACAAAATGCTATTGAATTCAACATAGGATGACACCTTGTTAAATGTATAATTAAGTGTAATTTAATCATATGCCTTTGGCAAAATTTTATAGACATAAAGTTATAAATCAGGGGAAAAACACTTCAGGGCATAATCACCAAAGCAATACAGAAAATCAATTCATTCATCATTATATTGGTAAAGTCCAGCATTCATTCAACAAATGTTTAACACTGCCAGCTTTGCACAAGGCAGCTCACTGGTCACTGCAAAGAATACAAACTTGGTTAAAAAAGGGATCACCCTAGAGAAACTCATGGTTTAGCAATTAAGAGCCAGTGTGTTTACCAATATTACTTAAAGATACGAATGAGATATTTCTTGTCCGGCAACATCATTTACCAATATGTCAGGATATTTTTAAAATAAAGTTGAAAAATAACTTTTGTAAAAGTAAAATTCTGTTATGGAAGAATTTTGTTATGAAAGGAAGGAAAGCTTTACACAAAATGATTCACAGTTAAGCTTCCTTCAAAACTGAAATTTGACGAAAAGGATTATGGGAAGTATACAACAAAATTAGGCATGACTTTATTATGATCTGCAAATAGCTACAAATACAGGATTTCTCTTATTTTCATGTGAGCAATATTTTTCTGAAATAATACTTTCTTAAAGGCAGGAGGTATTATAGACTGCTATCTGGGGGTTGACAATATAAATATTTTATCAGTGTCCTAAGCTCCCACACAGGAAGTAGGGTTATGGGAATATTTTCACAGCTTGCCATTGGCCTTTCAAGAATGGAGGGTTGAAGGTTGCTACAATCATTTGTTTTTCATATTCTGCTGGTCTTTTTCATGAGGTGAATAAGGCAAGAGTCTGGAAACCAAAGCTGGGGGTGGGGGGTTTGCCTAGAGATCTGTTTAGATTAGTTACCAAGCTTCCTGGCTTGTGGTCATTGAAGGTCACTTAGCTGATAGCTAAAATTCCAATTGGAACCTTGTCATATAATCAGGATTTAAAGCCCAGCTGAGACTTTGTCTCTCCTGTGAAAGGGGAGGTTGTTTTATGATTAGTTTCAGAATGTTAAATTAGGTGTTGGCAATTATGAGCCATTTTTGTAGTTTAAATTACACTATGGAAACACCTGTCCAGAATAGCAAAGGAAGGCATGCTTAAAAAAAAAAAAAAAAAAAAAAAAAAAAAAAAAAAAAAAACAATGTCAGATTCTCAGATTCTATTATGCATGAATAGTCCAGCTTTGATTATCAAACCCTACAAGCCACACTTAACCACTCTTGAGAAAAAATACTTTTTGTATCCTTTCACAGTGATTCTCAAGAACAAGCACTTTATTAAAGATATCTTTTGTATGTGGCACAGGGAAATTATTTTCATCAAGAGACCATTTTTCAAATGACTGAAATGTTTTCCAGTTTACTTTCAAGAGCGTTGTTGTTTTTTTTCTCTCCAGTAGTCATCATGTTCTCAGACAGTCTTTGGATGACCCATGAAGCCATGTCCTAAAATGGCTACGATTTAATAAATTCTTCTGCATTATTATAAAAGAGACTCAGTATCTTTAAGTAAGATAACTGAATGAAAAGATGATTGAGAGGATAGGAAAGAAACTGAATAAATCCAAAATTACTAAAATTCTTCTGATCAAAATAATACATATATATTTAATATATATTTATATATAATAGTAAACCACCTCAGACCTTGTAATGTTGCTCTATGAAGTCATACTGAAGCAATCAAACAAAACTTTTGAACCATATCCGGACCAGATAATGCATGAATAAACCCTATAATAATATTTTTTCTTAAAGTTCCAGATAATTGAGATTTACCTAGATTAAAACATATATATAGATATAATATGTATAATATATATACTCATACTAAATATTACTCTACTCCTACCTTGCAATGATTAAAAGCAAGACCTGAAAAAAATCAGACTGTTTCCAGGTAACTTCACCATGCCCCAGAATAAAACTCAAGAACATTTATAGGAATACAAAAATAGCCAACATCATACAATGTAAAATCTCCAATGTCTGGCAACCGATTAAAGATGACCAGCATACAAAGAAGCAAGAAAATACACCCAAAATGAAGTTCAATCAGACAAGTGAAACTGATCCAGAATTGATGTAGATGTTAGAATTAACAGACAAAGGTACAAAAACAATTGTGATTACAGTAGTCTCCGCTTATCCATGTTTTCACATTCCTTGGTTTCAGTTATCTGTGGTCGACTGTGGTACAAAAAGAGTAAATGGAAAATTCCAGAAATAAATTTACAAGTTTTAAATTGCCCAACATTGAGTAGTGTGATTAAATCTAGTATTATCCGACTCTATCCTGCCCTGTCCCACCTGGGATATGAAGCATCCCTTTGTCCAGAGTACTCATGATGTACACCAGCCCATTAGTCACTTAGTAGCCATCTTGTTATCACATCAGTTATCAGAGAAAAAGAGAGAGAGAGAGAGAGAGACCACATTCACATACATTTTATTATACTATATTGTTATAATTGTTCTACTTTGTTATTAATTATTGTTGTTAATCTCTTACTGTGCCAAATTTATAAACTTTATCATATGCATGTATGTGTAGGAAAAAACACAGTATATATAGGGTTTAGTACTATCCTAGATTTCAGGCATTTACTGGGGCTCTTGGAATATATTCCCCACAGATAAGGGAGGACTACTGTATATTCCATCTGTTTAAAATGTGGAGACAAAAAAAAGATATTAAAAAGATCCAAATTAAATGTTTAGAGATGTTCTGTAGAAAACAATGTGTGAGATGAAAACTACGATGGTTGGGATTTATTGCTGATTAGATGCTATAGAAGAAAGACATGGCAACAGAAATTATTCAAAATAAAACAGACAGAGAGACAATAAAAGCTGGAAAAAATGAACAGAGCCTCAATGAGTTGTGAAACAACTTACCAAATTGTGTATTTTAAATACACAATTTATTATATGTAAGTTATACTTCAATAAATCTGTGTAAAAATATGAAATATGATCAGTACCCACAGGACTTTATATTCTAGTCATCAAATCAAGGGAGATTTATAAACAACATGGTACACAGCAGGATAGACTGATACCACCCTTATAAACACCAATTTAAATTAGCAATTTGGGATAATGAATATATGTACTCATAACAATTCTTACTAATAAACTAAAGAATTTTTTTCACACAGAGAACAATTTTACAATCTCATACTTTTTAAATATCTTAAACTTTTCTGCACATGATAATAAATCTAATGTGACTGAAATAACATTTGAAATAACCTCTTTTAACCTTTACAGAGTACATTATCCCAATTCACTTTTTCAACATACAATTAATTTTTTTAGAGATAAAACTTTTGAGTAGATTTAATTGCCAAAATAACTACCTAGGAAATGGAAATAACCTTCAATTATGAACTATGATCAAAGAGAGCTTTTTTCATTTTTCACATTGTTTCATAAAATGACTTTCATTCCCCCCACCACCTTTTTGAGTAACTTTGACATACATTTTATTTTTCATCACTGACAAAAATACTTGCAGTTGAATACAGTTTAATGAGACAAACCCTTTGGCCAACTCTAACACAAATAGATTTATATTTGGGGGGAAAGTGCGGCAAGGTGCTAACAGGAAACTCTGGTTTTGATATTGTTGGAAAGTTTTGTTTGAATGCTCCAGCCCGATGCCATATGGCAACATTGCCAGGTTTGAAGGTGGTTTTCTAAAGCTGACTTCTAAGTCAGGGACAAATGGACATCTGCTGTCACTTATTCACTGATAATGCATGGATATCTCTTACAGAATTAATAAGCCAAATACATCTCATTTGTACACCATTCTCAGAATGCTTTGCCTACTTGTTTCTTGAACAAATTAGTTCAGATGGAGCATGAAAAAGAGGAAAGTGACTAGAGAACTTAGAAGCTGTAGAATATCAATTAAAAGTACCCATCTCTAAGAAATGTTTCTGGAAGACTAAATCAAACCTTATTTTATACCTCCTCATTCTAGTATTCCATCATTTGAACAATACACCATTAATGTAAAGACAACTTTTACATTACGTGTTCATATATATTGTAAGATGCATCCAAATATTAGAAACATTTGAGTCTTTGAATCAAGAAAATCCTGTTTTATCATAATTAATCAGAAATTAAAAATTTAAATATACTTCAAATATATATGAAAAGAACACACACATTAACAACAATTGATAGTAAAAAAAACCACAACAATTCATCTCTTTGGATAAATTTAAAGAAACTTCCAAACATATTATTCACATCTGAATTTTTTTACTTCCATCTCTTTCCACACATTTAGAAATTTAATGGCCATAATACAACAGAAGGAATAAGTTTTTGTACCCAGAAGAAGTGTGGTTATTTGGTAGAGTATATTTTCAATTTACCTTTAAACAATTGTTTACCGATATTTGATTCTATCTGGATGCTGCCTACTTCCCCCTCATGTGTTTAACTAAGTGTCCATCTTAAATCACAGGGTGAAATCTCAGATTGCTGGATGATTTGTTTAGAAAATAAAAAAAAGAATAAGATTTAAAACATCTCAAATTTAGAAATGAAGTGTATAAATTGATGACTCTTTCATTAAGTCTGTCCTCAATCAACAATCAGCTAGTCAATAATTACTCACTGAGACTTAATACATGCTAAATATTTCATTTTACTTTCATCAAAGGTAGAAACACAACAAAGGACTAAATGACTCAAAAATCTCTAAATTGGCAATATTAACACATTTTACGTGAACATCGGAAATTGTTTCCTTTACTTAAATAAATGATATCAATGTCATTGGCTATGTAGCCAACATCTAGAAAGTAAAAACATTTTGAGACCAGAGGAATGAAAAGGGAATATTAGGCTCCCAGGGGTACTTGGAAAAGATAGAATCTATGAAGAAGGAGGTTTTGCCTACATCTGGTTAAGATACCTTAGACATGAATGACTCATTCAGCAGTCAAATGAGGTGTCCTACAGTGGACGAGAATCTGAGGGAAATAGAGCCTCTCCCTCCCATTGATTTTCAGGGCCAGACATGCTTACTCTGCCTGTTTTCTTTGTTCATTAAATGGTGTCTTCATTTCCTTCTCTTCTCTTCTCTTGCTTGGTTCTCATCAGTGCTTCACTTCACACTAATTGCAATTCCTATGAACTTCCTCCAAAATAGTTGGTGCATGTAATTTGGGAGAGAGCTCCTAAACTCTTAATGCTTGGATTGATTTTAAGTTTCTCATTAGTTTATGATAAGAGTTAGAACATACCAGGATTTCAAAACAAAATGATTTCTACTCTCAGTCTTGACTTTGAAGGATATGCTTTTTCCTAGTAACAATGTTGATTTATTTAATTTATTTATTTTTGGCTGTTTTGAGAAATTCTTCTAGGTTAGTATATAAAAGTTTCTATGTATTTGTGTATTTTTCTGGGAAGGAGTTTCATAGTTTGCGTCAGGCTCTTAGAGATATTTTGCCCACCTGCCCCCAAATGAATGAAAACCATGGTTCTAGGTACTTTATGTACTCAACTAACATTTATGAGCACTGAATTATTTGCCACATATGCTACATACTGAGGAGTCGAGATGAGTTCCTTTCCGGGAGGGGTTGGTTGGGTCAGACAGACACTGAGAAAGACCCCCACAGCACAGTGCAGCAAATTCTGTGTTAAAAGTAGCTGAGTGCTCTTTAAACATAGAGGATGGAGAAACTGAATGTAGGAGAAGCTAGGAAAGAGTTCATCCAAGTTGGGACATTGCTTCTGGGTCTTAAAGCCCTAGGAGAAGATGGGCTACTGTTGCTCCACCTTCTGGCTCATTGGTGGATTAACCACATGCAGCTGTTGGGGGTTTAGAGTCTAATGATCATAGTTTTTCAGCAGCACATTAAAGGAATGGAGTGCAAACTTGAACTGACTTCAGAGTCTACTGACTTACCTCTCTCAAAGTCTCTCCCATCTCTCTGAGTTTCCCGTGAAACTCAGAAGCATTTGAAACCTCTCTGCCTAGGGGTTCTTCTTGGGCCTGCTCATTTTGTCCCTATGCTTTTGCTCTGCTGCTAATGACCCTGAGAAAGTTTCTGTTCCGTGGGGCACAATGGGCTGCCAATGACCACTGGGGCCTCCTTCATCTGCAGCCCAGCGGCCCAGGTCCTGGTGCATCTCCTCACTTGCTAGTGGGATTTGACGTGGCTACATGTGGCCAGGGCTCTCCACTACTTCCACAACGTGATTGCTCCCAAAGCTGTCACTTCTCTGTTCTGCTGACTTTCTTGCTACTACTGCTGCTGGCGGTGTAAAGAGCAAGTGCTGTGATTATTAGCTCCTAATCCGCTTCTCCATAACCAGGTGTATTGGAGATTATTGGTGTTCCTTCACGTCTCTGTTGCCAATTCTTTTTGGGCATTCCCAACTCTCTGTTCTACTTCTAACCGCTCAAGTGTGCAGCTTTCTCAGGGGATTGTTCTTTGCTACTGAAGCAGAGCTGAATTTGGAGTTTACAAATCTTCATTCCTACCCCCTTTTCCCAGGAGGCAGCCAATGACTAATGGATGTTGCAAGTAGAGAAATCCCAGCTCCCTTGCCTCAAGGCAGGGCAGTGTCTGAGATGCAGCTGACACTCCAGAGATCCCCACAGGGTCAAACCCAGGCTGGGACTTCATCTGAAATCATATTCTTGGTTGTCTTTCCCCCCCTATTATATTGTGCTTTTCCTGTGCCCTTTTCAATTTCCCCTCAACAAACCATTGGCATACAAATCCTCTTACACCAGAATTTATACTGTAGCCCAGGATACCAGGTCAATCCCATCCTTGGAAGTCCCTGGGCCTGAGAAAGTAAGACGTTTCTCCAACCTTCAGGTAAATATGAGGTACACCTTCTTGTTTACTTCATTTTGAAGAAGTTCCCAGGATGTTTCATAATGATCACTTTTATTGTTCTTCAGGGGGATAAAAAGCTGGTTCTCTCAGGGTGTGGCCACGCCCCAGGGTACCAACAAGATAATCTCAAAATAGATGTTAGTATTGTTTAAGGTTTGGGTTATACAATCTTATCCATGGTCATGAAAGTTTTTTTTCAGAGGTTGTGCTGGGAGGAGGGGAGAAGCTAACAGTTCACAAATGTGCCAGAAGAAAAGATGATGGTGGGATTCCAGTGCGGCTGGAGAAGAGTAGATGCAGCTGTGAATAGTAGGTGAGAATTCAGATACCAATGGGCTTTATACCCCACTGCAGAGTCTGACCTTTATCCTATAGACACCAAGGATTTTAAATGAGACAACCATATGAGGAAATATACACGTACAATTTTAAAGATAAAGGTCATAATTGACTGAAAGGAATGAAATGGAGAGAGACCTGGACATACAGATTGGGAAGTCAGCTGCATATGGGAATGCATTTAGACTATAAAATAAAACTCTGGGTAAAGATGGGATCATCTGGGGAAAAGGAAAATAAATCAATATCAAGGAAAGTAATCATTCTATACCGGGAAAACAAACCCTAAAATACAAGGTGGACCAAATACGAGGAAAGACAGTACGTAGATAAAACCCAGCAGAGATTGGTAGCCTAGAATCTATGGGAGAAATAACACTGACCATCAAATTTTATGGGAAAATCAAGTCAAAATAGGATTTAGCCATGAGAATGTCATTTGTGTGTAAAGGTAGCACAATCTCAGTAAGGTAATGAGAGAAGAAGACAGATTGTAATAACTTAAGGACTATGTGAAAATTTCAAAAGTAGAGCCAATAAGTGTCATCTCCCCCTCCCCCACCCCATGAAGATACACCACAAATTGAAAAAGGAATTAAGAAGCAGCTTGAAGGGGAGGTAGGGATAAGATATTAATAAAATACTTTTGAGGGTGAAAGAGACTTAGACATACCAATACATTCTAGAAGAGTGATTTAGGGGGCAAAAAAAACAAATGTAGATTTTTTTTTTTTAAAGAGGGGTTAAAAGATGATCAAGATCCTAGAGTATGGGGAAGGATGTCTTAGAGGGAAGACCAAGGGATACCTTGCTCTGAGACAGGAGGAAAGATGGATAAAGATGGATTCTGTGCTTAGACGCCAGGGTGCCAGAGAGAAAGGTGTTCCGAACAACCTCTCTTAGTTTGAAGAATCAGGCAGAGTCAACCATGGGAGTTAGAGTGATTGAAAGTGAAATGAGGACTATGAAGAGAGGTAAAACCATTGAATAGCAACAACAGGAGATATAAAAAAGCCATAATCTGACACAAGAGAAATAATTGCCTTGTGGTACTGAGGGCACACTTGGCTGAGAATAAAGGTGTGGTGGCCCTGTTGTAGAATTTTAATGTTCAGCATCAAGGACAAATAGTACAGAAACAGGATGTTTATAAATAAAAAGAATGGGTAGATTGATCGTTGCTTGTGTATTGCCATGGTGGTGGTTGGGGGTGGGAAATGCCTAAAGAGAGAAAAACTAAGAAAGAAATTGAGGGCATTAGTGAAAATGCATTTAAGAGATTAAACTGTAATGTCTAGGTTGAGTTGGAAAGGAATTGGTATCTAAAGGCAACTGTCAGACTTGGGGAACCAGAGAATGTTTCAGGTGAGAAGAAGGTATAAAGAAAGCTCCAGAGGCAGGATAAGCCTTCACAAAGTGTCATGACAGTGAAGAAAAGCCCCAGAAAGGCAGAGAATGTGTCCTGGGAGTGGAAGTGCACAGCTGGTGGGCTTTGAAAACCCAGTGGAGCCAAGAAGTTACCTGAACACAAATAAAGAAAGGGAAGTCAAGAGGATCTTATATATATATATATATATATATATATATATATATATAATTATAGTTGGCATTCATTATTGTTCAGTTTCAGGTGTACAGTGCAGTGATCAGGCGTCTACATCATCCCTGAGGTGGTCTCCCAAATGGGACATGTGTCCATCGGATACCCTACAAAATCTTTACAACATTATTGATTATGTTCCCCAAATTAATTTTCAGAACCCCGTGGCCATCTTGTGGTTACCAACTGTTTTCTAATCCCCTCACCTTTCCCCTTATCCCCACCCCCCACCCATCTAGCAACCCTCAGTTTTTCCTCTATGTCTCCAAAACAGTTTCCGATTAGTTCATTCACTTATTCTTTTCTTTAGATTCCACATATAAGTGAGATCATATGGCATTTGTCTCTCTCCGTCTGACTAATTTCACTGAACATGATGTTCTCTAGGTCCATCCATGTTGTTGCAAATGGTAAGATTTGTTTCTTTATGGCTGCATAATACTCCATTGTATAAATGTACCACAGTTTCTTAATCCAGTCGTCTCCTGACGGCCATTTCGGTTGTTTCCATGTCTTGGCTATTGTGTATAGTGCTGCAATAAACATAGGAGTGCATAAAGATATCTGAATTGGTGTTTTGAATTTCTCCAGATAGATACCTAGGAGTGGAATTGCTGGATCATAAGGTAGTTCCATTATCAGATTTTTGAGATACCTCCATACTGTTTTCCATAGTGGCTGCATCAATCTACAATCCCACCAACAGTGCACAAGGGTTCCCTTTTCTCCACATCCGCGCCAGCACTTGTTGTTTGTTGATTTATTGATGATATCCATTTTGACTGGTGTGAGGTGGTATCTCATTGTGGCTTTTATTTGCATTTCTCTGATGGTTAGTGAGGTTGAGCATTTCTTCATATGTCTGTTTGCCATCTGTGTATCCTTTTTAGAAAAATGTCTTTTCATGTCCTCTGCCCATTTTTTAATTGGGTTGTTTGTTTTTTTGGAGTTGAATTGAGTGAATTTTTTATAAATTTGTGATATTAACCCCTTATCAGATATATCATTGGCAAATATTCTTTCCCATTCAGTAGGATCCCTTTTTGTTTTACTGATGGTTTCCTTTGCTGCGAAAAAACTTTTTGGTTTGATGTAATCCCACATGTTTATTTTTTCTCTTACTTCCATCGCGTGAGGGGATATATCAGTAACAATCTTACTCGGGGTAATGTCTGTGAAGTTCTTCCTATATTTTCTTCTAGGTATTTTAGGGTTTCAGATCTTACATTTAAGTCTTTAAGCCATTTTGAATTTATTTTTGTATATGGTGTAAGGAGATGGTCCAGCTTCATTTTTTTGCATGTGTCTGTCCAGGTTTCCCAGCACCATTTATTGAATGGACTGTCTTTACCCCATGGTACATTTTTGCTTCCATTGTCGTAGATTAAATGACCATATAGGCATGGACTTATTTCTGGACTCTCTATTCTGTTCCATTGATCTATGTGTCTGTTTTTATGCCAGTATCATGCTGTTTTGATTACTGTAGCCTTGTAGTATAATTTGATGTCAGGTATTGTTATACCTCCCACTTTGTTCTTATTTCTCAAGATTGCTGAGGCTATCCGGGGTCTTTTATGGTCCCATATAAATTTTAGGATTATATGTTCTATCTCTGTGAAAAACGTCGTTGGTAGTTTGATAGGAATTGTGTTGAATATGTATATTGCCTTAGGCAGTATGGACATTTTAACTATTAATTCTTGCTATCCATGAACATGGTATGTGTTTCCATCTATTTTTAATCTTCTTTCATGTCTTTCTTCAGTGTCTTATAATTTTCTGAGTACTTCTTTGGTTAAATTTATTCTCTTTGGAGCAATTGTAAATAGGATTGCTTTTTTAATTTCTCCTTCTGATGTTTATTATTGGTATATACAAATACAACTGATTTCTGAATATTAATTTTGTATCCTGCTACTTTACTAAATCCATCTATCAGCTCTAATAGTTTCTTGGTGGAGTCTTTAGTGTTCTCTATATATAGTATCATATCATCTGCATATAATGACGATTTTACTTCCTCCTTACCAATTTGGATGCCTTTTATTTCTTTTTCTTGGCTGATTGCTGTGGCTAGAACTTCCAGCACTATGTTGAATAGAAGTGGAGAAAGTGGGCAACCTTGCCTTGTTCCTGATCTTAAGGGGGAATGGTTTTAGCTTTTCCCCATTGAGTGTGATGTTAGCTGTGGGTTTGTCATATATGGCCTTTATTATGTTGAGATATGATCCCTCTATTCCCACTTTCTTAAAGGTTTTTATCATTAATGGCTGCTGGATTTTATCAAATGCTTTTTCTGCATCTATTGATATGATCATGTGATTTTTATTTTTCATTTTGTTAATGTGGTGTATCACACTAATTGATTTGCAGATGTTGAATGACCCTAGCATACCAGGGATGAATCCCACTTGATCATGGTGTATGATCTTTTTAATGTATTGCTGAATTCTGTTTGCTAATATTTTGTTGAGGATTTTTGCATCTATGTTCATTAGCGATATCGGCCTATAGTTTTCTTTTTTTGCGGTGTCTTTGTCTGATTTGGGGATCAGGGTGATAGTGGCTTCGTAAAAAGTGTTTGGGAGTCTTCCCTCCTTCTGGATTTTTTGGAAGAGCTTGAGGAGAATAGGTGATAATTCTTTTTTGAACGTTTTGAAAAATTCACCTGTAAAGCCATCTGGTCCAGGGCTGTTTGTTGGGAGATCGATGATTACTGATTCAATTTCCCTGGTGGTAATCAGTCTATTCAGGTTTTCTGTTTCTTCTTGAGTTAGCCTGAGAAGGTTGTACGTCTCTAGAAAATTGTCCATTTCTTCCAGATTGTCAAATTTGTTGGCATATAGTTGCTCATAGTAGTTTCTTACATTTTTTTGTATTTCTGCAGTGTCTGTTGTCACATCTCTTTCATTTCTGATTCTATTAATTTGGGTCCTCCTTCTCTTTTTTTAATGAGTCTGGCTAAAGGTTTGTCTATTTTGTTTATCTTCTCTAAGAACCAACTCTTGAATTCATTGATCTTTTGTATTGTTTTTTCTGGTTTCTATTTCATTTATTTCCGCTCTGATCTTTATTATCTCCTTCCTTGTGTTCCCTTTGGGCTTATTTTGCTGTTCTTTTTCCAGATCCCTTAAGTGAGAAAATAAACTGTTGATTAGTGATGTTTCTTGTTTCTTTAGGTAGGCCTGCAA
The DNA here is from genome assembly GCF_964194185.1 of Rhinolophus hipposideros. Classification (NCBI taxonomy): domain Eukaryota; kingdom Metazoa; phylum Chordata; class Mammalia; order Chiroptera; family Rhinolophidae; genus Rhinolophus; species Rhinolophus hipposideros. The sequence goes on from NC_138048.1 coordinate 11,569,687, forward strand.
TGCTATGAATTTCCCTCTTAGGACTGCTTTCGCGGCATCCCATAGATTTTGGGTCATCGTGTTTTCATTTTCGTTTGTCTCAAGATATCTTTTGATTTCTTCCTTGATCTCCTGCTTGACCCATTCATTATTTAGTAACATGTTATTCAGCCTCCATGAATTGATGTTTCTTCCAGTTTTTTTCCTGTAGTTCATTTCTAATTTCATAGCACTGTGGTCAGAGAAGACAACTGGTATGATTTCAATTTTCTTAAATTTATCAAGACTTATTTTATGGCCTAACATATGGTCTATCTTGGAAAATGTTCCGTGTGCACTTGAGAAGAACGTGTATTTTGCAGCATTGGGGTGAAATGCTCTGAAAATATCAATTAAATCCAAGTGGTCCAATGTATCATTTAAGGCTGTTGTTTCCATATTGCTTTTCTGTCTGGAAGACCTGCCCCTTGTTGTCAGAGGTGTGTTGAAGTTCCCTACTATGATAGTGTTACTGTTGATCTCTGTCTTTATGTCAGTCAATATCTGTTTTATATATTTAGGTGCTCCTATGTTGGGTGCATAGATGTTTACTAGGGTTATGTCCTCTTGTTGGATTGATCCCTTTATTATTATACAGTGCCCATCTTTGTCTTTTAATATGTTCTTCATTTTAAAGTCTATTTTGTCAGATATAAGTATTGCAACTCCAGCTTTTTTCTCATTTCCATTTGCATGAAATATCTTACTCCAACCCTTCACTTTCAGCCTGTGTGTGACTTTTGATCTGAGGTGAGTCTCTTGTATACAGCATATATAAGGGTCTTGCTTTCTTATTCACTCAGCCACCCTATGTCTCTTGATTGAAGAATTTAATCCATTTACATTTAAAGTGATTATTGATATGTACATAGTTATTGCCATTTTTAAATTTGTAGTTAGATTGTTTTCATCTTTCTTCTATTTACAGAAGTCCTTTTAGTGTTTCTTGCAATGCTGGCTTGGTGGTAATAAATTCCTTTAGCTTATTCTTTTCTGGGAAGCTCTCTATCTCTCCATCAACTTTAAATGATAGCCTTGCTGGATAAAGCAATCTATGTTGTAGGCCTTTGTTTTCCATGACTTTGAGTATCTCCTGCCACTCCCTCCTGGCCTTCAATGTTTCTGTAGAAAAGTCATTTGATAGTCTTATGGGAGTTCCCTCGTATGCAACCCTCTGTCTTTCTCTTGCTGCTTTTAGGATTCTCGCTTTGTGTTTAAGCTTTGCCATTTTAACTATAAAGTGTCTTGGTGTAAACATGTTTGGGTTTATCCTGGTTGGAACTCTCTGCACTTCCTGGGCTTGTATGTTCGTTTCCTTCATCAGGTTAGGGAATTTTCGTTCATTATTACTTCAAATATGTTCTCAATCCCTTGCTTCCTCTCTTTGCCTTCTGGTATTCCTATGATGTGCATGTTGTTATCCCAGAGGTCTCTTAAACCATCTTCATTGTTTTTTATTCTTTTTTCTTTTTGTTGTTCTGTTTGGGTGATCTCTGCTAACTTGTCTTCTAAGTCGCTGATTCGATCCTCTGCTTCATCTAACCTGCTGGTAATTCCTTCAAGTGAGTTCTTTATTTTGGTAATTGTGTTCTTTAGTTCTAACTGGTTGTTCGTTATGATTTCTACATCCTTCTTTATTTCATCTCTAAGCTCCTTAAACATTATTATCATCAGTGTTCTGAACTCTGTCTCTGATAAGTTGTTTAGCTGTTTCATTTGGTTCCACTTCTGGAGGTTTCTTCTGTTCTTTTATTTGGGACATGTTTCTTAGTTTCCCCATTCTGGCTGACTCTCTGTGTTTGCTTTGATGTATTAGGTATATCCCCTAGAGTTCTTAGTTCTTGCTGGGTTATCTTATGTAGTATGTGTCCTTTATATTTGACTTGCACTACTTCATTTTTCTCCTCTGCGTGTGCTCCAAAGGTGACTCTTGTGTTGTGTATGTTAAATAAGATCTTTAATTGCTTTTCGCTTAACTTCTAGGGTGACTAATTGTGAGACTTGGCTCTGTCCACCGCAGGGTGTTCTGCTGCATCAGGGTTGACCGCTTAAATGTGGTTTGGCATCTATGGGCTCTTGTGCCTATATAGAATTCCCTCTGAGTGTGTGACTTATAGGTTAAATCCGGTAATACTGTGGTTTGGTCTGGAGTTGGCCTCTGGATATGTTGAATCTTGTGCCTCTTAAGCTGGGTCCTGCAAGTAATCCTTGCACAAGTCACTTAGTTTTTCTGCGTGATGAGCAGAGAGTCCTTTGATGGGTTATATGTCCCATTTGTGATAGGATCAGGAGGACTGCCGCCATTCCTATGATGTCACTCATTAAGAGGATCTTTGATAAAATCAAAAATATAAGGCTTTGTTGAATGTAAGACGTAGAGAATGATGGTGAGAAGTGGCCAAAATGATGCCTATATTCCTATCTTCTTGTTTTAAAAGCTCGAAGAATACAGACATCCCTGATAAATTGGAATAAAGAAGAAAAAAAAAAAAGCAGGTTTAAGTGGAAAGAGAAACGAACTTAGCTTTAGATGTAATAAAATATGCAAGTGGAAATTTCCTCTAGATTACACATTTAAAATGTATATTTCAAAATATAAACTGAATGGTATTTGGGGTCAGGCTGAGGGTGTTCTGTTTTCAGATCTCAACAACCTCTGATATTATGTATATTGACTTGTCATTAGAACAAATTCCCCCATACCATCTATTTTCCCCCAATAATTTCCAAATATAAATCTATGCTGTGGTCATCCAGAATAATTAAAAGCGAACAGGTAGACATAAAGAACCTGGAGAACTAAATTACAGATAGAATTCAGTATCATTATCATCCTTGCAAAACAATTTACTCTAAATATACAGCCACATTACACTTTTGGAACTGGATTGTGATTCATATACATTGGGGTGGGGGTGGCCCGCGGGTGGGGTGGGGTAGAAGAGCACCTTGACAAGTCTGGAAATTCATCAAGCATTGGCTCCAATCATAGCCCAGCTCTGCCTGGGGGAGGTAGGAGGGTGCTCTCTGCACGCAAGCACATTGTTTCTCACCATTAGGATACTTAAAACTTTAGGCAATGAAAATTACTTAAGAAAAATAATAATATTTTTCTTTCTTATGCATATGTCCTAAGAGCCTGATAGAGTTAACCCTCCTTCTAAACCTAAATATTATTCTCTTCAAAGCAAGATTATTTACCATATTGCAAAATAATTTATTCATCGTAAGTATGTATGTATTAGTAATTTATGGTTTACAAATATTGTCTCTGGGGCTCTTTTCTTATCTATAATGCTATGTAAATTGTCTTTATTAGGCCAAGTCCATGCAATGTGTCTGCTAATTCTAAGGTGAATGCAAAAAAACATGGAGATTTGCCCCTCAATCTTACTAACCAATATTTCCTTCTATCTCAAAGTTTGTTTTATTTTTCTACATGAGTGTCACCATCTTGCCACAACCAAATGTTATATTTCATATTAGTAAAAACAAACAATTTTTTTTCAAATGAGAATAATACATTGGTTTTTAGCACATTGCTCACTCTTACATTATTCCTTCCATTCGAAGCATGGGTGAAATATCTTGACCCCAAAGACATATAGTTATTATCCAACTTGGTTAGTGTAAAGCAATTTATCAGCTCCCTCCCCAAGTATTTGGAGAAACAGTTCTATCCATAGCCCAATAAAATCCCCTTTCATCACCAAATTACATGCTGCCAGTGACTGACGAAGCACAGGTGGTGTTCAGTAGGACTCAGAAATGAAATGCTTTCCCCAGAGTGAACAGCTTCTTATCAGAATATTCAGAGGACAGTGTGTTCCAGGCATGCAGCACCTGTTACCCACTTGCTTAAATGTCTCATGAAGGGGACAGAGAAAAAATAGTTTCTCTCTGTCTCTGGGAACATACATAAATTTAGCATACAGTTCTTTTTTTTTTTTTGCCAAGTTTGAATTACCTTAAAAAAGGCCATAGAATATAATTTCTTGAGGATGTTCTTCACATTAAACATATTCCATAATATGACTGAGAGAATGAAAGAAAAAGGATGGAGATAAAATAAATGAAAAATAAAATGGAAAGAAGGTAATATTATAAATCCAGACATGAAACTGAGATGCGAAAGAAAACCCATCAATTTACCTTACTACAAATGTTTTCATTATGTCAAAGGACTTGTTCTTCCATTTCTATTTGATTATGAGGCATATGAGATCCAGGTAAGTCCTTCTTAAATGTTGAAAAACCATTCTCTATGTCTGAAGATGTTATTGACCAACTCTCTCTAGGAAATAGGTTGAGTTTATATTATTTTTCCTATATTTTGAGATGAACTCAGTCTAAATACAGGACCTGAATATTTTTATTCCCATGACACTAACCTGTCTCAATGTAATTAACATCATACTAAAAGCAAAACAAACAAACAAACGGAAAAACTAAAATATATCCATCCAACATTATTAAGTATAGTCATTGACACGTCTGGAAATATTGGAATATTGGAATGACTTGAGAAACAAAGTCATTGCTTTATTGATTTAAGTTGTATCATTCTCTTAAACAAGCATTATCTGCTGTAGAATGCACACACAGTGAGTGCTTCTAAAGTACGTGTGCGTGGGTTGTGCATGCATACATGAGTGTGCACTCTCACATGGGCACACACACACCCATAGTGTTCAGACAAAGCTAAGCACCTGACCTCTTCAGCACTTCATTTCAATATTGAAGTGAAACACCTGTCTGCACACTTTGGACAACTGTAACTTTTAGACCACTGTTTATTAATAGCCGCTTTGTCAGTAGTTCTCCAGCCTTTTAGGACTGCTTTCAAATTACAAACATACTCATGAGAAGGGAATTCAAGGTCAGCAGTCTGTATTAAGTAAGTCCTATATTTATAAAGTTTCTAGAAATGGATAACTTATCATTCTTCTTCTCCATGCTTGCTGGGCTCAGGATCAGCCGCTATTTTCATAAAATCTTTTTTTAATGCGAGGATGAACAATCTAATGTGCATCAGTAGTTCAAGTTCACCCCAACGGTTTGTGACTCTAATGACTGTCTGAGGACTTACACTTTGGAATCAGTCCTACCTTCTCTTCCTGCCATTCTGGCTCACCTCAGGAGCAGGTGCAAATTCAAGGCAGCATCCAGCCTCTGACAAACTTCACTGTTGCTGAGCTTCTATCCAGGAAGTGTAAAAATGTGCATGATTGGAAATGTACACTCTGCTGTTGTTGTTCTTGTTGTGTGTGTGTTTTCACATTACAATTAAATTTTTTTCTCCCTCTCTTTCTCCTTCTCCTTCTTCTTCTCCTTCTTCTTCTGTTTGACTTTTCACCAAACTTGAATGAGGGCTTACATTAAGTTTTGGACTCTGACCTGTTTTTTAAAGACCACTACAAATACAAAGATTTTTGTGTTCCTTGTTTTTGGTCAAAAAATAAGCAATGGGAATTTTGCACAATGTTGAGTATGTGATGTATGATATGAATAAACAAAAGGTTTATACACAGAATTATGAACAAGTTCAGAAAAAGATCAACAATAAAAATAAAAAGTATAGAAATCATTACAAAATGAATGTAGTTAGCCACGTGTGAAACTCTTCTTAGGAAATAATGGAAGTAAATGATAAGAATCCCTTAAACTTCATCCCAAAACCAGGTATTTCCCTGAAATATCACTAAAAATACATAAATTAAAAATGTAACAAATATCTGACAAAATAATGCAATGATAATGATGATGATGATGATGACACATAAGCTATAGTACTACATATGGTACAGAGTGAGCACTCAAATGTTTGTTTCTTTCTCACCCAAATGTTTATAAAATGAATGGTTGTAATGATAGACATCAGTAGTCTGCAGGACGAATAAAGAAAGAAGAATAGAAATCAGTGTGTGTATTACCAAAACTATCCAGTGGTGAGAATTCTCTAGCAGCCACATGTAAGCATTCTGTTTATTTTGGCAGGCAACTACTGATGTGAGGAACATTGCATTAGTCTAGGATAATGTGACAACACTAACTAGAAAGATCACTTAACTTTCTCTACTCTGACTCAATATCCATCAGAATGTTTAGATCCTTATTTGGTTCCTTAAGTTGACTTTCCTAGTAGGACAAGATTGATCTCATCAACTAATGTTAATATTCAAATGTACTTCATGAAAATTTTGCCAAGTACTAATTAATAAATTGTCATTCTGTTTAAAAATAAATTTTTGACAAGTTTTATAATAACAAGAATAGATCCTTCAAAATCTGACCACCAAATTATGATTTTAAGTTGGTGGAAACAAGAAATTCCCATCCCCTCTTCTCTCAAAATCCAACCCTCTAATAGACACCTGTAAACCCAAACCACAGTGTTTAGAGACTGAAGTAAGTAGAGGGATAATTTAGAAGAGTGAAGGGAATAAAACCTTGAGACAGATTTATTAAAACTTTTGACGCCTAACAATCCTGGTAAGACTCAGGAATTGTAAGTACAATAAACAATTTGAAGCTATCAGGGAGACTATTTGAAAAACCATTTGGGGAGAAATTAGCCCCACATGCCTGGTCCCCACTCACTCTGAGTACCTTTAGATGGCTACCCCATTTCAAACACACCTGGAGGCACAAGACACAGAAGACAGCAAGGTACCATACTGAGGAAAAAATGGAATTCAGCTGAAGTTTATTTACTGAATCATAGACCGAGAGCCTTCTTTCCCACCAAATTCCCGGAAGCTGGTAGCCATGTTAATTCCTCTGAGGTAGGTATCAGAGGGAATGTGCTGCCTACGGAAAATCCCAGTAGGGATACAGACATTTGGGGTTGTCACAACACAGAAGCTGGCTGTCAGTTACGATAAGCACAAGAGGTACAACAAGGCAGAAATGCAGCCCTCACGCACAGAACTTCCTATTCACTTTCTAGGGCCTTCATCTTAATTAGAAATAAAACCAGAGTCCAGAGTGCTAGCCATTACACCACAGAAAAGGGGTGGGGGAGAGGTGAAAAAGGAAAAGGGGGGATCAAAATATGGTGATGGAAGGAGAATTGACTTTGGATAGTGAACACAATGCAATATACAGATGATGTATTGTAGAATTGTACGCTTAAAACTTATATAGTCTTCTTAAGCAATGTCATCCCAATACATACAATAAAAAAAATACTTTAATTAATATTCTTGGAGAGATAACAGAGGTATTGAACTCATGGAACAAAACAAAATACATAAAAAGGAACATTCATGGAACAAAAAATAGATATTAGGGCATAAAAAGATAATTGCCTAAATAAAAATTCAACAAAAAATTTGGAAGATCAAAAATATAAAGAGATAGGAGAGAAAAGATGAAAGGAAAAAATTAAGCAAAAAGGTCCAACATCTGACTAACAGGAGTTCCATACAGAAAACCAGAAAATTCTCTAGCTCTGAAGGATGTGAGTGTCCAGATTGAAAAGACCGACCACCAAGTGCCTAAAGCTATAAATGAAACACACACACACACACACACACACACACACACACACACACACACAAACAAAACCCAAAGAGTACAAAGGAGACCGTACAGAGAAAAGATGGGGGTATGTACAAAAGATCAAGAATAAAATTGCTTTTGTTTTCTAAACGTGACATAGAAAGCTAGAGGAAAGTAGCACAACGCATTTCAAATTTTTAATGTGTATACTATCCATGCTAGTAGTCTACATTCAAACACACAATCAACCGTATATAAAAATGACATAAGAAAGTTTTTAAAAATGTTATGTCTTAAAAATTTACCTTTTGTACTTTATTTCTCTGGAAGCTAATGATATTTTCTATCCATAACAAGGGATAAGCCAAGAAGATAAAAAGATTTTGGATTAAGAAACAACTTGAAAATGGAGAGATCCAAAGTGAAGAAAGGCAGAAAGAATTCCCAAGAGATGGAAGAATGTCAAAATAATATCTAAGCAGAAGCCTTCACACAGAGAAAAGCCAATCCAGATTGGACTGAATACCTCAGGAATGATATTTCCAGAGGAAATAATGAATGAGAAACTGATATATTAACAGAGAGATTAGACTGTATAGGAATTTGAATGAGGCAATATTTTACACAGCTATTAGAAGGTATGTGATGACTTAGTAATTATTTCAAGGCAAACTAAGGAACCAGAAAAAGAAAAAGGTTGCACTTATTAATTCCAGGAAAAAATCTACAAGAATGCAATATAAATATAGCATGCTACTTGCCTCAGAAATAACGGTATTTACAATATTCATGATAATGACAACACTGACTATGCATTTATCACCGAACTATAATAGAGTTGGATAATGTTTAAAGTTAATTATCAAAATAAAGCAATACTAGACAGTGTTAGAAGTAAAGAGTTCAGTACCAGAAGAGCTAAGAGAAATGAGACCCTCCCATAGGAGGATCAGTTTGGTGAAGGATCAGTGGTGGGGTAGAGGGAGGAAAGGGACACTGCTATAAACCTGGTAGCAATAGTTTACTTTTGAAAACATACAATCAAAATTAAATTTTTAAAAAGCTTATGATCCCAACAACAAAAAAGGAACCCCTAATAAAAAGTAATTGCAAAGCATGCAATCGACAGACTCTGAACCCCACCAAAATACAGATACTCCAGGAAGCACTGCGTGAAACAGCCACTAGCTTCTCCTTCATTTACCTGAATTTTGTTGTTGTTATGCATTCACCATGTCACTGAAGGCAAGGCAGGGAATGAAACAGAAAATGTCCTTGACCTCACGCAATGTATATTTTGTCTATAACAGATTAGTTATAAAACATCAGTTCTAATTCAAGGAGATAAAAGGAGAGAGGGAGAAAGAGTAAGTGGTTTGAAGAGGAGCAAGGGATAGATGGAACAAATGAGCCTGGGTGCAAAATACTTTTGAGATCTAAATCATCCCTTAAAGTTGAACACATTTTTTTAAATGAATAATTTGGAAAGATCCAACTTTTTAGAGAAAGGTTGTATATTTAAGAATATATAACACCATATGAATTCCATAGTAACTACACTGGGGAAGAAAAGGGGAACTCAAGCTACTGTTTCTGGAAAATTGGACACGGAGTGCGGAACCCTCTTCTCTAAGATGTTGTGAAACATCCTTTCCCTAACCTTAATCTTAATCTTAACTGAATTCTCTTTGGGGAGAAAAGAGATAATAACCCAAAGTACTAATGTATCGATATATTAAAGCTGTTATTTTTTTTAAAGCTTATGCCAAAATTACTTAATACTACACCCTTCTTATATAAACAAGAGGAATTGAAATTCTCTGTGCACACCCACAAATAAGTGCTGTTATCAGAATACTTCCAGTCTCCAATTCTCTATCAGCTGAAAGCATCTGAGCTTTGGTCAACATTAGCATCTCACTTTACCATCCATTTGTGGACGCTCTGAAACAGTGATGGTACCGTGTTTCCTTGAAAATAAGACCTGGCCAGACAATCAGCTCTAATGCGTCTTTTGGAGCAAACATTAATATAAGACTTGGAATTATATTACATTATATTGTGTTATGTTACATTATATTAAAGACCCGTTCTTATATTATAGTAAAATAAGACTGGGTCTTATATTAATTTTAGCTCCAAAAGACACATTCTAGCTGATTGTCCGGCCAGGTCTTATTTTCGGGGAAACACAGTATGACAAGATTGTTCCTGCAAAAGTTTCATGTCATTTTTTATTCATTTATTTAACAGTGCAGAGTACTACAGTGTATCGGGCACTGTTCTCAGGCTGGAGATAAGTGGTAACCCACATAAAATTCACATTCAAAGAGGAGGAAAACATGATCAACAAGTTGACAAGTGGATTCCCAACAAATCTTGAGAGAGAGAGCTGGCCACTTTAAGTAAAACACAACACAGAGAATGAAGGTGTTGTTTAAATGGAATGGGTCCAGAAAAAAGTCAGAGTAATGGGTCACCCCACAATGTCACTTGGCTTGGTAACACCCCTCATAGTTTCCATGATCTTGGCCAGAGAACTTCCTGTTTTTTTTCCCCTACCTAGTAAGCAGTTTGACAAATTATCATTTTATCCCCATGGTCCAACATAGAAAGCATTTCTTGGCCTGTCCTCTGGACTTTCTCCTCTGAGAGTTTGAACTGCTGACTTTCAATTTCCTTTCATCTAGACCTTATTTTTGCCACATTCTTTACCTAGACAGCAACCTACTGATTTTTGACCCAGCTCTCATGTGATTTGATTCTTGCAAAATCCCTTTTGGAACACAACTTGTCTAGTGACCTGGAATTGTATTTCTGTAGGACTGAAAAGGACTGTTTTCTGAATGGCACTCTAATAGTTCTCTTCTTGCAAAGTGGATGAGTGTTTTGTTTTGTTTTTTTCGTTTTTTTTTTTTTTTCTGCTGCTTCCCTTTGCTGGTTCAAAACTTTCCATGTGGTATTTGGCCCTTTCCAGCGTATAGGATGATATGACTTAAAGTTGTATTGGACTCTTCATGCCCAAGGGAGTTGAAAGCATTTGAAAATACATTTTACTAGCAAAATTCATTTTATTTATTCTTGTGGGGTTTATAACATTGATGTTAGATTTAATTAACAGTGAAGAAATCCTAAAAATAATTCTGGCTGGTTGTTTATTTTATGTTTTATACAATTCCTATAGCCTAATAAATAGCTGGTTTTCTGAAACACTGGAAAACAACAAGACTCCAGCGTAAATCATTTTTTATAAAAAAGATGCTAAACAAAAAGGCAACAAGTTGGACATTCAGAGCTTTACGAGCTCCCCACACTAACCCAGTCCACCGCAAGTGCCCGGCATGGCTAAGTACTGCTCTGGGGCGTGTCATCTGCTAATGGGCTTCCTAACCCCAAATTCTTCTCTGTGTTTCCACAAGGAAAGTAATCATGATCTCATTTAGGTCTCCCTGTAGTGTCTTTGCCGCAAAGTATAATCTTTCTCCATCTGGGGTTCTTTACAAAATGCAAGCCACTACACACTTTCTTTTCACAAGTTGGATCCCAGGTCTGAAATGCAATCTCCCGCTGTGGTGAACATCTGCTCAGAGTCTTACTACTTATTTTTCCCCTCACTTGCTGTTCAACTGGTTATTCCCCACATCAAGCTTACTTGACAAAATGGGGTTAGCAATATTAGTTTGCACACTTTGGGGGCCCAAGCCTTTAATATTTTACAATATCCCACAGAATAGAATAACATTTTATCCAAATTATGACTCAGTCATTGTCTGTTGAAAGAATGGAAGGATGGATGCCTCCTTGCTGTAAATCTCATAAGTGACATTTGACAGATGTGATCCTCTCTTTATTCAATAAAAGGTTTTGGCTCCATCACCTTATATGTGTGTTGATTAACAGAAGTAGAGTTTGGAAGTGACTGGATTAATTAAGTTTGGTTATCCATAGAATTGGAAAGGGGGAAGGCAAAGTGAGCAAGGAGACAAGACATTTTAAACAAAGATAACGCTAAACAAAGATAAATTAGACTGATTTTACACTTCAAGGAAAAGTTCTCTAAACATTATGAGATAGGAAGTACAAAAATGGAAAAGGAGGCCGTGGCTCTTTTTTAAAAAAACAACAAAACTAAACCAAAGCCATCAAAATGTTGCTCAGTATGACAGTGAATGGGTTACACAGTCAAAGTCCGGAGAGAATCTAGAAATTATCGAAGGAGTTATTAATCAGAAAAAAAATACTCTTTAAATAGAAAAGACAATCAACATAACCTTTTCATTTGTCATATCCAAGATGCAGAGCAGGTACATCCTTCATAATGTATAAAAGGATGAGAGGAGTCTAACAGCCCTTTGGCCCACACCTGTATCTCTAGCTGCAGAGCAAGACATGGAGAATTTTTCCCTCTATTCAAGCTTTCCTTTACAACTCATGAATATAAAATGTGAGCATTAGGTTCAGTGTAACTATTATCAAGTAAACTAGATTAATTTTTCTCCTAATCTGTGCCTAATAACACTTTTTAAATTGCTATCTTTAAAAAATATTATTAGAATAAAGTTACACACTAAATATCCAGACCTGACCACGGAGTGTCAACCAGAAATTGCAAAGGCACCCAGGACACCCTTTCTTCATTATCTGACCATGGACAAGCTGTACTGAAGTCCTACATTCACCCCAGCAAACAAAAATGCTGCACTGCAAATCCAAATTCCCATGTGATGGGTGGCTGGCTCCACCCAGCAGAAGGTGGTACAACTTTGCATGAATTCCCTAGGTCTCCAGGAGCTGAGGGGTTAACAGTTGGCGCCTAAGCTACTAACGGCTGAGTCCAAAATGTGTAGTCCTCCACCTGAAGGGAAATTGACATATATCATCAACTTACCAACATACCATTAGCTATTCCAGCCATGGGCTTTGATCCTTTTCAGACAGAAGCAACCTCACAGGGTGTCCTCTCAGGTCTTGGATATAAAAGTCCCTTGATCCCATTCTACAGCTTCTCTGACACACAAAAAAGTAAAATGATAAGAATTATAAAGTGCCCTTAAATTAGTGCCGTTAGGACAGTTCTTGGCCATTGGGAGACAGAAGCCATATTTTCCCCTTTTTCCCTTTGAGAGGATGATCCTGAGATGTGGGTCATATGGATTCTCAGGCTGCCTCATCATTTGAGCAACTTATCAGCCATAGCAGTGACCAAGTGGATAACTCACCCTGGATCATTTTCCCTCCTTCCCTGTATCTCTGTGCTTGTTCCTTGTGCTTCCAGCCCGTGTAATCACACTTCCAAATATGCTGCTCAAATACAAATCTTAGCCTGAAGCTGTTTTAAGGGAACCCAGTGTGTAAGACAGCCAGTGATGGGTCTGTTCTCTGTTTACACCATAATAAGTGAAGACATAAGCTACTGGGAGGCCAGCTGCCCTGCAGACATGAAGGCCAGGCTTCTCAATGGAATGATGAAAGAATGGAGATGAATGCCACCTCTTGCCAACATTTGGCTTGTATGTTCCCCGAATAAAACCCCACACTGTGGGGTTTTATTCCAATACACCTTCTTTTTTCCCCTAGGCTTATAACTAAAGCTGCATACATCTCCAGAAAGGAGTACAGATGAAAATATACAAGGGTGTGTATGTGAAGGTATTTGCAGACTCCTCTCTGGATTGGTTGATTTGAAAATGACTTTCAATTTAAATTAATGAAGTTGCACTTCTAAAGTAACCTGAGATGGCATGTTCATTATTAAATCCTGATGTGTCTGTAAACCACAGAGTGCTATCTCTTGCAGTTTTAGCACACTTCACATTTATCATAAAGTTACCAAATGAGATAATATATAAAGTACGTGACACAACGTGAAGCCCATGACAAGCCTTCGTTAAATTTTGATTTCCTTCCCCTACCAGCACAGGAATTTACATTTCCTTTCTCCAGCTCTGTGGAAATGAACTGAAAAATAGAGCTTCCTAAATATGACAAATGTTCAGAAGTTTGCGTTACAGTTTTGGCAATGCTATGCATGTTGGTGAGCTTCTCCAGAAACTTGTATTGGATGCCATTTTAATATTTGAAATGCTTCATCTGGCAAACGTAAACAGCCCCAATAGGTTTGATTCTGTGGCCTTTTGTCTGGATAATGGATGTAGAATTGAATTTTCTTGTTCTTCTGCTCTAGGTTCTTAAAATTCAGGTTGTACCTCAGAAAAAATGAAACTGCTTAGGTCTCTGTCACAGTCAGTGTCATCTTCAGGGACCAGGAATGCCTGGAGCTGCAAATTCCTTAGAAACTGCCTGTCACTTTCTCCTTTCCTCCAACTTGTCCGTCCTCACCCAGGAACTATGCATCTCCTTCTGCTAAAATCTGTCAAGAGCTGGAGATGAGCTTTTGCTCTGAGGCTTTAAATCTTGACGGTGCAGGGGTGTATGTTCTCTCTGTTGCTCCCTTCCTAGAACATACAATTTGTTTGCACACCTCTAAATGGCTTATTTATATTGTCATGTCCATGAGGACATCTGTGGTATTTCAGTTTTGCTTGTAATTACATTGATTCTCCCCTATGCTTTCTGAAGTGTACAGGGCTCTGGAGAAGTAATGGGAAATTATTTTTTTTTCTTTGGAATTTCTATTCAGACCATCATTTCAAATCTAAGACTATATCTACTGGTTGACATCCAAAATTCTTTTGTAATTAACTTTTCTGCTTGGGGATATATTCTAAGATTGAACAAATGTCTTCAGGAGGCTCACTGGTTCTCCACTCTTACCCATGAAAAGAGCATGGGTTATCTCGTTCATTGTGCAAACCATTCTTTCATAGTGACCCCAGCTCTTGTTCCTTGACGGAAAATATGGGGTTATCATTTAAAATGATGTTATTTAGAATAAGTTCAGTTCTGAAGCCAAAATATTCACAGTGAGGTATATTTCTGTTCCATAATAATGAACATTATTATAACACATGGCTAGAATGAGAACTCAGCATTGTGAGCACTCCCTAAAGCCAAATTCTTTAGAAAGTCTTGGAACAAAAAAGAATATTACCTTCAATAAATCAGCCTGTTGTTTCCAGTGTATATGAATATTAGCTGCTTGTTATATTTATTTTTTAATCATCTGTTTCACTATCAGTATTTTCCCGTGAATTGTATTATTGAAGAGAAGGAAATACACCTTACACATTTAAACATTTATAGCTTTGTGTGTATACCATAGCCTTGTAAATGAATTATTGATTTGATGAATTCTGTTTGGTCTTAGTGACACAACTTGCAATGTTAATAAAAAAAATAGTACAATTTCCAACTTGAATTTTCCAAAGAGTGTGTACATCCCCAAAGTTGAATATAATCAACAATTTATTGATTTTTGGATTACTGTACCTATTGACCAGTTATATATACTGAGGGTGCCAAAAAATGTATACACATTTTAAGAAAGGGAAAAACTATTAAAATTATAATACTCAATATATACTGAAAATGAAAGATGAATACTAGTCACATTTGAGTTTTGCAATTACAAGAGGTGCTCAAAGTGGTTACCATCAGCATCCACACACTTTCGATCACTGCGAACTACTGCTTGAACAATGTTGACCAAACTGTCCACTTGTATACATTTTTTTTGGCACCCCTGGTATATATAGTGAATTATGACATTGTGTACAAAAAGCACAGATTCTTCTATCTCAATGAGTATTTCTCAAAAGGTATCCCTAGGCACAAAATAATTTAGGGATAATTGTTAAAAAATCACTGCAGATTACTTGGCCCCATTCCAAACCTTTTGATCAGAATCCCTGGGGCTAGAAGCCAGGAATTTGCATTTTTAAGAACCTCTCTTGGTTCTTGAAGATACTAAAGTATGAAACCCACGCATCTTAAAGCTTACATAATGTAAGTTTAAAACTCTACTTTGGTAATAAGAAGCTGTCAGTTTCTTTTCCACACTGAATCTGTTGCACTAAGGTACTCCACAAGATGAGAATCAGCACTTTTTTTTTTTTTTTTTTTTTTTGCAGAGTAAGACTCCTTCTATTTGCTCAAGTAAATAATAGCAAAATTAAGAATGAGCTATAAATTGTACTAAATGCTGATAACTTGAAATCTCCAAAATGGAATAAATTACTGACTATTGCACTTTAAATGGACATTAAGCGTGTTCCAAATTACCAAATGTTTTGCCATTTTGATAAATTGGTTTTAATTTTTTATCAGACTATATTTAAGTACCCTCCTGCTGCACGCGCCAGACAGTTCCATTAGGCATTCTCAATCGCATTTATTTTCTTTAATGTACAAACTGTATAAACTAAAGATAGTTGGGAGAGCCGGATGCCCAAGTCGGCGTGTACTGCTCGGAACAGTGCCCCCTGAGTTGGGGGCTGTGTTCGCACTAAAAACCCTACGAAAAAAATAGGACAGTGCAGGGGAGCGTAAGTTAGAATGTCATTACTTTTCTTATTTGATTTTGCAAACGTTACTCCTATGTACAAGGAGAAAAAATCAAAATTGCACCCGGTTCAAACGAAACAATTTGATGAGCAATGAGAAGAGATTTGCTCCACTTTATGCAAAAAGGGTGGAGGGGTGGGTATACTAAAGGCACTCAAGGCTTGGGAGTCTAAGAGAGCATAATTAACTCCTTGGCACCATGAGACAAACTCTCCCTGCATGTGGTTCATTGCCAGGAAAGGACATGCCTGGAACCGCTGGCCAAGAAGAATTACAGGCAATTGCTGTTATTTTAAAATATTCATGTTTCAGCTACAGCACCGCATATTTTCAATTGACAGATATGGAAAAAAAATAAACTTCCTTTTTTTTCCCTTTCCTGGCATAAGGACCCTACGTCATTAACTCTTTCATTTAGCAAAACTGATAGTTTTCATTACAACTATGGTTTGAGGGCACTTAGTATTTTGAAACCAACCTATCATACGAGTTGATTGTTTTTTTAAAATAGTAATCTAATTTGGAGATTGTATTTACCCACTTAGGTCTGATTGATGCAGATGAATGTGTTCTGACTGAAAACTGAACACAGTTTTGAAAACCATGGCAAAGGGAGATGAAAGAATCTATCCCAGCACTCCGCCCCTGATCTAGAAGTCAAAAATACACAAAAACTAAGGTCAGAACTTTGAAGTCTTTGGAGACCTGCTGATGATTTGATCTTAAAAACAAAGAATGTGTTCCCAATGCAAAATGAAAATGACAATAAAGAAGTTATACACACCTAAGCAAAAATCCTTTTTACATTAGTTCTTTTTTCATTTCTTTCCTATTGAAAGAAATTTCTTTCCTCTTTTGCATAAAAAACTGGACGAGTTGACAAGAGCCAGATTTAATGGACCCCTAAAACTCAGCATGAAGAAAGAAAAAAGTAAGGGCTTTTCTGTTAGTTACAAGGGCATCATTGTTGATACCAGGTGCTTTGTGTATCAAGAATCCAAAAGCAAAGATCAAAGAAAAGACACACATACCAAAAAGCAAAGATCACTTCTTGCTGCGTGAACTAGTATCTATGTGAAGAGTGGGCCTGTGATTGACAGACAATTCAATATTGTCCCTCATGTGGGTATATAAGGATAATATCCCACTATTTTTTTTTTATAAAGCTCTCTTTTTTATTCTCTGAATTTATTCCTTCATCCCAGTCTCAGGTCAATTACTTGGGACCTTTTATCCAATTCCCCTACAAATAAACCCCTCTCTGACACCACCAAATCTCATCATATAAACAACCCAACAGGAGATATACAACCATTTTCTTGGTATGGCTCAGAAGTCAGCACAAGGGGCAGGTACTTTCCATATGTAGGTTGAATTGAAAATAACTATCTCCTTTCTGTAGTAATCTGCCATATTCAATTATTTTAATTTCTAAAATCTATTTTCCCCCAAAGAACAGATCCTTTGTCAGCCTGGGTTATAATATATTATTAAACCCTTAACAAAACTTGCATTTATTATAGATGTTTTTGTCACTAAACCATCCTTAATCATGGGCTCCATTGTTTTAAAAATACTAGGCATGATCATCCAGGAAGTGCAGCATTTGTTTTCTAACCTTACATGGGTAGAATTTACTTTCAATAAAGTACGACATGATTTAAATTCAAAATGTGGTATTGGTCACTTAGAGTAAACAACTCAGTAACAATGATCTACTTGACATTTCTATAGAACTTGACAGTTTTCAAGGCTTTGCAGGGATTATCTTATCTGATGTTCATAATGGCCCCTTGTAACATATACAATACTAACATCATCTCCATTTAAAGAGGAAATGGAATATTCTAGGGGACTATGCAGAAACTGTACATTAATCTATCTGTACAAACTGAAAGGAACATTTACACTTTAAAAATTATTCTAAGAATTTATCTCTGAATTTACTTCTATTTTAACTACATGTGACACTGTTCTTCATAAGAACTTTGTTTTTTATTTTCTTTAAGGGGAGAGGCCCTGCCTCAAACATTTAAAAATGATGGTAGCAGTTTATGGTGCACTTCTTTACTTTATTGCTTACAAATAATTGGGATGAAATAATTTTTAAATGCCGATAGAACAAAATGAATTTTTATTGACAAGAGTTTTAGTAGTGGTTAGCCCAGATTTTCTCCTACGGAAGCTTCACAGACACTGGAAATCAAAGATATATTTTTTTTTAAGAGGGAGCGATGGGGGTCTGAGTTCTGTGAAAAGTTTTTAATTTTAGATTTTTCACTTCAATGGCTACCTTTAAAATCATTTTGTAGCTTATAAACACACAACCCCTTGTTTGAAAGAAGAAATTACATTTTAAAGCTTCTGTCTCAGTTAGCTTGGGCTGCCATAACAAAATACCGGAGACTGGGTGGCTTAAACAACAGAAATTTATGTTTTCACAATGGTGAGATTAGAACTCCAAGATAAAAGTGCTGCATGATTTGGTTTGTGGGGAGAGCTTTTCTTCTTACTTGCAGATGGCCACCTTCTCCCTATATTCTCAGATGGCCTTGTTTCTATACATTTCATTACTTCCATCAAGGCCCTATCTCCGCATACAACTATATAGGGGCTGGAGTTTCAAAATAGTCTGGGCAGGGGTAGGGGTGGTGGCAGGACAAACAAACATCCATCCATAACAGCTTATTTCATAAAATGTGTGACTTTAGGTCTTAAAGTCATTGTTTCTCAAGATGGAGATTCTCAAACATTTTTTTCCTCTAATAAGAGTTTTGTGTATTATTTAGGTTTGATAAAAATTGAATTATATTGATTCATTCAATGTATGAATTATAGTGGTTAAAAATATAGGCTTTTAGAGTCTGGCTATCTAGTTTTGAATCCTAGTTCTGTCCCTTTCCATATGTTGTGGGCAATTTATCTAACTCTCTTGCTTGTTTTCTCATCGGTAAAACAAGTATAATAGAAAAAATCCATACTAAAGTCCTTGTAATAATTCAATGAAATAATCCTCAAAATGCTTTAGCAAAGTGACTTGGCATAACATGAACACATAATTAATAACATTATTATCAAAATGATGCTACACTTTTCCTAAAACCATAGCACTATGTTTGTAGTACAGAGGCATGGTTACCACAACAGGTCAAATTTTCATTTTTAATATTTCTGTAATTAACAGGTTCACTCTCCATTGATTCTCCATTCGGAATTATTTTCCATTGATTCCACTCATAGACTAGTTCTCTTAAACAATGACTTCTCTTGGTAAATACAGGTGTTTCTTCTTATCTATAAAAATACATTCTGCCCCTAGATATTCTTTTGGGTTTGGTATCTGACTTTTCAAACATACCCACATTAAGGATGACTGGACAATTTCCCAACAGCTTATGGAATGACCTGAAGATTTTCCAGTCTACGACTACGGAGCAAATGGAGGCTGCAAAACACGAAGACCCTATGGTCTTTGGCATTATGTGAAGTAGCCTTCCTATTTTGGGGTCTTAATAAAATGTTGTAGGCATTCAGTAAAAACATTCAAATACTGACTACTTTAAAAGATTACTGGGCATGGTTCTCCCAGTTTAAAGGCAGAGAATGAATTTGTGTAATGACCATACCTTAGTGGAAATATTTTAATCAGTGTTTTCTTTAGCCCAGGGATATTCTTAGGAAATCGCATTCTTAGCAAATCATAAGCACCCACAACACAATCCTTTGACTTTTGAGTCTCCTTACCTTAAACAAGGATCTATATATATGTACTCATCTACCTCAGAGTTTTCTTCTTCTGTCCCCTAGCACTGTCTCTTCTGTGAAGAGAAGTGATTCAGATCTGATAGGATAGCTTTGTGGTATTTGCATAGAAGAGTCCAGTGGGTATATGGGGTTTATTATGCTAATGCTACTGCAATGTTGAATTTTCTCTGCTCTCTGCGATGCTACTATTGTCTAGGAAATGGAAAGATGGGTGGTTTCTCCTTTATGGACTACACACCTAATGTTCATGATCATCTTTTTTTCTTAACACGTTCTCCAACATCATATAGGAAATTCTATTCTGTCAATAATTTGTCCTCTGACAAGGTTCGCCATCCACGGTTGGTTCACTGTAGTCTGACATGTAAATGTGCAGTGTATGTACCCCAACATGCACCCCAAGTCTCTCTCAGATGAAATAATGTGAAATGGAGACCATCGAGCTTGGAGGGATATCTAAAGCATATCTAGTGATTATGCCGGGATTTCTGTGTTTAATCAAGTCAGGTAACTCAGGATTTACTAGATTTAAAATTAGAAGAATGTTCTCATCCATCTAATATTTGAATTTCCTTTAATTTTGTGGAAATTACTTCTCTCTCTCTCTCTCTCTCTCTCTCTCTCTCTCTCTCTCTCTCTCTCCCCTCTCTCTCTCTCTCTCTCTCTCTCTCTCTCTCTGTTGTGTGTGTGTGTATGTGTATGTGTGTGTGTGTGTGTGTGTGTGTGAATCTCCACTCTGCTGTCTTTTTCTTTCTATTGGCCCCTCTCTCTTGTCTCTCAAATGTTCCCTAGTCTTTCTAGAATCCTGCTCTGTAGACATTGCTGTATGCGAAAAACCTGGGTTCCCTCCCATGCTTTACTGGCATATGATCTTGGGTAAATTATTCAATGTCATTAGACTCTTGTTGTCTTATCCATAAAAGAGAATTATTTATTTGCCTAAAGATAGCAACAAGTGAATTTTTGGACTCTCTCTGTTCTAAAATATTTCAGTGATCTGTTTCTACATAGCGATTCTTTACTTTCAGTTATCCTTGCCCTAGTGAATTTATGTCTTTATTTGCATCATTTGCTTTTCCAAAACATCTAATGACCTCATCTTCAGCAAAATTGCATTAAACACCTATATGCAAAGATTAGATATTCAAAGAGATGTGAGAAATTGTTTCTTCCCTCAGAGGAGCCTGTATTCTATTTAAAAGTAAACTATAAACATTTTTAAAAGATAAATATCAGTACAAAGTGGCAAGTTATTTGTCCCAATTAATGATGTAGCAATAGTTGCCTTAAGACTTCAGAGGGCTACGCTGATAATAGTTCCAGAGGAGGTGGGATATGAATTAGACATATGAGGCATGGAACAATCTAGAAATATGGACTTAAACTATGAGTTCATGCCTGACTGGGAAAACAGCCACAACAAAGAACAGAAACAGAAAAGCAGTTCTTTTCTGCTTTGGTTGGAGTGTCATGGTTACAGGGAAGTCATGGAGACGCATTATTTAACAGGTTAGACCTGAGTTGTCCTCTATAGTAATCACTCGCCACATAAGGCTACGTAAAATTTAAATTTTAATTAACTAAAATTAAATAAAATTGAACATTTACGCCTTCAGTCACATTGGCCACATTTCAATTGCTCAGTAGCTACATAAGACTGAAAGCTACCACATTGGACAGTGCAGACGGAGAACATTTCCCTGACCAGAGAAAGTTCTACGGGGTAGTGTCGTATCAGACATTTAAAACACCTAGACTGTTATTTGTACACAGACAAGTTTTCTTGCCGGTGAACAGGAATCACTTTTTACCTTGAGAACTCTCTTATTATATCTGTAAGCTATGCTAAGGAATTTTCAAATTGTGTTTAAAGGTCCCAAACCTGTATTAGTAAAGGCTTTTTTCAGGGTGTCTGCCTTACACATATTTTATCTGAAAATTCTCTTTTTCCTTGTTCCCCAAAAGAGTGGGTCAAGGAAATGCTTCCTTTAATGGATACTTTTGCATCCACTCTTCTATTGTTTAGGGGAAAAGAAATGGATACCTGGCCCCTGCCTAATCAGATGAACTCGCCTAAGAATTTACTGCTGAAACAATTAGATATGTGACAGTTGTTGGAGGCTCTAGGTCTGGCATGGTGCAGCTCTTAAGCGAGTCTGCTCCTTCCCAATTTGTACAGAGATAAAAGCAGAGACATTGGATAGCAGTACTTCTTAATTTGAGCCCAGGTATCGCTGATCTAGGGATGGAATTCAGTGAGCTCATGAACTGCGAAGGGAAAGTAAATTACATGGATTTTTCACCAGCCTCTACCTATATTATGAATTTAGGCAAAAGTACAGTAATACCTATAGTGATACCTATATTTTTATTTCCAGGAGAAATGACAGATACTTTCATATAAGAACCCTAAAAAACTTACACATACTTTGCCAGATCCTATGGACTATATTGTAAAGAAGCACATGTATTAATATGTTGCAAAATTTTAATTTAAATAAATCAAATTTAAAATTAATATTTATAGTTTTGTTTTAAAATATTTAGTTTCTGTTTTAGTCAGATACAATGTATTTTATCTATTGAAAGCATTTTCTGAGAAGGGTTCCAAGGTTTCCTAAAAGGGCCAAAGACATTCATAGCACAAAAATGCTCATAACCCTAAGTTGGCATAGAGAGGAAAGAATACTAAGTAGATACCAGTATTAGACAGGAGCAGAGATGACAGCCCCTATACCTCTGGAGAGAAGATCCTAATTAATTTCTGCTTTCTGTTTTCAGTATGATCCCCATTTTGCTTTAGCAGGGCTGAATCCGATTTTTAAACATCTTTATACCAGTGTCATCTGACATCATAAGTAGCCCCGGTAATTTCATTGTTGTCCGGTGAGCATGCTTATCAATCAAGAGAGATGAGTCCATTCAGATAAAGCCAGGTACAGATTGGACTTCCAAGCCATTACAGCTCTTCCAGGGCTAAATAGTAAATCATCACTTCTTAAGTAACCCCAACTCTTTTTGGACCAGTTCCTTGGGCTATAAAAACAACTCCCTAGAGAAAATAAATGCACTGGAATAGGCGGAAGGCCGAGATCCATTATGCTTGCTGAAATGCAGAGCTACTCTAAGCTTCCTTGGATTTTTTTGTACCAAACAAGCCTATAGAAGTTGGTTGAGTTTTATAGACTTCCTTGTTTTATATACATCATTATCCTCTGCCTTCTTACACCATAACCACTGACTTTTCTTTTCAGATAAGTACAGACTCTCACTTGCCTTTTGTATGAATAAAAATTGCTTGTGATAGTTTTCTATTCGCTCATAAATATACACTTACATTTTTATTTCTCATTGAAAATAGCCCCGTCATCAGTTGCCCAATACCAAGATGATAATCCAGAAGGCATTTAACTTTACAAATGAGTCAGAGTTGACTACCTAGCTCTCGAGACAAAAGTCATTCTTGGGGGAAAAAAAATCAGAGAAAAATGAGAAGGGGGAAGAGACAATTCAAATTTTTGTGACATATTTTGATATTTAATCCTACTTTTCTATATTAGCAAATACTACTTTCCAGTAAGGTGTGCACTGGACAAAATGAGTCTGTCACAAATCTGTTAAAGTTTCATTAAACAGAAATAAAACTTTCTGTTTCAGCTGTCACAGCAAGGTAGGCCTTGAACAGCCTGTACCTTTTATAATAAGCACCTCTGCTCTTTTTTCTCTCTTCTTCCAGAAAACTGAAAACACTACTGGAGATTCTCCTTATTCGGGATTTAGCTTCATTTCTATTCAGCCTGGAAAAGAGGGATTCAATTCCTGACAGTTTAGCCCAAGTGTGGAGATGCACACTTGATCATACTTTATCACCAGCTGCAATATAATTTGGGTTCACAAGTTTGCCTTTCAAACGAGAAAATCTGCATTATTCCAGGTGTTAACCATGGTGTTCATAGTTTAATTTGTACAGTTCAAGACTCTAAGGACATCGTGTTGGTGTTACTAGATGAAGAGATGTTGTGGAGAGGGAAACACAGAGAGGAGAAAGACTGTGGAAGATGGAGAAGGTGGAGGGGAAGACTCTCAGAAATAGAGCAAGGCCTGTCTGGGGGATAAGAGATAAGGCACAAGATAAAATTGAGAGGGGAATGCGGATAGGCAAACTTTGTTTACTTTACCAAGGGCATTGTTGGCAGAACATGCATACTGTTGCAAAAGAAGTAATTTACTAATTTGGAACATTGCCATCCTGTGCCATCTTCTGCTAGGAAGAGGAGGGGAAGCAGCAGGAATACAGAATCCAGGTCTGAGTTAATCACAATTAAACATACACACAGGGCACGGGTTTTGACACAGGGTGGGTGCTCTGATACCGAATAATGAGGACCAGATGTCAGTGTTACCTTTCTCTTCTTTGTTACTTTGACAGTAGAAAACAGTATAGTGAGTCAGATGGTCGATATCGGAGTCATCAATCTATGGCATTTGGGCCAAATCCAGCCTGCCATCTGTTTTTGTAAATAAAGTTTTATCACAACACAGCCATGCTCATTTGTTTACATATTGTCTGGGACTGCTTTCACAGAACTTTCATGTTCGGTAGTTGCAGCAGAGATCGCAACTTACTATCTGGTCTTTCAATGCAAAATACTTACTATCTGGTCTTTTAACAAAAACGTTTGCTGAATCCTAGTCTATATTAAGGGATTGAGAATATTGTTTCAGATTAAAATAAGTTGAGGATTATTTAAATGAACTTTGGTATGCTTCAGGGCAGTGCTTAGAACAAGAGAAGGGGCTCTAGTTCTCACTAGTTTGCAAACTAAGAGGTCTAGAAAAAGAAGACCAGGAAGATTTTAAGTTTGAGGGTGGCAGAGGCACAGAAATAGGTAAAAGTTTGTCAAGGCAAACCTCTTTCTGCTCTCAGTAACAACTCTTGTTGAGCTATTTTCCGGGACGATGGCCATTTCTGCTCTCTTTAAAGATGGAGAGAAAAACACTACTGGTACACCAAGAGGAAAGATCCCTAGCTAATATCTGAGTGATAGGTACAGATTAAATTAAATTAAATTTCCTCTGATTAAATTAATTTACCCTCCTAGAACAGTGGATTTGATTTTAGCCCATGCTCCACTTTATAACCTTGAGAAGGAATAATTCTACTAAAAGGAATACTAGTGGTTAACTGGCCCCAAATACATAAGCAGAGTCTAGCAGCAAATGCTGACAGAGGCCTCTCATGAGCTCTGCATTTCAGGGAAAAGCCACAGACTGAGCTGCCAGCCTTCTGCCCTGTGTTCCTGTTGTCTGAGTCAACCCTTACAACGGAGCTCCTGGCATTCAACCAAAAGGACTGAGACCAGCCCAATCCCATGGGAACTGCACAACTATATCCTCATTAGCTTCTATAGTACCCAATCAGAGCAGTTCCATAATGACCAATCAGAACACAATTCTGACCAATCAGGACAGTGTTATTAGGGCCAATCAAACAGTGTAAATTTGGATTCCTCATTTGCATAAAAATAGAAAAATCAGGGACCCAGGCAGGTACTTATTCTATAAAAAGTGGCCTCTCCTTTGTCTCAACAGAGCACACTTTTAGTGTCCTCAGGCAGCATCTCCCCAGTTTGCAACTGTTTACCTGAATAAGGTTTCTCCTTTTACTGAACCCCAGATTGGGGACTGCTGTTGGCATTAGATCGTGGCAGCAACCTTTTGTTGACATATTGCAATGCATAGACTTTATTATCAATAGGCTCTGAGAGAAGCTTCCAGTTTCCCAGATCCATATTTTCAGTGATGGATCCAGAAAGAAATCTTTGCAGCTTTTAATTCTGCCCTGTTTTCTTCTCCCTTTCTCGTAGGTGCCAAAAATACTAAGTATAGCTATGTTTAAAAGTCACACTAATTTCAACAATTTATGTTCACTGCTTGTCTGTTACGCCATTGTTATGTAGCACGAATTCTATTATTAACACTATTTAAGATATATCCATTAACTTTCCAATGATTTTATTTTCCACATCTATGGAAAAGCTCAGTCAATATGCACAGCAGTAAGTGGATCATTCTTAAAGTCAAACACCTCTAGCTATGAAAGTCCTCAGTTTTTTTTCATTTAATCATGTGTGATAATCACAAATTACTTCTCTTAGTTTTAGTTTCACTCATTTTAAAAAAGAATAATAACTTACCAAATTCACAGGGTTTGCTGTGGGTATTCAAAATATGATGAAAGAGCTAACGAATATGTGGTTACTGATATTTTGCTCTTGAAGCCTGGGGGCCATTCCTTCTAAAACAAAGAAAAAAGAAATTTCTTGCAAATTGGTAAATGCTAGTTAGAAATATTCTGTCTTCTCCCTCCAACCCACCGCCATTTATTCACCTTCTGTTGAAACCATTACTAAAGTGAGGAAAGGGTACATGGTGGGGAAACCCTTCAATCCCTCTCTACCCTCAGCCAGTAACCACTGCAGGAAATAGTGACTTAGGTTTAAAAACAGTTGAATATGTGAAAGACTATATTTCACAAATGATTGTTGGGCAATTCTTAGACAATTAATCAATGTCAAAATGTATATGCTGATCTAAAGAAAGGGAAACTGTTTTAAAAGGTAGATGAACAGTTGACTATGAAATGAGAATATCCTAAAAATAAGACATCTTGAAAAGTCTTTGTGACACATTTTATTTCTTTTGGCAACAGTTTTATGTTCCAGGTGTTGTTGTTTTAATGTAGCATCTACAATGATATTAAATAGCACTTTTATAAAATAGAACTTGTATAAAAACTTCTAATAACAAAAACCCAAGTTATTCCATTTCATGTATTAACATTCAGTCTTGAGGAGAATTTCAAAAGTTGATACCTTAAGGGTTATACAAATTTGAAATTTAAACTAGTGAAAATATTTCCGCATATTTCTGGAAGTAGTCAACTCTGTTAACTTCCACTTAAAGCCCAATTATTCAAGAACGTTATAAATGACTATAGGTCTTTGGGGGAAAATCAGCAAGACTTTTAGTGCCCATTAGCTAAAGCTAAATGATAGTGAAACACCTAGAAAAGTGCATGTGGTGTCTATCCCTGTGAATACTAAATTAATTCACCATACCTGCCTGGCTAAGATAAAATATTAACGATACGTTCCCTATGGCATGAAAAAAGATTGCATGTTGAAAACATAAAAGCTGTTAGGCTATGCTATTTGTCAAAGAAAGATACATTTAAAAATATTTACTGAATGTTAACTAAATACCAAAGGATTACTTAAAACGTTTACATTTTTGAGAAGTGTCCATTCTGTAACTGGATCCATGGCTATCATATTACATAAGTCTTTCATAGTAGTGTTCTTAATAAGCAGCCAGAAAATGTTAACACAAAGAATAAAAGACAATTAAATACCAATCAATCAATCAAAATATATATTTAGTACCTATTAAGTTGAAGAACTATTCTTGATTCTTTAGGCAGATTTAACAAAACGAATAGACTTTGTATCTTCCTCAGGATTTATATAATTCAACTGGGGAGGGGCTATCTATCTATCTATCTATCTCTATATATGTATATATATATATAATCATCTATATATTCATATATATATAAAGAAATCTTACAATATAAAGATATAAAAATAACTGCTGACATTTATTGGATTCTCACTATAGATCAGGCACTGAACCAAGTGCTTTACAGAGATGATCTTTTTTAACTTTATAGGAATATATGAGGGAAGATCTATTATTATTCTCATTTTACAGATGAGGAAACAGATGATTAGTGAGATGAAATGTCTATCCCACAGTCACCCAGCTGGGAACCAGAGTCAGGATTTAAGTCCAGCTCTGTCAATACCACCCTTTCAACCCTGGAGCTGAGGTTTCCTACCTGAAAAATTGTTTCCCTGAATTGCAGTGTCTACAGGCCACTGGTAAAGACACTGAGAACTAGAACTTAAACTTGCAACACTCTAGCTCCTTTCAGTAATCTGATGGATCCTGTTAGTCATGTTGAGCTCAGGCTGAGCAGAAATCCCGTCGCCAGTGTCAGTTTATGCTCACGTGTCCTTCTCTGCGCTCAGCAGCAGACAGGGCCCCACATATTTTTGGCAGGTGTGGAAGTGAAACTTACCCAAAGAAATACATATGTGAAGATTTGAACTTCTACAAGAAGTACAACTGAGGAGAGCTGTACTTTGAAGGATGAAATGTTTATAATTGGGGAGTGGGGGAAGAAGAAATTATTGTTCATGATAAAATATATTTAGCGACTGTGGTATTCTTATTCTGAAGATTTGTGCACATTCAGGCTATCTCATATACTGGTAATCATCCTTCTGTGAAAAATGTACAGAGACACAGCTCTGTAATATACAAATCTTAAACATTATGTAGTTCTTCCTGCACTGTTTTAGTTTTTCCTTATTTTTTTTATTCATTTGCTAAATACCTATAATATATAATATAATAGATTCACTAAACATTTGGGTTGAACTTTTTGTCTTTTTTGTTTTGTGATGATTTTGGTTTTTGGTTTTACCCTTCTTATTTTGGGGGCTGGGGAGGAGGAATTTTGAAGGTTTAACATGCCTGGAAGCTATTGCAGCTGACACTTGTCAAAATCAACAACAACAAAAAGGGCAGAAAATATCCCTACTGACATAACTACCTGTAATGTAGTTCTTCTTTTAGGGCTTTTAAACATAAGCCATTGAAATGGAATGATCCTTCATAGTCGAAATTTGAATCATTGCAAAATGAATCTAGGTTGCTGTCACTTTCTTTTCCTTTGGGTGGCAGGGCTTGATGTAAATTTTATTCTATGTACCGAACTTAATGTTGAATATATTAAAATAATAAATCTGGCATTGTTTGGGGAGGTTAGATTTACTGGAAATGTATTTATACTGTGAATTGTGCTCTTATGGTTAAAAATGACAAGGTTGTCAAGCATTTCATATTAACAGTGGTTGTAGAAAATGTTTTCAAATGGATAAAATGTATATGGTATAGATGTAAAGTTTTCTATGTAAAAAATATTGTACAACTTTCTGTACAATATTGATTCTCATCTGACCTATCTAATCAGGTTATAGCTCAGTAAAGATTTTGGATTATTTCATCAGTGTAATAAAAAAAAAAAAAAAAAAAAAAAAAACCCACCCTTTAAGTATTTTATAAATTCACTGTAGTGATTAAGACTGTAGGCTTTACCAGTAAGTGTCTGATTTTGAATTGTAGCTTTTCTCACTTCTTGCGCGGTGACCTGGGACAAATATTTTAACCTCTAATGATAGCAATAGGTTTCAGATGGTTAGAGGTAAGTTTGGAGAAGAAAGGCCTGGGCAAAGAAGTGGAGACAGGATGGTATGTCCCAGGGATGCTGGCTGGAATAAAGGAGTGAAGTTTCAGAGTCACAGGGAGAGAGTGAGCCTGGATTCAGGGAGGAAGAAGATTGTGGTGGGTCTTAAATGGAAAGGCATGGGATTCTTACTTTATCCTGTTAGCAATTGGATAGCAATAGAAGTTGAAAATTACAATTTGAATGAATGTGTTCTATATTATTTTTCCATGATTAAGGCTGACCAAAAATACTACTCTCAAACTTTCTGGGTCTGTGTCTTAAGGAATTTATTTTAAGTACATCAGCACAATAAAAGGTAAATATTGATATACTTATTGTATATTTCTATAGAGGACTAATTCAGAATGGATGTTAAAATATCTAGTAAACAAACTTAGTTAATATTTCAAAAACAATAAAGTATACTCAAGCTTTCTTCACACACTGTGCTCTCTTAACCCCCAGCAAATGAGATGGGAGGAAAATATCAAAAGATATAAATTGACAAAATAATCTTACCTTTACAGTTACTTGTAATTCTAAACTACTTGTTATTTTTTAAGCTAGATAATTTGATTAATAGCAGACATATGAAGACAATCTTTGGCAGGCATCTCAGTATCCCAAGAAATATATTTTCCATGTTATCCTATATATAGCGTTAAGTAAATATATTTTTACCTCTCTCTTGAGACTGGCCTCTGAAACGTAGCTCAATAGATTTAGGTTGTGAGAAAATAAACTGTCTATATTCTCATGGTTTTCACATCATTCATCCTTCAGAGGACTTTTTTTTAGCTATTGCAGAATGTTGATTGTCTTTCTAAAGTCTATACACAAGCTAATATATGGAATTAAAACTCTAAGCTCCACCGAAGATTTGAAAAAAACAAAACAAAAACATGAATACTACTATGATCTGGAATTTTAAATATGCAAAGTAGTAGATACTGTTTGCTAAAGTCATTTCTGAAAAAATAAATAATCTTGTCTCACTTTCTTTCTAAATGGCTTAGGTGTTTTGATTGTTTTTATTTTATTTTATATCACTTCAGTAAAGCTTAATTTTAACCGCAATAGCTTCAAAATGGTGAGTTGAAGAAATTACACATCTTGCAGACGGACAATGTAAGATCTGAAGATGTTTTATGATTTTTCACTCTTAAGCAGCAGTAGAAAAGCAAGAATCTCACCTCTCCTCCTTTTTGTTCTATCATCTTTCTTCTGAAATCCTATTAACATTTTTTGGGGGTAAAAAACCCTAATGATTAACTGAGAGAGTGTTTCCCACATTATGTTTACATTTGGTTTTATGTCGGGGAGAGGGTGAGTAATCCATGATCCGATATGTTTGGGAAAGGTTTCTTCCAAGCAAAACAAAGCTTTTAATATGGTCATTTATGTCTGGGAATCTGAAAGGTGAGGTAATATTAGTGGTAACACTTTTATTTTTTTAGCTTATTTTACCACCGGATCCACTTTCACAGACCACCTAGCAGGACCAATGTTCCAAGTACTGCACTTTGGAAAGTGCTGAGGTTGTGTCAAGAGGGCACCTGCATTCTCTCTCAGGGATGTAGCAGAGGTCAACTTGAGGGAGAACTGGTTTCCCGAATTGATATTCTTTCTTAATGTGACCTGTGGTAACCCAAGGGACAAATTCCTATCCACCAATGCGCTCACTTCGGCAGAGCATATACTGGAGAGTGGAATCTTCCCCTTCTAGTTTTTGACACAAATCACCCATGCTCTCTGTCCACCTCAGGCCTTGCTCCAGTCCACACTTGACTGTGCTTTGAATGACTTCAGAAATACAACTCCCACCATCTGCAGAGACTCAAGTCAGTGCTTGAAGATGAACAGGACCGTTAATCTAGTAATTTGGAGGAAGGTTCGTGCAGGCATCATCCCAGAACCTGTCTCCGGGGTGATTCCGTGTGGCTCTCAGTGTTGTCCCCAGTTAGACCCTTTGTCAGCATTCGACTTAGACTTTAGTTCCAGAAGAGAAGGAACTTCGCCATCTTACATGCTGTGTCTTAAAAGGGGAGAAAAATTTGGACATTTCAGGTTGTGAGGAATGAAAAAGGCAGCAAGCCATGAACTCTTCCATGTGGCTGCCTTTTGCTGACTCGGTTGCTCCATCAATTTGGTTTGAATTTCCTAACTATTAAATTAAAAAAATATATTCCATTTACTTCTTCATCTCATGCTGTGAGGTAATAATATCTGTTACTACGTAGTCTTCTCCTTCCTACAAGTTTACATTTTCAGGCAAGTCAGTGCATCTCAGTTTCCTGCAAAATGGTAAAAATAATGCTTTCCCAAGCTACTTTTTAAGGTGGTCGTAAGGAGCTAATGAAGATGAATGTTTTTTCAAAACTGCATGTTATTGTATACCTTGGAGGAATTTTTTAAATCAAAATACATTTTTTTGAAAAGTAAAAGAAAATCCTCCTTTATAGTATTTGTGGGAATAATTAAAGGCATTTTCGATGACATCTCGTAGAGTTTGGTTGTGTCACTTTCAAATGAGAAATAAAGTTTGTAAGATAAATTTTAATAGGTATTTTTAGGTATAATGTAAGCCTCCATCAACTATTCAAATGAAATATATTGTATATTGTTTGTATATATCAAAACATAACTGTATCTTTAAACTCTCTTTTCTTGATTCTTTTCATTTTCTGTTTATTGAAAGTATTCATTTAAGATGTTTTAACAGTGAGGGATAGGATTGCTATACCTTCATACACACTGTGTTCCACGGGTTGTGAAACCCCCCCAAAATACACATCTCTTAGTCAGACTGAAATATACTTGGTGATTCCTGCTTCACACCCAATCTTAAGTTTCTCCATTCCTCCCTGTAGCTCGTACATGGTTTGTTTTTTTTTTGTTGTTTTTTTTTTTTTTCGGTGTCATTCCTCCTTCCGACACTTTGCAGATGATATACCTCAGACTTGATCATCACAGGCCCTCTGTTCCTCTCACTTTTCCCTGAGATGTGGCTGCATTCCACTCTGGCTCTGGTAAAGATTTAACCTTGAGATAATATCCCAGTATTAGCCCTTTGAATGAAAGCCCCTAAACAGACCTGATGGTGAAGGATGGTGGTGGATAGGGGAGGGGTGACCTCAGGGGTCATGGCACCAAGTGAAAAGGGCTGTATTGATTTCCTACAGCTGCTGTAACAAATTGTCACCAAGTCAGTCGTTTACAGCAATATATGTTTATTATCGTACACTTCTGCAGGTAAAAAGTCCCTCATGAGGCTTGTGGGGCTAAGGTATTGGCAGAAGTGCGTTCTATCTGGAGGGTCTGGGGAGACCTTTTTCAGCTTCTGAAGGCTGTTCCATATTCCTGGGATCCTGGCTGTGCCATACTTCTGCTTCTGTCAACAGACGTCCTCCTCAGATTCTCCTACCTCTCATTTTAACTTATCGGGACACTTGTGATTACATTAGGCTCACCTGGAGAATCCAGGATCTTCACCTTAAATCACCTCAGCACTGTCCGTCTTGCCATGTAAGGTAACATATTCACAGGTTCCAGGGATTCAGATGCCGACATCTTAGGGAAAAGGGAGCATTATTCAGCCCACCACAAAAGAGAAAGTACTGAAAGCAGAGAAAGAGAAGTCAAGACCTCAAGACCCCACCAATCACTGGAGAGATCGCAGAACTGACACCATCTGAATGAGTTTTTCCTCCTGGGGGGGCCTAGCTACTCCTCTCCCAGTCCTGTCTGGCCTGGTACCCTGTGGTCTCATCCTCTTTTCTGCACTGAATGGAAACTGCTCTAAAGTTTATCTCCACGATGATGAGCTAATCTAGCTTAATGTGCTCTTTAGGCAGGGCTGCATCACCACTGAGACTTTCTATCAAAAAGGATATCCCACTTTTATTGACCTCATCACTCATCAACTGTTGAGAATTTGTCGCCAGACAGAAAGGGATGGAGACCCCAGTGGGAAGATGCTGAGAGATCCTCTGAGGTCACTCCAAGGAAGAGGTTGTCTCAGTCACCTTCCTCTTATGTAGATCTGGCTCTCAAGACAAAATTGTTCTTCCTACTGAGCAGAAAGATACTGCTAGACTTTTTCTGTCTACAGCTGATTCATACGATTATGAGAAAAATTGTTCCTCTTGATGCCAACTAGTGATTAAGAATCACCAAAAACTAGTCACACCACCACGTGAATCATAACATGGAAAATGAGGCTGTTCTAGCAATTTCTCATATACATTAAATGATCCAGGTACAGAAATGTATGATTAATACTATGTGATCTCACCTACATGTGGAATGAAAAATAAATAAAGAAACAAACAACAACAACAACAACAACAACACACCCAATGAACCAACTCATAGACAGAGGACCGGTTGCCGGAGTTGGGAGGGGGCTGCCAAAATGGGTGAAAGGGATCAACGTGTATAAACTTCCAGTTATAAAATAAGTAAGTCATGGTGATGTACTACACTGACTACAGTTAATAATGACGTATATTTAAAAGCTGCTAACAGAGTAAATCTTAAAAGTTCTCAAGACAAGAAAATAATTTTTGAAAAAAGGAAAAAAGAAATGTATTTATACTACCTTAAAACCCAGGTTCTTTCACATGGCCTCTGGTTTGCTCTCTCTGACTGCAATGCTTTTTTACCTGATTTTTTTTTTTTTTTTTAAGTTCATGGGTGCCACTGTTTCTGGGAAAACTTCCTTGACTTCCCCGTTCTGGGAGCTTGGATTAGGCTGATGTTTATTTGGATCTTGGCATACATCACATTACTATTTGCATGCAAGGCTTTTGCTAGACTGTGAAGTCTCAAAGGCATGTTGTGTGCCTCGGTCCTCTTGGGATCCTCATAGATGCTTAAAAATGGTTAGACAGGCAGGTGAAGGAGCCTTCCTGGAGCTGGTGAGCTGCAGCAGCAAAAAGCCAAAGACAGGGCTACATACTCAATAGAACTGGGGACCTGGGAAGAGTACCAAAGACAGGAAGGAGAATTTCCAAAGTGGTAGGAGGAGAGGTGCAGTCCTGAGGGATAGGTGTCACCCATTTACCTCTGTCTTGGAATGCTGGGCTATACTCCTCTATCTCTCTGATACCAATTTTTACCAAGTGCCTGGTATACAGTAGGCCTTAATATGCCTTTAGTGATTGACTGACTGCCTAATTCTGGCTCAATATGACCCAAGAGGCAAAGCCTAAGTCATGAGTGACATAAAATAAATCTAAAAATTGCTTTATGCTAAGGCCAAATGATCAGAATGACATATACACAGTGAACTTTTATTGGCTTCTTACAGTGAGGAGACTCTTACAGAAGCTGGTAAGCATCAATAATAAAGGTATAAAAGAGATGATATTTACCCTCAAGCTTTGCATTGTTAACAGAGAAAACAGGAAAGATATATACAGTAAAAATGATGCAAAAATATATACTTAAATTTATTCTGACCTAGAGGATACTGGGAAATATGACCAACTGGCCTCCTGGAGTCTAGTTCAGACCATGGAAAAACTGGGTCATAAGAAGAAGAAATATCATAATTGCTTTCCCAAATCCATTCAAGTTTCCTTTATTGAGTAATATTCATCCCCCTTATTAGAGGATGGCCTAATGAGAGCAAAGGTTAGGAATTTTGTTGAGTGGATGTGACAAGGCAGCATATACCCCCTTTATTGTTGACAGCTGTCTTGCAACTGTAGAGAAGACAGACTGAAGATGAAGCCAACACAAAGGAGGTAGAACCATGAAAATTATAAAGAAATGGGAAAAGAACTCCATTTGAACCACACCTGAAGCCCTCTCTATCTCAGTACTTCTTAATATACTCCATTTACATCTTGTACAGTTCGAGTTGGGTTTCTGTTACTTAGTACAAAAAGCATCCTCATAGGTACAGGAAAGAGTATCTATATCCCACCATCATGTCTTCTAGTTGATCTATTATATAGAAATGTGTGGGAAACGTTTTGAAGGCCCCATGCCATAGAGAGTATTAAAATCATGATGTCCATAAGAAGAAATACAACATATGGGAATGATATTAATATTGGCAAGAACACCAGATCTAATCTCTGCTGAAATGCAAGAGGCATTATAACAACTAAATTCAGATAAAATCTGAAGGGGAGAAACCACTCAGGATATTCTGAGGGTTGAAAGTGATCCCTGGCCGATTGTGGAAGAACTCAAAATGCAATCGCAAAGTCACTGGAGAGGACAGGAGTATTTAAGGATCAGGAGAGGTTGAGTTGTTTCTCTGTATCACTCGATCAGTGATCATCACTGACAGGATAAATGTAGAATTTTTACTAAAGAATTACTTTTCATTGAAAGCAAATATGATTCACTAGCATAAATATTAAAAAAAGGAAACAACAGGTGGTGAATACAACTCAAGACATTAAATTTCCATGAACTACTGAAGCCAGATGGCATGCATTTGAGAATTCTGAACAAATTTAAGATCAAAGCATTTTATATACTAACAATATGGGCAATGTATCATATAAAACAACTATCAGAGTTAGGGAGCTTGCCAACTGTATTATAGGAGAAGCACAAATTGTTCAATCAATTCAATTAAATGCAATAAAACCTAACAAATGTATTGGACACCATCAAGTACAAAGCACTCTTCTAGGCACTTGGCAGTCAAAGGTGTTTAAGACAAGGTCACGGCCTTCATACTCTCACAATTGAGAAGACTGCCACATTATCAGTAGCAGTCAAATTATATGTCAAGCATACGTAATGATTTTATAAAGAGAACAATATTTAAAGAATTTGTTAATTAAATACTTTTCCATTGGAAGGCGAATTGGTCAAGGATCAGATGGAGATAATGAAACCTTTCTACCCAGGTTAAAAGAGAAGATTTGGGTGCTTTAAGGAGCCCCCAGAATTGACTTCCGGAACAACACTCTAGAACTGCCTTGATCAGGAGACTGGAGCATCAGGAGGATGCTAGCTCCAGAGCTACTGGGCCACCTCTTCCCCAACCTCTGCCAGCAAACCCAGTGCTGCCGACACTGCCTCCCAACACTGCGAAGCTCAAGACTGGGCACTGGAAACTCTAGCACTGCTGCCACAGAAGAAACAAGCAGCCAAGGCCATGCTGGCCAGTGGAAACAGCTGACGTAACAGGAGCATGGTGTCCACCTCAGGATGTCCACTCACACCTTCCAAACCTCATGGGTCTACATGTGATGGGAAGATGCAAGGGAGTCTGAGAAATGTTGACCTTTAGCAGCTCTGCATTATAGTAGAGTATATGACATAGGACAACAAGGCACACTGAGAAGGGTGGTATAGAGGCGCAGTGAGCCAACCCGCAGTCTCTACCACAGAACACTAGATTGTCTCCTTCCCTATTTACAACCTGGTACTTCTCTACCCACTCCCACCCACAAATCCACCTCAAAGTAGTAACTTTCCTGTTTTATTATCTTCATCATCTACTCAACTGGCCAAGACAGAAGCCTTGGAATCAGCATTAGCCTCTTCTTCATTCACTGGACTGTCAATCAAATAGTCGATAAACCCTGTTACTTTCATCTCAGATATCACTGTCTTAGTTCAGGCCCTCTTCACCTTTGAAACATGTTAAGTTTTATTACTGGTAGTCTAGTAGGTTCTTCCCTTTAAAGGAAATCTTTCATGCGTCCTGACTTTCAGATCTGTCTTTCTAAATGAAAGTCTCCTCATGTTATTCCTTTGAGTAAAATCCTCCAAAGGCTCCCAATTTCCTGGACAATAATGTCTAAGATTCTTGGCAGAGCAATCAAAATTCTCCCCATGAAGACACTAGCTCACATCTTCAGTCTCCCCTCTCTCTAGTCCCGTAACTGTTTTAATGCTAGTCACTCGAATCCAGTAACTCTGTACTTCTCACATTCTGTAAGTAAACCAGATCCATCTATGGCTTATTTACCCTCTATATGTTGTTTTCTTTCCATTATGTATTGTACTAGTCCACAGTTAATGAACTTATTGTATTTATTGCTCAAACCCAGTGTAAATGTCACTTTTGTAGAACTTTCCCAAGTAGAGTTCTTCTTTTTCTCCTCTTCACTGTAATCATGTATATTTCCCATACTGCTATTCAAGTCTGTTGCATAATACATATATATTTTTTTCCTCAGGCTGCATGTTCCCCCCTTCCCCCACGCCCCAAAAACTGAGAATGCCTTTAAGGCAGGGACAGTGTCTCATCCAGATTCACGTATCCCTCCCCATCTCAAATCTACCACAGGACTTGGCACATCAGAGAACTCAATAAATACCTATTGAATGACCAAATGAAGAAAATGTGAAAACATTTATAAAGAATTTGTAAAACAAAAGAGAATTCAAAGACTTAGAAATATATTAACCTACTGTCATAAAATAATATTCCTCTTCTCTTATCTGACTCCAAGGAAAAAAATATTAAAAGACGGTAGGGGAATAGGAGTGGTGTTCTTTTTAAGATCAGCTCAGTCTCTACAAAATGTAAACTTGGCAGCCTGACTTGAAAGAGTCAAGATGAGCATACAGGAGTGTCTATCAGGCAGCACTGGCTCTCTACCCAGAGTGAGCCAGCAAAATCACAGAAGCCTATATACAGTTTTTCTTGGACTAAGTATATGTTTAGATTCCAGTAGCTAGATGGCTCTAGGGAAAGTTGTGGACTTGCATATAAAATCCAAAAGAAAGAAACTCTGCTTACATCCAGAGAGAACTTATTAAGTCAAAGAACAACGAAGCTTTCAATGTTGTAATAATTCAAAGAATTATAAGGAAATTATAACCTATTAGTGCGACAAGGACAGCCACAGACCTACATTTGGTTCCCTCACTCCCAAAACAACTCATGAAGTTTGATTGAATATTATTCTTATAGGCTTTAGTTTTAGAGCATGGTTTCCCAAAGTATAAGCTAGGGAACACTAGCTAGGGAATTTGTGGTTAAAGAGTCTGCAAAACGAGCATGCTGAATTGTCTTCTTGGAACATCACAAAGAGGACTGGCATGATAAGCCTCAAAGAAGTCCCATCAAATGTTGTCTTAAGTGGACTATTTTGCAAACATATTTGGCTACTCTTGTTTTCATTTAACAGCTATTAACATCCCCCAGAACGAATGCTCAGTACGGATATAGAGAATGGAAGGGATAATAACAGAGAGCTGAAATTGGTAGTCCTGTGATAGGAATTAAATGATTAGGCTAGAGTATCCTTTGACTCTAAAGAAAAACAGGAGCAGAGCAACCCCTACAGTGCCTAGAATGATGGTCCCTTCCTGTGCGGGCTCCCAAGAAGATACTCCCATGCCCTAATCCCCAGGGCCTGTAAATATTAATTTATATGAAAAAAGAATGAATATTACCTTACATGGCAAAAGATGCGAATAAATTAAGGATTGTCATAGAGGAGGAGTTCATCCTGATTATAAATATAGTCACATATATCTTTATCAGACAAACA
Organism: Rhinolophus hipposideros; assembly: GCF_964194185.1. Classification (NCBI taxonomy): domain Eukaryota; kingdom Metazoa; phylum Chordata; class Mammalia; order Chiroptera; family Rhinolophidae; genus Rhinolophus; species Rhinolophus hipposideros. The sequence goes on from NC_138048.1 coordinate 11,608,270, forward strand.
CATAGAGAGGGTATCGTGAAGACAGAAGCAGACGTTAAAATACCAGGGCAGGCACCAGAAGCTGGCAGAGTAATGGATTGTTCCCTAGAGCCCCTGGAAGGCGTGTACCCTGCTAACACTTTGATTTCAGACTTCTGGCCTCCAGAACTCTGAGAGAATAAATTTCTATGGTTTTAAGCCCCTGAGTATGTAATAATTTGTTACAGCAGCCACAGGAAACGAATACACCCCAGCTGAGCCCCTCTCTGACTGAGGCACTAAGCAGTAGTCCACCAACCTCCACAACGTTCCCGAAGGTAAGGGATGAGCCTTCCACTTCCACTCTGGCATCCCAATTTTGTTTAATAACCTGCTGTAGTCCTTCTTGAACCTATTTCTATATAATAGCCTATATAAGATCTTGAGGCAATGAGTTTCATAAATTTACTTCCCACTGTGAATAGCATCCTGGTGAAGGGACTTTTTTACGGCACAGTGCATTTTCATGATGAATCCATTTGTCCCTTTTTTCAACTTTTGCTTAATGCTTCTATCGTTAATTTAAATAAATGTGGGAGACAATTGAAATCCACTCAATAGGACAAAGGTCAGAGAGGAGAGCTAGAAGCAGTGAGACTGTATTCATGAGACATAAAAGGCAGCCCTTCTGAAGTTCAAGGCTTCTGTGGAAAGGGCCCCGCTGTAGAGCACTGAGGTTCATTCTGGAGGTCCTATCAGAGGAGCACCTTGAGGCAAATTTTCATCTTACGAGCATTTCAAGAGATGACCCAGAGACAAAATCATGCAGAGACACAGAAATTATGCTCGGCACAGGGTTCCACCTCTGTTGGATAACACGAATCGTTTCCTCTTGGCCTTAAGTAGGAAAAGGGCCATGTCACTAGATCGACATTGCATAAACCCTGAGGAGACTGGTGGAATGGTCTTAAGGATTATGCCCGTAAACACGTCTTATTGCTTGTTTGGGCACTTGCATTCTACTTGCCACCAAAAGAGTCTAATTTATAAAAAGAAAAGAAAAACACATTAATTTACTATAAAGAATTGGAATTTAGGATCTACATGTTTAAATGCTAAATAGATATCATAAAGCAGAGTATATATTACTTAGCATTAGTTAAGCCGTACTTGAGATTCTAGGGTATTTATTCTCAAACTTTAGCATGCGTGAGAATTACCCAGGTAGTAAGTTAAAAGAGGAGTTTCCCAGGTACCTCCAAGTTTTCCTAATTCAGTAGGTGAAAGGAAAGTGTGGGTGATGGGGAGAGTGCCATGTATTGAGAAATGTTATTTTAGAAAGTGTGTGTGTGATAGGTGGCTCTGGTGGCGTGCTGTGATCCTGCAGTTCATGCTTGCTATTGTGGCCCCAGAATGTGTGTGTGTGTGTGTGTGTGTGTGTGTGTGTGTGTTAAATTCTAACAGTGCAGTGCTCGGTCCCCTCCTACACACACACACACACACATTATGATTTGCACTGGGGGTAAGACAGGAAGCAGAAGAAAATGAAACTATCATTTTAAACATCTTGAAAACAATTGTGCTCTACACTCAAATGACATCTCTTTTGTAAATTTGTATACTCTTGAAGGAAATTTACAGATGCAAAAGAATAAAATAATTATTAACAATCAGCGAGGAATTTCTGTGTGCCAACACTATTCTAAATGCTTTATGAACAGTAACCTATGAACCTCATGAAGTAGATGCCATGTTTACCCCTCCTTTATAGATGAAGAAACAGAGGCCAGAGTTTAGATCGAGCTCCTAAAATCTCACTACTAGTGAGCAGGAGAATGGGCATCAGAATCCAAGTAGACTGTACTGTGTCTTTTAAACGTTTGCTTTCCATGTTCTTTGCTGATCTTAAGGCTTTGTATATGATTTTGTCATTGAAGAAATTCAACACAGCTATTTTATTTTTCTATATTATTTTAAGCCACATATTAGATGGATGAACTTGGATTCAGGACACTGATTTCCACTTCTTTAACCTACCAAGTTTGGATCACTAAAGAAAACTCTTTGGAGGCCCTAGAGTGAAAGAAGACAATTGTTACATTTTCTACATCAAGACTTCCAGAAACTTGAATGCCAAAGATGACGTCACCCCATGTCAGGGTCAGGGTACGTTCTGGAAGGCTGCAATTTCACCTTTCTAGATTCTTTTAACACAGAGCACCAAGTATTCTCTTCTCATAATCAAAAAAGTACGGGTCCCAAATATCTTTAAGACCACCCATCTTTTTTCATTAGCAAGAAGGGATAATATCTCTATTACAGATATAGAAACACACCAACATTAATTTTCCCTTCACAGAATTACTGATCCAATGCCTGGATTTTTTGCTGATTTTCCTCTCACTTTTCAACTTAGATTACCTTCTTCCTGAAACTGTTATTTTCCACACTGACCTAGTGCAGAGAAGTGAGCTTATGGTAATAATAATAAAAACAGTGCCCCTCACCAAAGCCGAGCTGATAAGTATTGACTATGATGTTCCCCAATCCCAGTTCTATTTCTTACTACCATGTTTCTGTTTGTCTCCTCCGGGTTTATTCTCTATGCTAAAGCCCCTGTCGGGCTTCTTTTTTTGCTCCTTATCACAGCTTTAATATAGGTTCCATAAATAAATAAGCACCCTTAAATAACAGACACTTAACTTCTTTTGGAATAGGGACTCCACATATCTGAGAGCCATTTAGCACTGCCCAGAATAGAAGTACCTGCTTCCTCTTGATGGTTGGTACCAGGTTTATACTAAAAAAACAAAAAGCAAGGAATCCAAGGCCTCTAAGGGACATGAATCCCTTTGTAAGTCTGGAGGATCATCCAGGTGGGAACACGAAAAACTGAGATGTCCTAAAGCCTTTTCTGGTTTCATTGGGAGGGAAAAACATGCAGAGAGAACATTACAAAACCAACCACATGTCAAAAGATAAAGTCTAACACTCCCCACCTTTACAGCAGTCTTTTGGGATCTGAGCTTCCTGCTTCTGAAGCTTCCTCGCCAGATAATCCTCACCTGGATCCCTGGCATCAAGACCCTTCTTGCTTCTACTCCTGTGTATCCCTACCTCCTTCCACTTGGAGAGCTACCCCGTCCCTTGTAGGCTGGGCACTCTCCTTTTTCCCACTTCAAATTCAGCTCTGTCACTTCCTTTAGTGAGTCTTCCTTATTTACCAAGTAGTTCTGAAACACATTTTACCATTTATCTCTTGTTCCAATTATATCCATGGGGCAGACAGTGCCTTGTTCTCCAGACCTTAGCCGTGGAGTCTGATCTCTACTAGATGCTTAATATGGGGTCGGTGCTGGAGTAGCCAGGAGAGCAACAGGGTAATTAAGTTCTGTGTTCTGCTATCAGACAAACATGAGTTCACATCCAACCCTGGTATTTACTACCCAGGTGACCTTACAAAATGTCAGTAATATTCAGTGTTCTCCTCTATAAAATAAATATAGTATCTACTAGAGGATTGCTGCTATGATTAAAAAGTGATATGGAAAGGAATGCAGAAGCACCTGGAAAATGGTAGTAATTAATACTGTCATTATTATTTAAAATAGCTTAAATATAATAGAGTAAAATGTCATATATCTGTGTTGAGAATGTAATAATAGGAAAAAGGATGGGTCAGATATAAGCAAATCACAGCAAGAGTTTCTGGCAGAAGGGAATTTTAAAATGCAAAGGTGTAATGCAAATGAAAGTCATAAAAGGGAGGGGGAAAATACCAGAGGCAGAAATAGTGATACCAGAAGCAAATAAATAACATTGAAGTTTATTGAAGGACATGACAAAATAATGATGCTGAGAAATAACATAACGGTGGGAGATGCTGAACAGCAGGCCGTCACCGAGATGGGACATGGACCCCAGTGAAAGCTTTTTGGTCATAAAATAAAGTGAGTCTGGAGGATTCTTCCCACAGCTGCTATAGAATCTCATGAAGCCGGAAGGGATTTGAAGGCGGAGAGAAGACATAAGAAAGACTGCAGTAATTCATAAACTCCATGTGATACCACAGGGCTGTCCCTTACAAATGCTAATGAGCTAATGCTAAATGAGTTCACTCTGGCAATTTTTGTGTGGAGTGTTATTAACACTTGCAGAAGAAAAGCCACTTATTGACCGAAGTTGAAGCAACTAGCAAAACAGCTTTACTTGAGAATGCCTGGAAGTGAGTTAATGGCCAATCCCAAAGGGGAGAAGAGTAAGCACTTTGCAAGCGCATTTGCTGATCAAGACTTTTGCTTGTGTGTGCTCCTGCACATCAAAGGGGACTTCCCGCTGGGTTTGCTTACCCGTCTCAGTAAGTCCTTGAATTTAAGAATAGGAGAACTTCCCGCACGGGAAGAATTTTGCATTTAGAAGTTGCATTCAGACCAATAGATGACTCTTCTTCCTCTTAGAAACTGATGCAGCTGGAGTGTTATTAATCAAGCAAAAATACTGCCCACTTGGAGAACGGTGACCTTCACCCAGTGGTTGTAAAATTGGTAGGTATCAGAATTCAAATGCGAAGTGCCTTATAGTTATCCTGAAAGATTGGGATCCAAGGGTCAAAAGTCCCTGCACCAAGAGGTCAAGTCACCAAGGTCAGGATACCCAGGATGAGGTCACAAAGGTCAGAATGCCCTGCCAACAAGACTGACCAGAGTGTGGAACTGGAAGAAACCCATGGGTGAGGGTGTAGCAAGAGAAAGATCAATAGGCTTATCTACCAGGTTTAAGAAATGTGGGCCATGGAATATGGCAAAATTAAATGTGTTTGGAAAAACAATACTTTTAAGCTTAAGCTGGGTTAATAAGAATTTGACATATCTCAGAGCAGTAAAAGTGTGCTTGTCTCCAACGGAGGGCCAAAGTGTCAATTTTATGGTTTGTGTCATATAGTCATAACTTAGCCCTCTGGTGTCATTTTCTCTGAGTTGTATTTAGAAGTGATTACATTCTTTAGAAGTTGGATCTGAAAAGTGATGATATTAAGAACAAAGTGCCAGTAGTTTCCTAGCATTGTGTTCCGTGTACTTGCAGAGACCAAAATGAGGCATTAATTATTTTAAGGTATTATCTTTATACATAAAATACATTTTAGACAGTTTTGGGCTAAAGTTTTCACTACTTCTACCTTTCTTGCAAAACTATTTAGTGGACAAAAATAAAGTATCTTAATGTTAGGTCTATTTTACTTTATTTCATATTTTTATTCTGAAAGTTGCAGTTCCAATAGATTTGAAAAAGACAATAATTTGGAATCACTCATTAACAAAATAGCCAAGTGGAGGTTTGCAATAAAATTTATTAGATGTATACCACATTTTTTCTTTTAAAATACACTGGTCAAAGATAGCTATGATTATGAAAACCTTTCATTTTAAAATGTTTTTTAATTCACAGAACATTTTATTATATAGTATTCTATTTGATGTCCACTAGACACAATTTACAATATACAAATAATCAAGTTAATTGTGAAATATTTTTGGTATTAAATGGTACTTGGACAAATTAAAGACAACGAACCATATTTCCATTTTTGGCATGTGATGTCAATTAGCTCTAATAAAATCATATATTTCATCCCTTATGCACTGTATCAAAAATAATATAACATAATATCATTAAAGTGTTATCATCTTTGGCTCTTTTCTCCTCTGGAAGGTAACAGGAACCATGCAGAATGTTGCAAATTTGCATAATAAAGACTGGTAGTATAAATATTCGGAATGAATTGTTTCTCCTTTTTTAAGATATACTGCTTTAGGATTAATGACTATGTATCTCAGCTTTAGTAAGATCCAATTTTCTCCTCTAAATTAGTCACTCCCAAGATTTAGACTTTTATTTTATAAAATGATTCCCTTAAAAATACACATGTATTGCCAAGATTGTAAAATAACAAAAATATGTGGCTGTAGACACAATTGTTGCCTTATAATGAACTGATGTTCTATTAACCACTGTTTTCAAACTGTACATTCTTATTTGTATGTAACTTCCAGTGTAATATATTGACCAATAAACGTTGCATGTGATGATTAAGTTAATATATCATCATGAAGAGAAACATTTATATTTGTAAGGGCAAATTAATACTTAATCAGAGAGTCCTAAAGATGATGTTCTTATTGTGGCAGCCCTTTCTCCAAATGACTTGAAAGAGTCCTAAAACCTGGGCTGTTATCCTAAGAAACATGCTTAAAATAATTTCCTTTAGCCAGACGCTGAGGGTTTTTTGGAGGGAAACCAAACATTTGATATGTACCTTTGTTTTGTTTCAAAAGCTTCTTTGGGGTCAGATGTCTCCACTTAAAACGCTTAATTCACTTGGGATAATGTGCCACCAAACCATTCATCATACAGATTATGCTATTTAACCCAAATTAGTAAAAAGATTTAAAATATTTTCATTTACTAAAATTTGATGGGATTTTTTTTAGTTTAAGAGAAAGGAATGTATAAATACATTCAATGGTCCCCTAAACTCATATTTAATCTTGCATAATTTAAATTATTTCATCTTCTTAAAATAAATTCCCAACTCTTCAGTGATAAATTCCCAACTCTTTTGTGGGGACAAAGCTCCAAAAAAACAGTTTCCAGGCTCTCGGCCTCACAATAGAAAGGTGCTGGCTCGGGTAGTAAATGGCCATCAACTGTGATCAGATGGCCAGCAGCTGTGGCTAGTTGGCCGTCAGCTGTAACCCGTAAGCCATTGGCCACTAATATAATGGTTGTGGCTATGCTAGCAAAAAGAATGGGGGCTAGCAAGAAGATGGTGGCTGGCAAGCGTGGACTGCTGTTAGGCAGATTATGTAGATCCTGCTTCCTGTATCTCCAGCCCAGCCACCAGCGAGAATATATTGGTTTGACTCCCCTATCTATGGCTCCGTAGGTGTTCCTTTTTGGCCTTACCGTGTCCTGCGTTCTTGGGCGGGGAGTGGGAGCTGAGACCCTGCACGACAAATGGCGCAGCGAGCAGGGTCCCCTGCACGACATCTTTAACAATGTGAATCTTATCAACCTGTAAAATCCCAATTCAAAGCCCATTTCCTTTGGAAAGTCTTATCTAACTACTCAATTTTATTTAAAACATAGCACATATCACCTATGTTAACCATATTTCACCAGTTTATGTATGTATCATCTGTGTTAGTCATGCTTCCCCACCTAGAAGAGAGAAGAGAAACTTCCAAAATGCATGGCACAACTGGTGTTCAAAAAAACACTTGTTCGTTTGAAAAATAGTGTTTGAAGTCATTTTCTCCCAGACGTTACTATTGCTAGTTAATTCTATTGGCCATTAGTAAAGGTCTTTCTCACTAAGATTAACCAATTTTCACCTTCATGAGAATTTTGGTCTCATTTCTATAAAAGTTAACAATTCAGAAGAAGTATGAGGTAAATCAATAACTTCAATTTACTGTGTTTTATAAAATCTTTTACTCTCCCCTCCATTCCTTCCTGGGACTTATTATGGAAGGAGACGTTACAGCACATTCTCGACCCAATTATTAAATTATTATCTCTGGACTAAAAGTGCCTGGGTTCAAATTCTGACCCCATCAACGTAAGCAAGTCGTTTACACTTCTAAAGCCCATTTCCTTTATCTATAAAGTAGACAACACAGCATATCTCATTACCATATATGAGGATTAAATAAGTGTGGGGACAGAGCCCCAGAGAGCAGTTTCCAGGCTCTCGGCCTCATGTGGAGAGGTGCTGGCTCGGATGGTGGATGGCCGTCAGCTGTTGCTGGTTGGCCATCAGCTGTAGCCATTAAGCCATTGGTCACTGATATAACTGCCGTGACTATGGAGGGGAGCCGAGGAGAGTGAAGGAGGAGACTGAAGAAGAGTAAGGAGAGTCGAGGAGAGTTGGTCGGTTGGCAGCAAAGCGGACAGCAGGTTGCACGTCGTGTAAACCCAGCCTCCAGTGAGACCATAGTGGTATGACTTCCCTACCTATGGCTCCGTGGGTGTTCCTTTTTGGCTTCACCATGTCCTGCGTTCTTATGTAGGGAGTGGGAGCAGAGACCCCACAGGCTGCCCCGCCGGACACCCCACAAGACAATAAGATAATGTTTACAAAATGCATGGCCCATAATAAGCACTCAGTGAATATTAACTATTATTTTATTACTACTTTCTTATAACTTATCCTTCCCCAATTCCCCATCTAGAGACTTAAAAAAAAGAAAAGTACAGCCTATCCAAATAAAACTGGGAGAAAATATGTTAGCTATCTCAGACTCTTCACTCTCCTTAACCCAGTGTGAAAACTGGATCATGGCATAGTTTATCAGACTAAAGATCAGACTTACATACGCCAACTTATCTTATACCTCACCTTGCCCCTCTTTTCTAGTAGAACCCTTTTCTGATATTTTGCTCACTCTGGTTTAATTTACTAACAGAGATAAATCACTTACATATGGATGATCCCCGCCATTTCCCTCCTTCTGCTTGCTGAAGAGGATTTGCTATTTTGCTCCTGGTTTCTTCCCATCCCCTGCCATCTGGATGAGAATCTTCTTTTGCCATCTTGTTTCTTCTGAATTGCTGTGATGCAAATTCCAAAAGAAAGTGATGGGAATAAGAAGCAAACATACAAACCAAACAGTTCTCAGACTGGGTCAAGAAAAAGAGCTCTCAGGGCATTTTGAAAATGAGAAGCATGGGAGCAACTGCAGTGTGTAAAACTAGAACAGATAAGGATTTAAGAGTGAATGCTGTGGACTTGTATTCTCTTTGTGGCATTCTGGTAGAAATAGAAGTAGTGACGTTTAATTATCTTGAAATAACTTTGGTTTCTGATTTTTTTTTAGCTATGGTACATTCTGAGACTGGACCACATGGTTCATGGCTTTATAACTATTACCCAAGTTAAGTACATGACTGATATTTCTTATAAAGTGTGGGAAGAAAATTTGAGGATACAAATAGTTGTAGTAGTGTAATAAGACAATTCATATTACTCAAGTTGGCTAAGTAACTTTAAGCCCTGGGCTCCACCAAACAGCTATCAATGAATCCATTGAACTAGCCTTAAACAGCTGTATTCATTGAGTCACATTACTTATTTGCATTTTTAATTTTTCCTACAAGTTTAAAAATACTTGATATTTCTCTTCCTTACTGTATGTCTTAGCCCAGATGTTTCTCCTTCTCTGTCTTCAGGATGATCTTTAAATTCATAAGCACTTTTAGGAAAGTAGTATTTTTCTATAGCAATCATTATTTTGAGTCTTAAGAATGAATGAATGGTTTCTAAGAAACAAACACAGAGTATAGATGCCTTATTATCTTAAGAGAATTCTAGACTGGATTTCTTTCTTTTTCTTTTCTGGTGCTTTCTCCACAAATCCTATTTATCATCCTCAAAACAAATCTGCTGAAGGGAAGTAGAATGTGCCACCCAAAATATGCCACGGACATAAAGATTATTTTGAGCTGAAGACAATTGAGGAAAAATCAAAGGACACAAAGAAAGCTCTGTGTCTTACCCTATTTGTCTAAAAGCAGGACATAAATCATTAAAGGCGTCTCCCCCTCCCTCTCTACCAGGAAGGACAGAAGCTAATCACCAGAGACAACTCTAGACCATATCAGTCCAGAGATGGCACCAGAGACGCAAGCCTATGTAACAAATTTTACTAACTAGACCTTATCTTCCATTAATTCCCCCATATAAATGGGGGACATGGCAGAAATTTCTCAAAATTTCTGCCCCTCTAGAAACTCCCAGTCCTTTTCCTTTGTCTTATTATTTCTCTAAAAATGTATTGTTCTTTTGTTAAGATGTCATATAAGCCCAAATTCTAACTACTTGTCATCACTCTGTGCTCCCAAGTGTATGCAGGATATATATGTACATAAACTTCTGTTTGTTCTTATCTTGTTAATCTGTCTTTTATTAGTCTAATTTACAAGGCTTCAGCCAATGAACCTAAGATAGGTAGAGGGAAACGGTGTTTCTCCCCTACGTTGCTATGCTTATGGTTCAAAACCTTTGTTGGCTTCTTAATACCTATGGAGTAAAAATCTCATCTCCACAGATGGCGCCTCCCAACGGAGCCTCAGTTGGTTTCTTTAACTACTCCTTTCCCCACATTTTCTGCACTGGGCTACACAAAACTCTTCCCTACTGTCAGAAGACACTTTACCCAAGAACTGGGGAGGAGATACTCATATATGTAATGTTTCCTCTTTCTAGAATATTCTTCCCTGGGAAAACTTATACAACTAATTAAGCATTTCTTTGCCCAATTCAAATGTTACCTTTAAGTTGTCGCCTTTCAATTTCTCCAGGTAGTACTAGTATTTTTGGAGTAATAATTTTATGTTGCTTCCTTTAACCATGACAAAAAACAAAGACAAAACTTTTATTAACCTCATTTTACAAATAAAAAATTGGGGATATAGTCTATACAGGACTTCTTTGAAGGCAGAACTGTTGCTTCTTCACTTTGTTCCCATAAATGTCTATTCATCCCTCTACTGTAGTCCTTAGCAGGAGTATTGAAAATATTTGTCTCAATGTGACTCCTCTGCAGTTCTAACTGGATTTCTTTCTGAGGCTAAGGCTACTATACTCCCAGGACTTGGTATGGTTCTTGGTATTTAAATGTTTCCTGAGTAAGTGAAGTAATCAATCAATAAAAAAATTTCAAATGTAAGGAAAGGGAGCATTTACCAGACTTTGTGCTAGTTTCTACAAAGCTCATTCAGAATTATTTAGTGTGAGTTATCAAAATTCCCTGTTTTTAGCAAACTTATTTATATTACATAAAATATAAGACAAATTTATAACACTTTAATCAAATAAAGTAAATCTTTTAAACTTTCAGGAATCAGGTGCTGGCTGAAGACTTATTATGCCAATTGTTGAAGATGCATTTCTTACGTGTTAATAAAGAAAAAAAATTACTGGAACCCAACTCAGAATCAGAGCAAAGGAGTTAAGCACAGCCAATTTGTTCTCATTACACAGATGTAAACCCAGCAGTCTCTGCATTTCTTTTATTCATGCACTTGGCAGTATGAGTCTCCCTGTTCTGTTGTGTGCTCTGTTTTATTTTTGTCTCCTTTGGTTGCAAGTAGCAGTCTAGCTCAACCCAGATTAAGGAAAAAAAGAAATTTCATTATAAGAATTCAAGAGAGTCTCAGAAACCCCACACTTCTAAAGAAATAGGAATCAGTAATAAAAGCTGTTAAGAATCCAGGCAGACTATCTGTCTATCTATCTATCTATCTATCTATCTATCTATCTATCTATCTATCATCATCTATCCATCCATCAAACTATCTATCTCTCCATCTCTCTTTCTCTCTGTGTGTATGGTCTCTTGTCTTTCTGATTCTCTGTACCTGTTTTCATCATTCCTATTTGCCATTTCTCTGTTTCTCTTTCTACATGGTAGGAGGTAGGCAGCTTATCCAGGGACAATTTACATGTTACACATATCTAACCATGTTTAGAGACTAAATAGATGACTCTCAGTTTCTTAGAGAGAGAATATTGGCTCAGAGTGGTCAGCTATCCACTCTGGACTGATTAATAACAGTCAAAGTGGCAAAGGTCTTGCAATTAAAACACACAAAAAAGATAGCTAGGGGCAAATTTCTCAGAGAAAGAAGATCAGTGACAACTGAGCAGATATCCCAATAATTGTCCATTCCATTACAAATTTTTATCCAAATATTTTCTTACATAGAAACCAGTTAGAGTGCTTGTATATTATTATTTCAACAGATATTCAAAATACGCAATAGTGAGAAGAGTAAATTTCTCAATGAGTTTGTAGTAGATTCAATCTTAAAAATTTAGACCACTATTTTCTAGTTACTATAAAATGATTAGTGATGACTGAATCCACACCTTATCTGGTTGTTATTAGTTTTCTCCATTTTCCCAATTAGACTCATGTTTTCCATAAAACATAACAACAACTAAAGAAAATCTGCAGAGGCAATATCTTTTCTTATTACATTATAATTATGTTTGTGTCATAACAGAGTGGCTAAATGAAAGGGACATACTCAAATCACTGCAGGACCAAATTAGCAAATTGAATAGTTTTGGTGTGCTTACAGAATAACTGATTAAACCATGTGACCTCGAGAGAGGAGAAACTTCAAATAGGAAAAACCTCTGATATGAGGATGTTATTGAATATGGATAAAGGGGTAGGGCAGACAATACTCACCCAAATTCTTCCCTAATGCTGCCTACTTCAAAATAATTAACCTCTAACCTTTAAAGACAGAAATAGCTATTATATTCAACTTTGTTTTTTAACATAAATAAATTTGTAAAATAAAATAAAATAAAATTAAATTAAACAAAATAAAATCAGTATCAAATAATTGTAAAGTTTCTAGTTTTCTTAAGACAAACAAACCCTCAAAATTGGCTGACCAAAATTCCTGTAACTAGGCAATAAACTTGTGTACACATTCATTTTGTTTTTCTCCCAAAATTTCACTAAAAGAACAGTAAGTGTGTTCAAAAGAGAATAAACTGGTAACAGTATTGCAAAGGAAGTGATGGAGGATAAGAGGGGTGGCCTGAGAAGACAATGAAAGCAGATGGGGGTGACATGGGTGTGCACTCCTAGGATGGAGGAAGCCACACATTCGACAGGATGTATATTCACTGAAGAATGCTATAGTTCAGGGAGCACTCTTCCTGTAGATGAATATATGGAGAAAGTCTAAGCTAAGAATCAGCAGATTAGAGAGAAGGAATGGGCTGTGGAACTGTGTCAGTCATGGTCTAAACAGAAAAACAAAAACCTTTATAGGTATTGCAAACCAATAGAGATCCATCACGACAGGGATTGTGTTCTCCTGATAATGGGAAAAATTGGGAACACCCAAGTGTTTGAGATGGTGATGCAACTCAAGGATTATCAGTATCTGTAAGTTCTACCCTAGAGCTAGACAGACCAAAGGGCAAGGTGATGTTACCAGAGCCCAAAGCTATCACTGTCCAACAGAAGATGAAACAGTGGTAGGCCTGCCCAGTAAAAGCTGAGACCACAGAAGAAAGGATGGATTGGATGGAGGACACACTGCCAATTCCTGAAATGCTGCCTGAAATGCTGCTGCTACCTGTGATACATAGACAGGGAAAAATATCCTGACTTCTCTCTTCATCCCACTCTCTAGTCTTCTATCTGTGCTTCCTGTTGGCTGATCCTAGCCAATTGGCAAGGAAACTTGAGAAATAAGGTTCCTACTATGTGGAGCAGAGCACAAGTAGGTTTGGAAATACCTCTGAGGTCACAGAGTCATGACAATCAAGATACAGTTGTTAGGGCAATGCTTTCTAAGCAAACTAACTCTTTGAAAAGAGAGAACTAAGGGAGCTAGTGGGAGTTAATGCCCTAGAGCCAAATCTTACGATCATTTTTTTTTTTTTTCTGGCGAGAGGAGAAGGTCTGCTTGCCTATCCTTCTCTTCTACACCGTAAAGTGCATCTGTTTTTTACTAACACCATTCCTGGCAGGAAAAATGTACCCCTATTGTCATGCAGGGTGTCATGCGGAGTCTCTGGTCCTGCTCCCCACATAAGAATGCAGAATATGGTGAGGTCAAAAAGGAACACCCAAGGAGCCATAGATAGGGGAGTCATACTATTATAGTCTCGCTGGCAGCCAGGGGAGACACTCGCAGTAGGATCCACACAATCCGCAGTCTGCCATTCACTTTTTTCTGCCTGCCAACCAACCAACCAATCAACGCAGCCCTGCAGTTACATCAGTAGCCAATTGGCTAACCAGTTACAGCTGACGGCCAACCAATCACAGTTGATGGTCATTCGTACCCGAGCCAGCACCTCCCCACGTGAGGCCAAAAGCCTGGAAACTGCTCTCTGGGACTCTGTCCCCACACCCTTTATTTATATTTATTAATTGAGTCTTTTATTCACAACATTAAGTGGACAACCAAATAAAACATCTAATTTGAACATCTAATTTGAAGAAAACCAGAGGATCAAAAAAGGAAGGACTAAGATGAACAAATAGAACAAGTGACCCCAAGAGAAAACAATTCACTGAACAGAATTGTAATTAGTCTTTTCAGAGAGATTCAAAAATATGTTGTCCACATAAAAACTAACACCCTAAAGAAGAGGTTACTATGAAAAAAGAACAGTTAGAAAATCAGAGTTCCTGGAAGTTAGGTATATGATTGGCAAGTGTTTAAAAATTCATTACAGTACTAGAATATGAGTAAAAATGACCTTAATATAGAACATAGGGCCAAAACCCCAGAGAATGAATATGTACATCAAAAGATAAACCGAGGCACGTTAAAATTTACAAGAGTTTATTTGAGTACATATAGATCCAAATCAGGCAGCACCAAACAGAAAGTAGGTAGGAGCAGCACTCTACTAACAGAAGCAAGGGAAATGGCTTTTATAAAGAAGACACAGAAGCAAAACAAAGGAATTCTTTGATTGGTTATAGCTTAACCAATTTGTTATTTGGGAAAGCCTATTTGGCTGTTTGTGATTAGTTGTTCTTGAGTTTCATTTTCTCAAATTCAAGTATACTGACTCTGGCTTAGGTTATGACTTGCTTGTGTAGGCTCCCAAGTTATTAGAAACACCTCAGTGTAATGGCCTTGTTTAATTACACACACACACACACACACACACACACACACACACACACACAAACACGAAAGAAAAATCAAGGGACATGGAGATTTAATCAAGAGGTCCAATATCTGTGTGCAAGAGAAATTCTCAAAAAAGAGAACAGAAAAAACGGGGAGGGGGGAGGGGAATAAAGCAGAAATAAAAAGCAGAGAATGCAGCGAAGATGGAGGAGGAGCAAATAAATGACCAGTGTCAATTTGGTACAGGATGAAATATCTATATCTAGTCACCAACAAGAGCTAGATCTATCCTTTAGAGTTCTCAGTCTAAGAGCAAATAAAAACGTGAGGGTATAAAATAAAGAAATTTAAAAATACACAATGAGTTACCTTCACTTACTTTTTCTAAAAGAAAAAGTAATTGTGGTCTCTTTTCAAAACAATAAAAAGAAATTAAAGAAAGAAAAGCCAGAGGATCCAAGAAATAGTGCACCTAATGCAAAAGTACTGTGAAAAGAAATTCCTTCAGAGTAGGCTCTATGGCATGGGAGAAGAATAATGGTCAGAATTGGAACATGAATATAAAGGGTTCTAACCACGATGTTTTAAAGAACAAATGGGTTAGCTTTGACATATACCGTAGTTAAAAGGCAGGATTATCATGGTGCTGAAATAAAGGCTTGCATTTCTTCTTTCAATAAGGAAACAAAAATGAAAATTGGAAACTCGTGGAAGACCAAAGCCCTGTGTAAGGAAGCACTGAACCAGATATGAAGAAATGTGCGATGTAGAATGATTTTGAGCTGCTTCTGGAATGCAAGGAAAAAAGTTCACCTGACGTTCACTCTTGGAGCATCATTTGTCAAGTGGCCCAGGCTTAGTGAAATAAGATGACATGATTGTACTTATTTATATGGTGATTAATAAGTACTGTAATTTTAATATTGAAAATATTTATTGTTTCTAAATTTTAGATTATAAAATTTATAATTAGCTAACAGAGCTAAGGAAGTATAGAGGAGAAAGAGGAGGAAAGATGTGAAGAAGCACTATTTTTCTTATCTTAATAATGGGACATAAGGCGTTAATGAATGTCAACCTTGATTAATAACCACAAGGTTTACTAATAACATGACTGATAAAAATTTAAGTGGTTGGAAATTAACTGGATGTAAAGAGGGATTATAAATTAGCAAATTCATTAGCTTCCACATGAAAAAATAAAAAAAAATATTTTAAGGTGTACATTTGGGGGTTTACAATTGTTAATCAATCGTAAAGTGTTAATGCAAAAATAGAGGTATGACTGTACAATTTAGCACAGGGGTTGCAAGTTCGTAGCTTCCAAGCCAATTCTGCTAAGAATTTATTATTTATTTTTTCATCTTCTGTACAATGTCTATACAATTAAAGGAACTTCACTAAAACATTCAGATTTCTGATTTTCCTTGGAAAAAAAGAGAGGAAGAATGATCTAGCAACACTGAGGTTGCATTCCCGCATGGGAGTAACTGGCCAGAGCTGGCAAACAGCCTTCCCTTAGATGGAGCCTGTGCTGGTCCAGTGGCCACATTCTCCAGTCCCTCATCTGTTATGTACCTTGCTCTATTTGTACATTACCTGCCTGGCTCTATGAGATTGGAGATTATGACTCCTCATTGACAGTTAAGGGGTTAAATACCAGAAGAATGACGTGTGGTTCAAGGTGAATACCTCTGGGGAAGTGGGATCAAGGAAAGAGTGTAGTTTGGAAGATAGTAATCTTTCATTTCTACCCTTCAGTACAGTTTGAACCAGCCCTTTGACTTCTATGTCTGTTTGTCTGTATATCTCTATGTCTGTATCTTATCTGGCTATAGCCTGGCCACAGACTGATTCAGAGATAAATCTCCAGAAGGAATGAAGAGACCCTATGCTAATGGAAGGGTTAAATGCAATCAGGAAGGTAGCTTTCAAAGCAGTGAATGGTTCAGTACTAGGGGTTCATGGATGCTATAAAAAATAATAATAATAAATCAACCTATCTGCCTGGTGGAAGTAGTATAATTTGTGTCTGCTCCTTGTGGGTCACTGTTAGCTCTCACAAATAACCATGAACTCCTCTACATTTCCCAGGCTTCCTTGCAGAATGTTGCAATTATGTGACTAGATTCTAGCAGATGAGATGTGAGCCACTCCCAAGTCTGGCCCATAAACTCTTCCCAAGTAATCCTTCAGAGATCTTTTTCCATTTCTCAGCACTTGGAAGCCAGGTGTTTAAGATGTCTTAGCTATAAGAGGAAGACTATGTGACCCATATTGGACATGATGTGAGTAAGAAATAAGCCTTTGTTATGTTAAGCAATTGAGATTTGAGGATTGTCTGTTCCAGCAGTTATTGTTAATTACTGAAAGCAGTGACTCTGGAATTTAGCATGTTTCAAAATCACCAGGGGGGCTTGTTAAAACAGATTGCTCATGGGTGATTTAATATTGTCTTCTACATACCAGCATTGAAGCAATGCTTACTGTAACTCCAATAAACTGAAATGAAGATGTAGGAAGAATGGGTGATGCCAGATTTCTAAGATGTAACATAATGGTGCACTTATCTATACTGAGATGACTAAAGCAGTCTGGAAAGTGATGACTTCAAGTTACCTTGAAGCACAATTTCAATTGCAGCATATTTATGATCTTCTGGGAAACCAGAGGGCAGACAAATCTACTTCCTCTTGAGATCTCCCCTGATGAGTAAAAACATGGGTCAGTTTGTAGGAGAGAGAGAGAGAGAGAGAGAGAGAGAGAGAGAGAGAGAGAGAGAGAGAGAGAGAGAGAGAGAACATTACCAGACACTACAAACAAATGGTTTAGTGATATCACGGGAAGGTCTTATATTGGAATTATGATAAGTGCCACAATCTCATACTTATATGCTGTAACAATTCCAAATAGGAACTCTTCATTTCTGAATAGGAGCAGTAATAAAAAGTTAACTGCCAGAGGAGGGAAAACACCCAATAGAAATTCCACGATTTTATGTCAAGAATGTTAGCAGAAAACAAATGCATTTCTAGTGCTTAGGAGTCAGAGGCTCAACTTTAGAGATTAAAAGCAGATATGAGACATAATTAAATTTTCTTTATTTTCAGATGTGAAAAATATGCATTTATATTATAGGTATTTTTCACAACAGTGATCTCACCATATTGCCAAATTTGTCACTATTCCTTTTCAAAAAAGTAGTTTTCTATACTGTTCAATAACTCTATACCCTCTCACGCCCTCTACCACAAGCCACACAAACTAATGTTTCTTTTTATATATAAATATATAAAACACATTTTTATTTTACGGTTTGACCTACTAATTAATATACAGTTCATTAATTATCTCACATATTATGATAATAAAGTATCCATGTTATCCAGAAACTCCTTTTTGTATTTTCTTTTTCTCTTGATTTCTTGCTTAGATGTGATCACAGAAAGTCCTAGTTGGACATTGTTAAAATCCTGAGGAGAACTTTATTATACAAGTTATTAATTGAGAGTCAAATGAGAATGGTTTGATTACACTATTTGGTTTTTCCCATTTTTTTTGCAATCCAATGGCATATTCACTCGATGTTATTAACTCTTCACATTTAAATCTAATTCTCATTTAGAATTACAAGCCATATTTTGTCCTTATCTCTACAGGCAAAAAATATAAATAAATAAATTGGATTTTTCTCTGTCCTCTTGAGGAAATTTGAATACAGGAAATGATGAACTAAAATTGATTTCATTTCAATTTTGATATTCAAAAATGTTAAATATTTCAAACTATTCAGAAAAAATAGCCTTTATTCTATTTTGTTCATATTGTTTTTACAGCAAATATTATTAACCATCTATTAGCTACAAAGCATTGTGCTAGAGGCTGAAAAAGATTCAAACATCAACAACACACAATCTCCTCTATCTTCATAGAACTGAGAAGGTGAACTCATAAGTCGTTAGAGTCCCTATAGTAAATGTTAAGTTCCTTAAGAAAAGTAGAACTTAAAACCTTTATATCAGAAGACAGGTTATTTGTAAGATGAATCAGTGACAGTTTCATGGACATCTGAACTAGTCCCTGAAGAACAGTGGGATAATGATTGTAGAGAAGAGAAGTGTAGGTGGGAGGAGGCAGTGCTGTATGGAGTATATTCGGGAATGGAATAAATTTGGAAAATTTAGTGATAAGGTTGACAAAAGGCAAATGAGTGCCAGATTATAGAAGTTTAAATGCAACATTTAGGAGTTTGTGACAGAAGCGTGAGAGAATTACAGTTGTGTTTTAAGAAGATCGATCTGATAACTGGTGTATACAAAATAAATTAAGGAAAGTTTGAAAATAGGAGTGATGAGATATTGATGGGAGAGATACTGTGTGGTCAAGTAGAGGGAGATATCAAAGATGACTCTGAAATTGAGAGCCTGACTAACTGTGTGGATGATGAATCTGTATGTGGCAGAAGGGAAGTCAGATGAAGAGGCTTTTGGGGGGGGAAAGATGTTACGACACTTGTGGAGTTAACAATGCAGGTGGGATGTACTAGGAGAAACGCAGAGCAAGCAAATGGAAAAATGGAGCTGGAGCTCAACATCCACAGGGTTGGGTGTTAGTGTTAGAGACTTGGAAATTGGTTAAAGCCCCAGGGTGATTGAAATCATCAAGTGAAAGAGTATGGTGATTAAAAGGTAGAGAACTGATAATTAGTGGGACTAGTATTATCTAATTTACTTCATTCACAATAGATTAAAACAGTGACACTGCTCCCAGAACCTCCATAATAGAGAGAATGGTCAACAATGTCAAATGTTACAGACAGAGATAGATCGGGGTTCTATCTGCATTTGTGATTAAGTCATGGTTGAGAGAATTTACATAAGTAGTCTTTTTACTCCCTCAGGTTAAGTGTAGATTTGGCAATTATCTAGGTCATCTAACAGAGTTGGAAATCAAATTGGATAACTCCTAACTCACCAAATCCACCTGGAATCTGAATGCTTCATTTGGATTTTCTAGAACTGACCACATTGTTTTGTAGCTCCTTGTCTTCGGGCTAAACTCTCAGCAACTTTGGTCTTACAAGAGCTTGACTTTAAAGGAAGCTTAATCCTTTTTCATTAAATACAGTAGTCGAATGAAAATTGTGTATAGATTCTCAACAATTTGCAAGACTAATAATAAAAGAGAGAGAGAGAGAAGCAAGTTTTAGCAAAAACAAAAAAAGAAAAGAAACATGAAAAAGAGGAAAAATGAAGGGAAAAAAAAGAAGAGAATCAAGGACCTTCAGAATGCTGAAGAATGGAGAACTAAAGATGATAAAGATGATTTAGAGGCCCTTGGATTTAGCAGTGAGTCAGTCTTCACATTGCTACTAGAAAGCCATGCTTCATATATTAATTAACTATTATTCTCAACTTTCAGATGAGTTTATAGAACTCATCAGACAGGTTAAGTGACTTCTGGAAGATTATGCAGTGTCAGCAGGAGATCAAAGCCCAAAGGAACTGGTTTACCACTAAGAGCTCTGTGTCTGTAACCTAACAGAGAGCTTCCAAACTTCCCTGAAACTTTGCTTCTCAGATGATGAGTTATTAAGGTTTTCCCTGAGGTTACTTTTGCATGAGCAACTCAGGGAAACATGCACTTTTTGAAATCATATGGGGCCTTTGTTATTTAAGACAAATTGGGAATGCTTGATAGAAAGATAAAACATATCCTACCCACTCCCACCCCACCCAGAAATAAACTTTTACTGCATAAACAAATTGGAACAAATATATTTACTTCTGGGGTTTTTTTAGCACTTTTAAAATGAGTAAATAGATCATTGCTTCCCCTTGTAAGAGGTTTATTAGATATTAGTTTAAAAGTTTCATTTCTTAACGACCAGGAATAACCTAAGCTAAGTTCCCTCATCGCTTGTTTTTTGGCCTCACTGCTATCTTGAAACAGGAGGCAGAAGAGTTAACCTGAGGCCCAGACAGTCCCCTGCTGATGGGTAATGAGTGAGGGCTGCAGCTGAATGTCAATAGCTCTCTGTGAACTTGGGTAACCCAGCTGGGCCCTCTGGTTGCCAGAGCTGGAGGAGGTAATCAGCTTGACCCCTGTGAACTTCCTGAGGCTGTGCTCTGTCCTGCATCAAGAAGCTTCTTTGCATAGGACTCCTACCTGCTACTCAGTTGAATCTCTTTTAGGAGAACTGAACATAACTTAGTCTTAAGAGGAAACAGCCTAAATTAGTCAATGCTGGTTACAGGTTGCACAATATAGTAGGTGCTTTAAAAAAAAAAAAAATTAATGGGAACACATCCTGGAAATCTCAAAAAGATTTCCAGGAACAGCTATGACATCTGCCCTTCCAGCGTTATTAAAATAAATTGAAAGTTATATAAGAGGTCTGTCAGCACTTTGCATTTCTTTGTGGAGTTGTGTTTCATCAGATGCTTTCACCTTTTTGGGTTTGGTAAATTGATGTACTTTTCTTTTAGTGTTTACTTGTCACTATCTTTATTGCGTAGTCCCAAGGATGCCATACACAGAAAGTTTACATTACAGATTGAGTATATTTTCATAAGATCCTCATTAAATTTTTAAACAGTATTTCCTCCTTATTCTGTTCAATACAAGAAGCCTGAACAATATCTTAAACTCCTTCCTGTCTATTTATGTCTCAATATACTATTATTAAAAGAATGTTATTTGTAAGCCGAGAGAGTAAATGCTAATTCTGCTGTTAAACTGTGTAACTTACCTAACCATGCAGACTACAGCACAACAGTACTTCTTATAAAAGGATGAAAGTGATTTGAATACTGAAAATTAACCAATTATAGTATTGGTTAATTTTACTATTAACCAATAGTAAATATTTATGGAGTTTATAATCCCAAGAAAATAGGGCTTAAATTTAACATAAAGATTCAATTGACTTACACTTGCTGTGCTGTTCAGATAACTCTAAGGCACATTCCATCAATGGAGCCAGAGGCTTCATTCTTACCCTAGACCAAACTTACCACCAAGCATATCTACTATGCATGTTCAGCCTTTAGTATCGAAGAATTCTTGATCACAATGAATGGATTTTCCTGGAAAAAAATTGGTATACTGCAATTATCCTTAGTTTTTGTAATAATTTTTAAATTCTCATTAAATAATTACTCGAGAATAGGTGAATTCTTTATCAAATGCTATCAGCCACCATCGTTACTTGGCAGGTTAAAGGGAAAAAGAAGATGCAGCTTCCAGGTGGGCAAAGGAAACAAGCAAAATTGGAAATCACAACCTGTGGTCAGACCTCTAAAACACTATGTAGACTGCTTTGGACAAGCACATATGGTTAGACGATGGGGGGAAAACAAGCCTACTAACAATTCTATATTAACCTCAACATTATACTCTCAACTTGGTCCTAAAGAAATGACAGAATTATGAACCTTAAGATGAGCAGAAGTAACAGATGGTAAAGATTACTTGAGGGAGATGACACCTACATATTTGACCACAACTGTCACACACACACACACACACACACACACACACACACACACACACACAGAAAGACTACATAACAACTGCATTTTACCCAGACTTGCCCGTTTCTGGCTCAAGCGTCTTGTAACTGACAGATTGAACATCTCTTAACAAATATCTTAAAGAGTATAAGTCCCAAAGGAGGCTGATTTTTCAAAACACATGCCACATGCCAAAGTAAATCATGTATCGAGATTGGGCTCTGATAGCCACGTTAAACTAACAAAATATATTTCCCTGCTGATTTTTAAAAGCAGGTTAAGATTGAATCACATGATAACTAGTTGTTTTAGCAAAGTCTAAATTTGTACATCCAATTCTCCACTAGAAAATGACACGTTTGTTTTGCCCCTAGAACACGTCTTTTTACAAAGACTTGTAGAACTAATTTCTGTGAAAATAAATATAAAGGACAAAACTGCTTTATCTAATGAGATCACATTCTAACAGCACAGAACTTCACTGCTTTATTTGGAGTGTCTCTCCTCTGTCCTGCACCACCCACACTTCCCTGAAGGGAGAAGAGCTTTGTCACAAAATTTCCTGGTAAATCAAAAGCACTTTGTGGATAGTAATAGTGCTCCCTGCACCAAAATAAGATCTCGTTTTGTGGTGTTCTGCAAAATGAGTTCCTGCTGGCTCCAGTCAGTCAAACACCTAATACCTAAAATAAACTAGGAGGCTTCAGAAATTGCTCTAGTAACTAGGTTAAATAAACAAATACACTTAAATTTTGCATAGCTCCATATTTCTACAGTCCAAATATAATTCGCCCAGATGAGCTGCCAAAATATACTTTTTGGGCTAACCTTACTGAGGTTACCGACTGACCATTGTGCTATCCCCTGAGTACCACGAAGACTCTTAACTCTACCATCCCACAAACCTTTCAAAGGCCTTATTTGATCAAGAGCAGACTCTGTGATAAGTAAGGGGAAAGAAATACAATTAAGATATGGTGCCCAACCTAGAGGAGTTTTCATTCCAGCAGGATGAAAAGACAACAACAATTATCTGTAATAAACGTGTAAATACCATGATAGAGCTACAAGCCAAGTGCTGCTAGTACCCTAACTAAGATGGAAGAGATCATCAATTCTATCCAACCGCTGTGCAAATGCTTCCCAGCAGAGGTGACCTGATGCTGAACGGGGTGCTGGAGACACTCACTGCATGCCACTTGGGGACACACATACCAGCTCGCAGCCATGCTGGCGGAGCTCAGGCTTAGCCTAGTAAAGGGGCAGACAGAAAAGTCTAGCAGTTTGCATGCCCAATTTTTTAATTGTTTATTATGAAAGATTCCAAGCAGTCACAAAAGGAGAGAGAACAATAAAACAATATCTCAAATGCCTATCACCTACATTTAAAGATTATCCATTTTGGGGGCATATTTGTTTCTTCTGACTTCTTTTCATTTTTTCTTTTCTTCCTGATTTTTTTTCAGTTGTTGTTTTTAGAACTCTATTTAAATGGTATATTTTTTCCTGTAACTTGATTATTTTTTTTTCATTCAATATTATGATTGTGAGAGTTATCCACTGCGTTAGTTTCCTAAGGCTGCCATAATAAATTACCATAAACTTGGGGCTTTAAAACAACAGAAATGCATTCTCTTACAGTTCTGAGGCTAGAAGCCTGCAAACAAGGTGTCCACAGGGTTGTGGGCTCTAAGGGAGAATCTGTTCCTTGTGTCCACCAGCCTCGAGTGGCCCCAGGCATTCCTTGTTTTGTGGCTACAGAACTCCAATCTCTGTTTCCGTCTTCACATGGCCTTCTTCTCTGTGTCTTCCTCTCCTATAAGGACACTTGTCATTGAATTTAGGGCCCACCCACATCATCCAGGATGATCTCTTGAGATCTTCAACTTACATCTGCAAAGACCCTGGATAATTGGTGCTGGAGGCATGTTTCCAACCCCTACATTTGAGGGACTCCCCTGACCACTGGAGTACATGGCCTCTAAGCTCAGATAGCTGAGAGTTCCAGGCGTTTAACATGGCATTGGTTGCAATGTTTGGCCCATGTGGGTGAAAAATAACTAGTATAGAGAAGCTATAGTGTGAGGGAATAGTGCACTGGAGGGGGAGGCAGGAATTCTGGGTTCTGGAGTCGATCCTCAATGACTCCCAAACTCCAAGCAATATGATATTGTTTTGTTCCTGTTCCTCTTCCAAGACACTTTACCTGATTTAACCGGTAGGGAGGTCAATGAGAAGCAATAACCACCGACCAACTCTCTGGATTTGGGCTGGGAACACACAATGGGATTTTCTATACACTTACATCTTTTTGATTACTAAAGTAAATAATCTCACAGAAATTTTCTCCCTGACTTTTTAAAAAAAGTATATCCCTGACATGGATCAGTTCACTTCTTCTGAGTTCAGTATATGTCTCTAAAAAGGCGTTGTCTTAAATAACCACATTGCCATTATCACAAATAAAATTAATAATTATTCTTGGGTTTCATCTAATAAAAGCAGGTCATGCTAAACTTCTTAATTTTTATTAAAAGAGTCTTTTAATGATTAGTTTACTAAATTGGTGGCAATTTTTGTGTTTTGTTTTGTCTTTTAAGCCCAAATGCCATCCCATAGAGCTGGGCAGCATCTCACATATAGTGGGAGTTCCTGGAGAGCAGAGAGTATGTCTAAATCCTTATACAATACCCCTGTATGTAGCACAGTGACCAGCCCAGAATGAACCTTAAATAAATGTTTGCTGAATTACACTGCCTTGAATTAAATAAAGCCTCAAAATAGGGTGATATCTCATCAGCACTGTTTTAAAATAACCCTAGTGGCTCTAGGGTAGACATTGGAAAGTCTGTCTTAATAAAAAGTCTGTGCTCTCAAAGAGCTTGTAATATATGACATCAACATTGCAGATGTCAAAAAGACCACAATCCATAAACTGGAACTTTATAGAACAAAAATCCTCAGTTTATAGATTTACTGAAATGAGTAGCCTATGAGCCTTCTGGAATGTGGAAAGGAGCCATACTTACCCTTGTACATCTGAATAGTCTAATATCTGAATAGATGAATACCAAAGGTAGATTTTTCTCAACCAGGTTAAAATGTTTCCTCTGATTATTAAGGAATTGCTTTTTAAACTATTTATTTCAGCAATAGTCTGGGTAAGTGATTCTTGAACAAGCCTGTGTATTCTCAATACCTAAGAAAAGAAACCACTAGAGGAGAGAGAAATCTCTTCAGGAAGGATGGTACTTATCACCCTTGCAAAGATTCAGCACCTTACATTTTGAGACACATTTATATGTCTCTTATTTCATGTTTCTCTCTGTTATTCACAGCAATTGGTGAAATGTGTAGGGCAAATATTATTATCCACATTAAACAGGTAGGTAAACTGAAGTCCAGAGGACGTGTCGGGCAGAGTCACTCTCAAAGCTGGTTATTGGTGGAGGCAAGACTGGAGTTCAAGTCTCTAGATACCAAGACCAGCACAGGTGGTTTTATGTTTCTATCATTTCCTTGATTTTCATTTCCCATTCTTAGCATTTGCCCTGTGTCTTCTATGTACGAGAAGCTGGAAGGCATGGAAGACTCCCTATCTTTGTGGGTGAACCAAGTACATGAACTTCAAAAAATTTTAAGTCTCCTCAAGAGCTGACAACTTCCTCTTCATATTATTTTTATAGATCCTTCAGGTTCCATTATTATTCTTGAAGCTTTTTTCCGAGAAATAAGTAGAATCATATTTCCCACACACAGTAAACCTCTGCTAGTAAATGGTGATCCAAAAAGATTTCAACTATTTTTAATGTAATTGGTATATATGTACATATATACATATATATGTCTACATATATATGTATATATGTATATATATATGTGTGTATATACACACACACACACACACACACACACACATATATATAGAGAGAGACAAAAAATGTATACACATTTTAAGAAGGGAAAAAAAGCTGTACTAAAATTGCAATACTCAATATATACTGATAAAAAAAGATGAATACAAGTCATGTTTCACTTCTGCCATTACAAGAGGTGCTCAGAGTGGTTACCATCAACGTCCAGACACTTCTGATTGTAAACATTGTTTGGTAGACTTCTGTGGCGAGCGTGTAAACTGTTCCAACAGCAGAGCAGGAGCAGCAGGACTTGTTGCTGTGCGAGGCCTCCTGGATCTTCCCAGGCGCACATCACACACAATGTTATGCGTCTCAAACTCATCACGTATGTGTGCATTTGTTAGGCATATTGAAGGTTCTGTTGCGTACTCACACCTCCATTGTTGTTGGACTTCCACAACGTTCTTGAATTTCAAATACCACTTCAAAATGGTCTTGCGCTCCTCGAACGACAGCCACGCTTCTGACATTTTCTTTGACTGTCCTGCCTGTGTCATGGTGACACTAGCATTCATTTGATTAACGCCATCTTTTGAGCAAACATCATATTACACTTTGCTACTGTAATTCAATTCAACTTCAAAAAGTAATACATAGATAACATTTCTTAAAACGTGTATACATTTTTTGGCACCCTCGAGATTTTACATATATATACATATTATATATGTATATATGTATATATATGTATATATATATTATATATATATATATATATATATTATCCATTTTAGAGGATTTTTGTTCAGTTTGTTCATAATATCTATATAATATGTGTTTTGCATGACTAGATAATCAGATGTTAATACTACATTAAAATTTGACAACATTAAATTATAGTATGAAAATCTTACTAATCTTATAGTATGAAAATCTTTATAATACCAGGTCATAGTATTAAAATAAAATTCATAGAGTAACAATTAGTTCTGGTTCAATTATTCCATGGCAAATTATCTTCAGTTAATTATTATGAATAAATGTATATAGTCCTTGCATTATTATGTGAGTTCCAACTTTTGCATTTAGCTTTTTATTATTGCTCCTTGTATGTTATTCATTTTGTGCACCATTAGCTTGTGGCCTCTTTTCCACTCTTACCTGAGTTTCTTAAATTTTTTCCCCCTTAAACTATTTTATTATAAAAAGCTCTTCTAGTTTTTGATAGTGAAATTGTTTCATACAAGTCTCCTTATAAAAGACTGTATAATAGTCAAGTGGTATAATTTCTAAAACCTAAATAAATTGATGCAAGACATGAATGAAGATTATTTTGGATTTTCTTTTATCTAAAAGTTCCAGACATTTAATTGTAGGATCAATGGTTTCCACTCCTGAGCCAGGTCTGCCTTTTGGAGCTATATTTTGTTCCAAAAATTTCAACTGCAAAAGCTTCTGGTTGAGATCATGTCATCTTTTCAAACAGTGATTTCTCAAGCCACTCCACTGAGATAGGTGCTAATTTCTAGCTTTTTTTTCTTTATTTCCTACAAGTAGAATTAGAGTAACAATATTCAACCAGCTTTTTTTTTTCTTTTAAATTAAGTTTCAACACTTTGAATGTTCTTGGAAATGAAGGAAATTCAGACAGATCATGGAACTGTGCAGATTTAAAAGGCAGAAGTGTTGCTCTCCATTTTGTTACAGTTTTGTTAATGGTTAGTATCGGGGAGATGTCATTGTTATTGAAAATACTCTTCAGGGGAAAAAAATAGATACTATTAAACTTATTGGAGTCTTTGTGTTTCAAAACAAAAAAAAAGGCATTTTTAGAAGAGTAGAATCGCATTATACACAAAAGGGATGTTACAGACAAGGAACGCGTGGAGGTCTCTAGTGAGGTTCAAGCAGTAGCAAGAATGCCTTACAAAAAGATGGGGGAGGCATGCTGAGAACCTTGCAGTGGCTGTTCTTACCCCTTTTTATCTTCGCCACAGCACTAAGCCAGTTGCATAAATAGATGTTCAGTAAAGGCTTACTGCATGAATGAATGCCTAGGCACAAGTGTATTCTGAAAGAAAATACACGTTGATTTGACATGGTATCTCCCGGAAGCTTTTAATTTCAACCCTTACCCCTCTAGACCTCTAGACTAAGCCAGGGTGATTTTTCTAAAATGCAAATCTGGTGCTGTCATTCTTCTAGCTAATCACCTTCACTGGCTTCCATTTGCCCATAGGAATCAACCCAATGCTTTAGGCATGACATGGAAAGCCCTTGTTCCTGCCTCGACTCTAGCTTTATCTCCTACTCTCACTCCTCTTCTCCTTTCCCCTCCAAATAAGTTACACATGTATTCTTTCTGTGCTATTGTATATGCTGTTCCCAGCTTTCATACTCTTCCAGTACCTGGATTATTACTACTTGTCTTTTAGTATCAGTTCAAAGATCACCTCTGAGAAGCTGTCCCTGAAACCCTACTTCCCGTGGCCTGGTTGTCTTTGTGTCTTACTAGGGCTCTCAGTACCTTCTGGTAAGTGGGGTTTCCTGTTGTCTGTCTTGCTAGGCTTCTCTATGCAGACCCTGGGTTTCTTTCACCTTTAAACCCAAGGCATTCAGCATCACTTTACTGGATACACAGTAGCTATTCAAATATGATGGAGGAAAATTGGTAGGAGGGCCGGGGACAAAAAGAAATAGTGCGAAGGAGGAAGGGAGAGGAAAAAAAGTTATTATTGGTTCAGACCATTTTCTAGGCTCTGTAGCCAGAAATGATCTCTAAGACAAAACAATGCTCAACATAAAATAAATTAATTAACTTGTTAAAAGAAAATCTACTAAACATGGAATATACCTTTTAAAGAATTAACATTTATATTTTGTAACTTCTTCATAAGGCTTAGTAGCAATCATTTTGACGTAATTCTTCTAGAGTGATTATATGATTTAAAAAACAAAAACAATAATTTTCTTATTAAAGGCTTCATTTTGAAATCAAAGAAAACATAATCATTTCCAAATTTTCTTGACTCTAACATTTAGATAAAAATCCAATTCAGAAATAACAAAATTTTCACTCTATAATATGGTGTTTAAATACCAAGTAAAAAGTTAATTATTTTGCAATTTTTGATGCGTTTTGGGGTCATGAGATAAGTCTATTTAACTTCCTCTTTTCCGCAGGCTGGAGGCTCTTAACTATTTATGGATTTCACTGATCAGCAAGCTCAGCTTAACTGATCTGCTTCAAGTAGCTTGGGATTTTAATAGAAGTGGGGCTATCGTTAAACATGGTCGCATTTAAAGAGAACTTAAGATATGTTTGACTATCTTTCTTCATAATATGTAAATACGATATCATTTTAAGAAAAATACAAATGACTACGCATGCTCATGATAAAATCTAACACTGTAATATAAATTCCTAAGGAAAAAAGAAAAAAGAGATCAGTGCTGGGATTGTGAGAGAGGACACCTGAAACCCAGGAAACCACCAAAGACTTTCAATAGGTGATTCCCTTTGCTCTTCACACACACTCCCACCCACCCCATTCCAAACTGCCTAGATTATCAACGACCTCAGCAAAATTAACAGGTGAGCACTCTGTACAGGGCAAGAAGATTGATGTTTGACTTTATGTGCAAGTGAAAAATAACACTTGCATTGACTCTTTATATATGACAGTCTTGCTTTTGTTGCAATAATGCCCTTCACTTCTTTGTAACCTTTCCACTTATAAACATTGAGTCTCTCCATCGTCAGGAAATCTGCCTATCTCTCAGATCAAGAAACCCTGTCCAATGCCATCTAGTCCAAGGTCATTCAGTATGAAACAACCTGTCTGAGGCAAGACTGAGAACAGGCCCTGGACTCCCAGCTGGTCAGACCAGTAGCCCACTAGACATTTAGATGGTTGACATTGCAACATCCGAACAAAGACAAACATGAGAGCTGTTCCAGGGCAGCCTCTGTTTGTTTACGAATGTATTTGCAGCCTGTCTGAAGCCCTGTTGCTCTAATTTCTTTTTCCTGTTTGCAACTTGTAAGCATTTCTGTCTTCCTTTCCCCTTACCTAACCTATATCTATGATCACTTTCGTGTTTTTTTTTAAATGGATTCTAGGAGCAACTGAAGAATAAAATAGAATAAAATGAAAAGTTCTAGGTTGGCTGGAAGCACACTTACATCAGGGTATGGGTACATAGCTTCCTATAGATAATATTAAGGAAGTGCACAGCACCAAAGAGTAATAAAAACAGAAGGTGCTTTGAGCACAAAATGTCTTCTGACTGTCCCCATACGTTTTGAGTCAAAGAATCGGACAACCACAAGGAAGTAATGGAAGTGAAATAATCAATCAATTATGCTCCTTCCTCTGGAATGCAATGTTGAATTTGCCCAAACTTACAATGTTGTAAATGAAATCTTCTATTTTCGGTGTTTGTTTAAATACACAGAATGTGTCAAGAATCACGTACAATCGATGTACAGGCAATTTGCAGCTTTAAAAAGCATGATCAATTAGACAAAACTGAAAAGTCTAGACAGAATGTAGGAAAAACAACAAATGTAACTCATCGTTACTGCTAGCACTTGAGGGAAAGCAGGCTTGTTTTAGAGGTCAAGAAGGTAGGCCAGTGAGTCAGCTATTGAACCTTGAAAGTGAACCCTAAGCATCCAGGAAGATTTTAAGGTTAGAGACACTGGTTTTATTTATCTCTAATTTTATTTAACGTTATTCCTTGATAAAGGAATTATAGGTTTCTCCTAACACCAGAATTAAAAGCCATGGCCAGGTCAATATTTGGCTTACAAATGTAATGGATATACAATATTTCTATCAGAAATCAAAAACACATTCTTGTAGAGGTAAAATTATTTTTTCTGGTCTGTAAATTCTATAGCATTTTTCTAATTCTCTCTTGGTTTCTAGGATCTAGTTCTCTTGGTTTCAAAATCTGTGCCTCTGAACTTGAACCCAGGAGTGAGCGAGAAGCGCTGTTCAGTCATCAAAACATCCACCTGGTCACCATGCCAACTGGCTCTACGGCCAATACAGCCAGACCCCTTGTGTGTCCTTGCCCTGGTGTGTCTGAGATTTATGGCTCGCAGCTTCAGCCTGGGCTAAGTTGCAGCAGACAGCCACCATGACCTCTTGTGAGTAACCTGGCTGGGAGCCCTGACCCATGGGTGGGGCTGGAGCATTGCATTTATACCCATTGCTTAATCCTTCTGTCTCCAGTGGAACCTAAAAAGAGCAGGAATGGGATGACTCTTACCGCAAAAATGGGTGTGGAAAGAAGGAGAGGGAAGATGGCTAAATAGCCCTAGGGTGATAAAGGTTTCTGGCCTGCATGTATTCCTTCTTAGGAGAGTTAAAATACTTCAGCTCTTATAGATGGTTAATCAGATGATAGGATTTTTGTAACTGGGAACTGATATCAGCCTATTGGTTTGTCTAAAAGAAAATAATTTAATTAGGAGCTAAACCAGCCTAGATAGGAGAGGAAAGAGACTCTTTTGGGAGCCATAGGAATGGAAAGAAGAAAACCCCACTGTTTATAAGGGATTTGAAGAAGGCAGGGCTCCCTGTGATACAACTTGGTTTTTATCAAATTGCCAGCCTACCTCCTTGTAGTGGGCCATCTCTCAAGGGGTTCAGAAGAGAGAGGAGAGCAGGCTGGTGGCTCACTAACTCACATGAAAGTGTTCCCCCATCTGGTTGTCCCCCAGAATATTTTCCAGATCTTTAGCTCTTAAATCATTGCATCTTCTCC
Source organism: Rhinolophus hipposideros (assembly GCF_964194185.1). Taxonomy (NCBI): domain Eukaryota; kingdom Metazoa; phylum Chordata; class Mammalia; order Chiroptera; family Rhinolophidae; genus Rhinolophus; species Rhinolophus hipposideros. The sequence continues at coordinate 11,640,059 of NC_138048.1, forward strand.
TGGAGAGAGATCCCAACAATTGCACCCAATAGAAATCACATGAAACCTTGTGAATATGGACTCCCATAGAATATGCTTTTGTGTCCTGGTGTCCTCGGTGCTTGGAGGCCACAACAGGTAACTACGCAATCCTAAGTGGAAGTTCTTTCAATCAAATTATCCTGGTCATGGCCTTCCAGAGTGAACCTACTGGAAGAATCAGGCAGTAAAGCTTTGAGTTTTCAGTAAGCATGAAGAAACATGGAGGGGTAGCACTGATTCCCTAATGGCCTCCCCTGAGGGTCTCTTTCTGGTGGCTTCCAATAGTCCTTGGTTAATTTCTGTGATGTAAGTACCCAACCCAATTCTTTGATATCTCACATTGCCTGGAGAAAACTAGTGCTACACCAAATAAAAGAGAAAGAAAATTCACTCATTTATTTTCCTGAATCAAAAGTCTAAGAAAAGAGAAGGACTTGACAAATTAGCAACCTTGCTTTCCTCTTCCCCCAATTTTCTACTTTTTTCCCTTTTTTTTTTTTTTTTTTTTTTTTGGTATGGAGGCCTATGTCTCAGCTCCATTCCCAAATGAAGATTGAATTGGAGGATCTGGTACTTTTTCACTTCCTTCATAGAATCTAAGGGCAGGAAGAGCCCTTAGAGACTGCTTAACTGCTTGGTTGATTCATTTATTCATTTATCCACTTAGCAGGCATATGTTTAGGACCTGCTTTAAAACAGGTACCATGCAAAAATGAAGAATGCAAAGACAAAAGGATATGAGTTTTGGCTCTGGAGAAGCTCATGGTTTAGTGACAGAGACAAACATGGAAACTAATGTTTTAGGTATGAATCACGGCTCACAAACTGAGGCGTGTGTGCAATAAATGTCATTTGTCTTTATTTTCTTTTAAGGAGATTAAATGCTACTTTCATCCTGCAGGGCATCTGGGAAGTTCAATCTCAATCATTATTGAGGGTCCCTTCCTGCTTTGTCCCTGTGTCATGAAAAGATCCAGAGAATAAGGAGACCTCCTGCAATCTTGGTTCCACATAGTTTATACCTGGATGACTGGTTCGTGCCTGGCTGGTTACTTGAGGTCTGGAAGCCCCACTACTTCCACGACACACCTGGACCACTGGATCCTTGACAACCTGGGAGTTGGATGCCTAACACCAGTTTTCTAGATAACATGAGTAGCCACCCACCCCCCTGATCCCAGCCCCCACCCCATGGTCCTGCTGCCTTGCAGGGCTCCAACAAGAGGTAGGGGCTGCCTGGATCCTGCTGCCCACAGGACCCACCCAGCTCCACTCTCAGCCTTGCCTGTGAGGATAATCTCTCTCTCTCTCTGCTTCTGTAATTCCTCCGCCCCAACCAAGTAGAATCTGCTCCAGGATATAACACATTCAGGGAACAAATACAAATTGATGTCTCAGTGATTATTCTGGCCGTCAATCCCAAGAGCAAGGGACTCCTCTACTGTTGTGCCAGGTGACTCACAGGCCTCACCTTGGTCCTGGCCCAGTGTCAACATGTAGGCTTGAGTAATTGCTGAGGGAAGGAACCACCATCTGTGGGAAATTTGGGACTCAGAGATGTTGATGTTTTCTCTGGGTCATGAGGGACAGGAGGTGTTTGTAAGGGGCATAGGGCGTCGGGGAGGGGCATCTGGGGTTAAAAGAGCAGAATGTAGGAAACAGAGGGATGAAAGAGCCTGTGTCTTCCAGGGAATGTGAAAATCCTTCTGAGGTTAATGTGTGTGTGTGTGTGTGTGTGTGTGTGTGTGTGTGTGGTGATGACAAGAGATAAGGCTAGAAAAGAGATTGAAGCTAAATTCTGAAGAGACTTACAGTAAATTTGGAGGTGGGGTGGGGGGGGTTTCAAGGTGAGTTTCTAAGGTGAACAGTATAAGGTCACTGCCTGAAATCCATGAACCTGGAGTCAGTCTGGTGGATGTAGCTTGAAATCCCAGCTCCATTGTTTTCTTGCTGTGGGATCCTGGGCAAGTTATTTAATCGCTTTGTCCCTCAGTTTCTATTATCTGTAAAATGGGCATAGACAATAGGAGCACCTACTTCAGCGGCTTCTTGATAGAATTGAATACGACACTACATGAAAAGTATCTGCACAGCCCCAGGCATATAATTAGCATTAAGTAAGGGTTCGCCAGTAATCTTAGGTTGGTGCAAAAATAATTGTGGCTTGAAAGGTTAAAAATAATTGCAAAAACCACAATCACTTTTGCACCAACCTAATGTTATACCTTTAAAATTATTTTTATGTCATTAGACTGGCAGCAACCTGGAGAGGTAGGCCCTACGTAGTGCCTTACCACTCAGCTTGTGGAGGCATCCAGGCATCCAAACTGAAAGCGCTCGTGGACTATCACTCTGGCAGGCGTACGATTTGATGTGACAGTGCATGATAATGGCCCCAGAGGTCACAAAAGATGAATAACAGGGGCGGCCTGTGGGGCAGGGCTCTGAAGCTTTCACCCACGTGAAGGCAGAGTCTGGCATGCAGACACTACCCGAGTAACGTTGTTTTGAGATTCCCCAAGAGAACGTGATAACAATAAAAATGAGCAATCAAAAGAGAGAAAGTGCTTTATCGGTTCCCAAGATCTGTTGTAACAGTGTAGCACAAACCAGGTGGTTTAAAAGGACAGAAATGTATTCTCTCATTGTTCTGGAGGTTAGAAGTGCAATATCATGAGGGCTGTGCTTCCCCTGAAACCCTGGGTAGAATCCTTCCTTGCCTCTTCCTAGCTTCGGGTGGGGGCTGTCAATCCTGGGTTTCTTGGTGTCTCTTCTTGTTTTATAAGCACCCCTGTCATAAAGGATTAAGGGTTCATCTACTTCAGTGTGACATCACCATAACGTACGTCTTAATCGTGTCTGCAAAGATGCCACTTCCAAATAAGGTCATGTTCGCAGATACCAGGGGTTAAGACTTCCACATACCTTTTGGGGGAACACAATTCAACCTACAAGTGGTTTTATGGAAAGAGCACTGGGCTTGGAGCTGTGGTTGGTTGCGGTAGTCACCTCTCAGGGGTCATCACCTCTCAGGGGTCAGATGTGGTATTTGCCAAATCAGGAGTGGTTCTAACATGGTACAACTGTTTGAGCCTCTCTTGTTTTCTAAAAATGAAACACACATTGAGAGGCAAAAACTGAAGTAACTAATTGAAACCGTGTGTTCAAATCAAAACTGCAGTTTGAGGAACTAGGGATTACATAACGAATAACCTAAGCCCTCACTGACCCTGGCTACATTAGGAAGCAGTGCTTATGAAAGAATGCACTTTGTTTGAACAATTTCTTCAGTCGGGCAGAGGATAGATTTTCTTGTGTAACTGGCATTTCCCACCCCTCCCTTAAAATGTGCTTTGATAAATATATTTAAAAGAAACAACATGAAGCATAAGAAAATGGAAAGTTTAGTTTCCATTCTAAATCTCATAGTCCTATACAATGGTTTGAGTTTTGAGTACTGAAACCAAACTATTATTTAAAAAAATCCCCCCTTAGGTTAATTGTAAAACAAAGATCACCTCTAAAGACCTTCAACTGACCATCTACTCCTGCCCATCCAACGCCCCCCTATCTCGTTCCCTGGTTAGAGTAACATATATTTCGGTGGTTTTCTCTGTAATAAAACTGATGCCTGGGTAATGGTTATAGTTTGATTCTATCTTCAGAATATGTCACATTTTGGGGAGTCTTGCCGGGTGATATCCAGCTGACCATTCCCACGTCACATTCTCTCATCTTTTATGATTTTATGTGAATAAGGGAGACCTGCTAAGATTCCTTCACGGGTTGACTCAAGGCAACCTAAATGTTGTCACTTACTCTGTATCCCTGCTAAGGATACAAAAGTTTGATGGGCTCTTAAAAGGTGCTTCAAATGAGAAGAGGATTCTCTTGGGGCCTAGTATGAGAATAGACTCGTGTCCTTACAAGGCTGAAAATAGAGCATATTTGGAGGAAACTGATTTGTTTCATTAACGATCTAGTCTCTGATGAGCCTGAAAAAGGCATTCTGGGCCCAAATGATAAAAGGACTTTTGGCCTCAAAGGCTGAAAATTTTGGAATTTATGGAATGCTGTGGACACCAAGGCCACAGCAGTTTTGAGGGAAGGTGGTGGACATGTACATATGTTATAGGAAGCTATCCCTTTAACAACACAGAAGATGGGCTGGCGGGCCAGAGTCTGCATTTGCAGAGACCTACTGTGAAGTCATCCCAAAAGTCAGAGTGAAGGTCAGTGACAGCCGGTACCAAGGTAGTGATGCTGGGAGAGAAATGGACGACACAGATATAAGAGACAGTGCAGACCCAGAACTAAGTGGTCATTAGCTGGAAAATGAGATTTCTCGTCCTCGCAAATGGAGGAATGAGATGACCCCACGCATGTGTGAGAAGGATTGTGTTCTATTTTGGACGTGTGAGTTTGAGGTGACTTCAGGACAACCCAGAGGATGTTCCCCAGGAAGTATGAGGTCACTGTCTCTGCTCTGGCATGTTTATAAAGAAGGCTCCCAAGGGCACAGTCTGCAGCTACGTGTCCTTTGCTGAATTCAGATGTCCTGGCCTGTGTTTACTAAACACATAGTGGTTACTCAGTAAATCCCAGTTAAGATCTTTACATAGCACCTTTCACTTGTTACTCAACAGTCATTAGCAGCCCTACCTATCTCTTCAGTCACAGATGCAAGAAGCATGTCGTTCTAACATTTTTAATGTAGCAACTTTCAACCAGGACATTTTCTAAAATCAGCTTTTTTGCTGAGGAGTAAAAAGCGATGCAGGAATAGCCTGAAGTCACATGTTCCACGTATCTAAGAAATAGGAGTAGATTTCAGGAGCCTGAATTCCCAGACACCCACTTTCATCTGGCTACTTTGTTTTTTTCTTTGCTAGTTGATGTATTAACATTATACATTATAGGAGTTTCAAGGACTCTGAGAAGAATGACCAGAAAAAGTATTTTTTAACCCATAAAATGGAGGTGGCGGGGGAAGAGAAAGGTTGGTTAGATGCCAAAAGCAATCATGTGTTTTCAATATGCCCTTGACTGGTATGCTCATAAAAATAATTGACAGGGGGAGGGTTGACATGGGGCCACTTTGCGTCCTTACAGGCAGTGCCTTCTGACTTAAGTTGAGAGAAACAAAAATATGAATAGGGCAGAGGTAAAGAAACAACATGACATGCTGACATGAGGATATGCACTGTCTAACCCAGTTATTTTGCCCCATTTGAGGAGGGAAACTCGTCGGCTCTTTTCATAGACTCAGGCAGGATGGAATCAGGAAAGCTTTTCTGCACCAGAAGCCAGGATCCCTGGGTTCAAGTTTTCACTGTGCCCCTAAAGAGAAGTTCTGCCACTAACCTTGAGTAAATCACTTCACCCACTGCGTGGTGACAGATATAATAATTTTCTCTCCTTCAGATATCACCTCTACCCTGGTAGCCTTCTTTAAGCAATCACAGACGAGATATATAAAATACCTATATATTTTTGGATGCTGTGTAGTTGTTACTGAGAAAAGCTTCTCTTTTGTGTCTTATAATGAAAATGACAAGTATAGAGCCTGGCTCACTTGTGTCAAGATGATATTAGTAAACCACAGGTTACTTTCAGCATACTTTACCTTGTTCTTGGCATCGCTGATAAGAAAAAAGACAGAAGGACAAAGACAAAATTAACTTTTAATTTCCCATCCCAGCTACAACTGACAGAAACAGAAAGATGGGTAGAATCTCTTTTAACCTACAATGGATAATTATATATTAAATATCTTATCTGATTTAACTTATCAGAGATAATCAAGCATGCAACTATTTGAATCTGTATTTATAGTAAGGTCCCTAGCTCTGAGCATGAATAAATTTTAGTAACACATTTTCATATTTAGTATCAGTCTAAAAACCTTTCATCCTTAAATTAGGTAAATAAATAAACAAATCAGATACATTGATTTTCTCTTTGGACTAATTTTCTTTCCACACAATCACTAAAGTTATTTACATGATGATATAAGATATTACTTAACATAAAAAGTAACAATTTTTCACATCCTCCATGGTGTTAACCACCAATTCTTTATCAGTAACATACTTTTGCAATTCTATAGCATCACCAAAAATATTAGGAAAGAAGTTAATTTTTTTTCTATGTCTAATTTATTTCAAACCTGGATCACTAATTATGGCTGGTAAAGCATTAGCCATACAACCACCTAACATAATATGTGGATGATGTATATTAACTATGGAAAATGAATTAATTTTACAGGTCACTCCACCCATAAAAGAATTATGAAGCTTCAAGTCAAATGACTATCACTTTCAAACAATAGATTTCAGAACAATTTTTGAGTGTAAGCTTTTCTTATATAAACTTTTTATCTTTGTGTAGCCTATCCTAATTCCAGTAATCTTATCATTACAAGCAAGGCACACCCTTGGCTTCAAAAAAGTCCAATTCAGCACTAAAGTGTAAGGCGATATATGAATTCATTATCATTTTGCTGCTTTACAAATTCATTTTTTATTTTATAAAAGTACAAATTACCCTACTACATTTAAGTATAATCTCATTTCTATAACAATGATCGATTACACAGCATCCTATCTGTTGTATAAAACATATTTTACCTCTGCTGTAACTTTCAACACTCAGGAGCCCTACTTAATAGTGACGCACTGTTCAGGAAAAACATGCAAACTGGCCTCAGATTTTACAAGTTCTGAAAGTGGCAAGGAATCAACATCCCTCCAAAATGTTAATATTTGAAAGCTATATAACGACTCTATTTTACCCTAAGTCAACATGTTTAGGAATTCACAATGAAATAAAAATTCCAAAGAAAAATAATAACCTTGAATTCTACAGCTCATATGAGGTCTGACAATTAAGTTCGCAAACTTGTTGCAAGGATGTTGCTAACCTTTTTTGGTATCAGAGGGATTATTTATTATGAATTTGTACCAACTGGACAAACAGCTAACCAGGTTTACTATTTGGAAGTGCTGAAAAGGCTGCATGAAAACGTTAGACGACCTGAACTTTTCGTCAACAATTCATGGCTCTTGCATCACGACAATGCAGCAGTTCACACAGCACTGTCTCTGAGGGAGTTTTTAGCCAGTAAACAAATAACTGTACTGGAACACCCTCCCTCCTCACCTGATCTGACCCCCAATGACTTCTTTCTTTACCCGAAGATGAAAGAAATATTGAAAGGAAGACAGTTTGATGACATGCAGGACATCAAGGGTAATATGATGACAGCTCTGATGGTCATTCCAGAAAAAGAGTTCCAACATTGCTTTGAAGGGTGGACTAGGTGCTGGCATCAGTGCATAGCTTCCCAAGGGGAGTACTTCGAAGGAGACCATAGTGATATTCAGCAATAAGGTACATAGCACGTTTTCTAGGATGAGTTCGCTGACATAATTGTCTGACCTTGTATAGTATATATAGCACATATAATCTAAATAGCCAGAGTTTCAGTCTCCAAACTTCTCTTTGGGATAGTAAACATTAAGTGCTCTTTTAGAAGTCCTATGTTTTGTCTCAAATAGTAGAAATGGAGGTGATATTAAAAATGAATAGAGAAATATAAGAGTAATTAAAAGCACTTTCATTTAAATTTTAAACAAGGTATCTGGCTTTCCAAGGCATAGAATTTTAAAAGGTAAGTAATATTTTAAAATTTCATTAATGGTAGTAGTTTATTATAAAAAATAATAGATAAGGGAAAAAAGTAAAATAGATGTCACCCATAATTCCAAAATTATTGATATATGTATGCTCTGTTATAAGTTGAATTATGTACCCGCCAAATTCCAATGTTGAATTCCTAGCCCCTCCTACCTTAGAAAGTGCTCCTATTTGGAAATAGAGTCTTTACAGAGATAAGCAAGTTAATGTGAAGTCATTGGGGTGGCCCTCATTTAACATGAATGGTATCCTTACATAAAGAGGAAATTTGAACACAGAGACATACACACAGGGAAGGTGCTATGAAGAGACCTGGGGAGAAGATCACAACAAGCCGAGGACAGAGCCCTGGAATAGATCCCTCCCTCACAGCTCTCAGAAAGAACCAATATGCTGACACCTTGACTATGGACCTCTAGCCTCCAGAACTGTGAGACAATAAACTTCTGTTGTTTAAGCCACCCAGTATGTGGCACTTTGTGATGGCAGTCCTAGCAAATGAATACACTCTCCATCTTTTTGCTAAACACATATGTAAATAAATAAGTAAATAAATAATGTACATAAATGTGTATGTATATACACATATGTATATGTGTACACACATATACTTTTAACTGATATCATAATTTACATACTGTTTTGTAACTTTCTTCATTTTTACATGTGGGAACATCTATCTCTTAAAATGATAATAATGGTAATAATAATAATAATAATAATAATAAAGTTAACACTGAATGAGTGTTTATTAGGGATGAGGCATTGTTCTCAATGCTTTGTCTACTATTTTATTTCTTATAATTTCTAGAAAAACATTTTTAATAGCTATATAGTATTCCACTATATGGACACATCATAAGACATGTTAAGTATATTCTATAATCAAATATTCAGATTATTCTTTTTTTAAAAAAATAAACATCTCAGCCATGTACATCTTGGAGAGAGAGAGAGAGAGAGAGAGAGAGAGAGAGAGAGAGAGAGAGAGAGAGAGAGAGAACGAGAATTTATCTTCCAGGATATTCACACCAATTTTACTAATTTTTATTCCCACCAGAAATAAATGAAACTACCTATTTTCCTTCATCCTCTTGTTTTTTAAAGCGCAATCTATTTGTAGGTAAACAATGATATCTTATTGTCTTAATTTGGGTTTCTTTGACTTCTAAAAACTTGAACTTTGAAAATCTGTGCTTTAGTTCTTCCTATTTTACTTTTTGTGAAAGACTTGTTTCTTTGTTTACTTTTAATCTGAGGTCACAGTGAAAGTCTTTTTTCTCTGGATTATTTTTTATGATTTTTCCAATCTCCCAATCTACTCCTAGTTTAAGAATTAACATCAATCACTCTTTGTTTGGTCACTTCTAACCCATAATGCATCTTGTCCATCCCTGGGTCGTATTTCTGACAAACTGGTTCAAACAGAAGACAAATACAAACTAAGAAATAAGAGATAAAGGCCTCTAAGAATGAAGGGAAAGGCAATCATGAAGTTAATGCATATTGCTCCAAAGGAGACATTTTGTTCATACAAATATTAGCTACATTATTTAATAGACTTGAAGAATCAGAGAAAGTAATGACTCTTGATGCAGACTCACATTAAATAAAACTGTCTTCCTTCTTGTCGGAAATTTTCTCTCTATACCACCTGTCTTTACTCTCACTATGTATATCTACCTCATTCCCTTCTCCAGGATTTAAGTGTTATTATAGAGACTTAAATATGAGTTTTTTTCTACAGTGCCTCACTTGATTTTCTACTCATCTCCTACATGGCTACTTTTTCATGTGCTAGTATTACACGTTAAATAAATCTCCCATAAAATACTTGTAAAGTCTCTTAATTATTTGCTCATACATCTGTCTCTGACACTAGATTGTGAACACCTTTAGATCAAGGTGACTTTTATCTTTGTGGCTTCAGTGTCATTCCCAGACAAAGGCTGGCATACAGTAAACACATAACTGGTGATGTCATTCATCCTGAGAGTATATTTAAATTGAGGGTGGATCCCAATATTTACTTTTATTATCTAAGGCTAAATTTTATGAAATTTTGTGTTGTGTGCTGAGTTAGCTCTTTGAAAGGAAACAAATATACTAGTTTAAACAAAATAGAATGATACATGTGTCTACGTGGGACCTTGAAGGGCTTAGTTATATATCCATGAATGCATGCATATGTGACACTTATAAATATCACACTTTTCCATATCTCCCCTGGTCACAGGTTTTTGTTCTCGTTGTTGCTGTTTTTAATCTACAAAACCGGAGGATTGTGATATGCTCTACAAGGGGGTTTTCAGTCCTAAAAGCCTGTGATTCTCATTGTACTTGGGCAAGACTCGACGTGAAGTGTCTTCACTGCTATTTTGAGGGCAAGTTGAAGCTGGGGCTGCGTGTGTCCTTGTCTCCGAATCTCAGAGAGAGCATGCTGTTTACACACAACAGGCTGCCCTGCTGTCTGATAGCTGATCCTATCGGACGTGGCTATTTCCAGCTGTCTTCAGGAGCCGACAGCTGCTGTGTCCAAATTTGCCTGTTTCACCACTGGAGATTGTAGTGAGCAGTCCTACTCCTTGTCTGGCTCTTGGACTGAGAAGTAAATGCTTGGGAGAATGCAAACTTACAGGGACAGCCAGCTGCAGGTAGTGGTGAGTCTGGAACCAGGGCTGTTTCACATTTTCATTAGGTTTGCACATTTGTTCAATAGCCAGGTGGGCCAGAATTGAGAGAGATGGTCAGCGACAATAAGCAACGTTCATGAAGAACAAATGAGCCTAAAGAAATTGAGGAAGTGGCACAAATCAAATAATAATAATAATAATAATAATAATAATAAATTTATTTTTAAGCGTGTATGTTTTTAGGTATTGTAGATTATTTTAAAGTATGTAGATAATGCAGTGACAGTTCAATATGACGATATCACAAGGAATTTAAAATTACGCAAGTATTTGTGGGCATACCTGTGTCCTCCCATTCAACACTCAATGTTGGTTAGACACTTTCAAGATTTGGGTACCCTTCTTAGTACGAAATCTTGGACAGAAAATGTTAAAAACTTAAAAATGGTTAGAAGAGGGCGGCTGCTTATCTCAAGGTTGCTGGTTCGATCCCCACATGGGCCACTGTGAGCTGTGCCCTCCACAACTAGATTGAAACAACTACTTGCCTTGGAGCTAATGGGTCCTGGAAAAACACACTACAAAAAAAAAAAATGGTTAGAAGAGAGTAATAATGATATTAATAGTTAAAATGATAAATAAGACTTAGAATCATATTATCAAAATGACTTTCACTTACTAGGAAGCTCCCATCTGCATGTTTACTAAACCTGGTGCTGTTTATAAAAAAAATGCTCAAGTGGACAGTGTGAAGATGGACTCAAGACCTCTTCTCCGCCCTTAGCCAAGCTGTGTGACAAAAAGTTAGAGTCGTCACCTCAACTCGAACCAGACACAGAATCCCTGGGACCAAATGGAGCCTAGAATCCATTTCTTCCTTGACTCAGCCTGCCTGAACATCTTCTGTTTTGTGCCACACTGCACAAGGATTTGTTTGCAAAGACAGTGATAGGTCCTGAACTGAAATGACCTTGTTTCCAAAAGGATACCAATAGCTCCTGGAAAGGAACAAATTTCCTCAATTTAAGTTGAATTCAGAGGGATAACAGACTCAAGTCCAAGTCACTTAGTCTCTTTTACCTGGTTTCTCCTTGACAAAAGGATTTGCAAGACTGATTTAGATATTGGCTTCTTGCAGTTGCTCCAAGGCACTAAAGAATTTCTTTACATGGATTCAAGCAATACAACAATTTCAATTACACAAATTATTTTAAATGGCTCTTTGTGATGAGCAAAGAATTGTGTTTGGCATGGCAGAGGACTTCAAAGGCCTCTAGAGAGAGTCTTCAATAGAGAATTATCCACTACTTTCTTTTCTAAGAAGGAAAAGACTTACTTTGGGTAAAATACAGGAGTCATTATTAAATAAAGACTGACCACAAAAATAAAACCCACGTCTTTGGCAGTTTCTCTAAAGTTTTATTAGATAAATTTGAAAAGCATTAAATTTTTGTAAGAAGGCCAGTGAGGAAAAAGATATTTGTGTATCTCCATTGGATAATATTTTTTTTATATTCTTGGGCAATATTTAATTTTACAAGATTATAGGTAATGAGAAACTCACATAAACAGATCAAGTCTTTGGTTTTCAATAAACACTTGCAATAGGTACATAAGCTAATGAATGAGTCTTACTTAGTTATAAATGATTGCAAGACATTTTGTAATAACAACCACACCAAATCATTTTAATATGTCTGCCAAGTACCATGAAGCATCTATCAAACATATTTCCAGCCCGAAGTAATTGGGAAAACTTAGTTATTTTTAGAGATTCTTGAGAAATTTAATTTCTCAGATGCTATTTTTGCAGCATTTTGAGAAGACCTTAACAAAGTCAGTCGATACAGGAAATCACCATGGAAGAGACGCCACCAGGCAATGCTGCCTTTCCGTTTTTAAAAATCTCTCTATCTCAGTGCTACTCACACTAGGACAGGAAGATTCTCTTGAACAAATTTTATCACCTGAAATGCAGCAGTTTTTTTTCCCTTAAACATTGACATTGATTTTTTCTCTTTCCTGTAGCCAAATATACAAATAATAACACATATTAAGTGTAGGAATTGTGCTGACTGCATTATACTCCTGATCCTCAAAAGGACTCCATAATATGGGTGATAACATTTGCCCCCTTTTTCCAGCTGGGAAAATGGATGCACAGTTAAGTAACTTTCTCAAAGTCTCACAGGTGACAGTGGCAGGGCAAAGAAGTTGGTTTCCAGTCCAGGCAACTAGCTTCAGAGTCTGAACGCGTAACTACATCATTCAGCCTCATCAATAAATTAGCCAAAGCTACAAAAAAATTCAGGTGTCTAAGTGTGTGTGGAGTGTTTAATATTAAGGATTCTATTAAAAGCCATTATTGCAGAGGAAATAGGCCTCCATTTGGCTACCTTATGTCGCACATCACTGAAGTTAAAAATCCAAAGGCCATATTTTAGCTGACTGAAAGACAATTCAGTGCTATCTCAGTTGGGAAAACTGAACACTTGAACTGTATTTGAAATAAAAATGTAAGGTAGGCAATGCTTGACGTTTTAAAAGACAATCGTCTCCATAGGTTAGTTTTTTGTTTTGTTTTTTTAATTTTCAAGTTTACAGAAAAGCTGAGAGAATAGTATATGGAATAACCATAGAACTTTCATCAAGATTTATCATTGCTAATATTTTGTCTCATTTGATTTATATGTTTTTTTCTTTTGTTCAAATATTTGAAAGCAAAATGCAGATATTATGACATGTAACCCTAAGTATTTAAGTATATATCACTGAAAAATAGAGACAATTTCCAACATTTCCTCACAATTTTCAATAGTGACATTATCACACTTAAGGAAATTATAATATTTCCTTATATCATCCAGCCGTTAAGCCATCGTCCAATTTCCGGCAATTGTACAAAATAAATATTTTGTAGTTGTTTTGTTCAAAACAAGGTCTAATTTACTTTTAAAGTGGCTTCATTGGACTTCTACAAAGTCCTTTTTAAATACTCCTTAAAGTGCATTTTTTTTAATTTAAAAGCAAAGAATGGCATTTGGAGTTACTGTTTTTAGAGAAATTAAAATAAATAAAAGACAGCCATCTGTCTTTTAATTATCTTTTACATATCCTTTCCAACTTGTTTAGTACAGTGACTTTTGCCCACCTCTTACATGGTCTCATCATTTGCAGCCCATGTTTCAGGTGAGAACAAATGAGAAAAGTTAAACCTTAGAAATTCAGAGCTGAAATCAGAAATGTTGGCAATCCACAGACATAACCACCTCATTTAACTCATTAGAAAGCCAAGTTCCAAAGAGGTTAAATAAATTGTCCTCAGCCACAATTACATGTTAGCAGAAAACGGAACTAGAATAAAACGTCAGTCCTCCTTTTAGTAATATCACAGCAGAAGATCATATTGCCTGGCCCCTGTCCTTCTAAAAGATTGCAGAACAAATGACTTTTCAGATCCTATGCTCTGGCACTGCAGTCAATAAAGCTATTCCTGACATTCCATTTTACATCCACGACAGCACATTTTATCAAACAAGTCTGGGAGCCCCAAAACCCAATTCAAATAGGTGGACATGAGGTCAAAGTTTTGTACTGAGTCTTCTGTGCTCACCTATGTGCCTGAAAAAGCCACATACAGAGCTGGGTAGGCTATGGTTCTCAGTAGAAGCTTGGAAGCTTGGCCACTAACAGCCTTAAGGAGACCCAACGCAACATCTTCCCAGTCTGCTAAAAACCCAGTTCTTTTTTTTGTTTGTTTGTTTTTTGCTATTGGGAAAATATTTCTTCTCTTTCCATGTGTTTCTATGGTTGTCCCACACTGCCCATCATGACTTGTGTCTACTCAAAGGGGAATAAAAATCAGACATGGCTAGTCATGGAACCCCATTCCCCTATTTACAATGATTTAGAAGGTGCCTGTGTGACCCAGGAAGGGCCAAACAGAGCATTCATGCAATTTGATATATGGGTACTGAGAGTAAGACTGTTCTCCCTTTTTTTTGTATCATGTCCTATAAGGGTATGTGCTTGACAGCCTTTCCTGCCACATGGGCGAGAACTTCAGGTCAACCCTTAAAGAAAAGCCACTCATGTAGACCTGAGACAGAAAGAGCCCTGACAATACCACTTGGGCTTATTTGGAATTTTCAGTCAGGTGAACTAATAAATTCACCTGACTAGATGCTGTTAGATTTCTGTCATTTTCATCCAAAAGAATCCTTATGATTACAAAGTTCTATTTTGCAGAGAATCATGAAGCACTGAGTGTTAAGGCATCTAAAGATAGTGGTTTGGACCTTGCCATGCTATTTATAATCTTGAAAGCAGAAGATGATATATACAGGGGTGCGCTACCCAGCAGTGACCAATCTGAAATAAAATATGTGTTTTTCTTTTTCTTTAGGGAGAAAAGGGCCAAAGACTGAATAATCATGAATAATCACCTTGAAGTCAGAGAGAGTAACTTGATTTAGAAAAGTAGAAATACACATATGGTACCTAGGAATTACTTGGGAACCTCCCTTAGAAGGATGTATCACCTTGGCTAAATCAGCGATGGTGGCTTTTCTGAGAAAGGTGAGCAGAGGGCAAATCTGAAAGATGTGGAGAAAGAAGTCAAGATGAGCTATTTCTCCTTGGGTAGGTCACTGAAGAGGAAAGGGATGGGTGACCAAGGCACAGAAGTTAGTACACACCAGGATTAGATCTGCTTCAGTCTCTTGGAACTACTGTGCTTCCCCGAAAATAAGACCTAACTGGAAAATAAGCCCTAGCATGATTTTTCTGGATGACATCCCCTGAACATAAGCCCTAAGTTGTCTTTTGGAACAAAAATTAATATAAGAGCTGGTCTTATTTTCGGGGAAACATTGTAGCTTGCATTTAGAAACTGGAATTGCTGGGGTTCCAAAGGTGGTCTACCTGTGGCCAGCCTTAGCACTGAAGAAGTGGAATGGCTGCCGCTCTGGACTATCAGTCACTGTTCCAAATGTGTAGGGGTGTCTCAACAGTGAGAAGCAGCAGCCGTAGCAGCAGAGCACTGATCTGCTTCCAGTTCCCTCGCTACATGATGGTAGCCAGAATTCCCCCCTTTCAACTGTGTAGAGAATTAATGGGTAGGTGAAAGGCAGGGAAACCTCAAGAGGAAATTCCTAGACCTCTGTTAAGAAGGCGTGTGGGTCCTATAGCAATAAATTGAAAATGAAGAAAGAGTGACTAAGTGATGGTCTTTGAATAAGGATTTGTGGAGCAGTTCATATTGGTTAGAGACATTCCTAGCTATGGCTACATAAAAAGATATACTTATGATAGATAAACAGGTAGAGGAAAAGAAAGAAAGAAAGAAAGAGAGAGAGAGAGAGAGAGAGAGAGAGAGAGAGAGAGAGAGAGAGAAAGGAGGGAGGGAGGGAGGGAGGGAGGGAAGGAAAGAATAAAGGAAGGAAGAAAGGAAAGGGGAAATATAATCTCACTTGCTACAGAAGGATTTGGGTATTCAAAGAAATCTTTAATCATATCCTCTGACACTTGATCTGCCAAATGTGATGTCTTTAAGAATATATGTCCTCCATGGAGGCCAACGCTGGGCTCTCCTTACTGGGTTCTGGACAGAACTTCTGCATATATTTAGTGCAAGTTTTTGTATACACACAGTTACAATCCCAACAGAGTCAATGATAGTTTACAAACCAGAAAGGGAAAGTAACAAATTTTTTGTTCTTACCCGTAGGCAGTACCTCTCTCTCTCTCTCTCTCTCTCTCTCTCTCTCTCTCTCTCTCTCTCTCTCTCTCTCTCTCAGAGAGAGAAGAGAGCATACAGCTGCTATTCCCATCTCAGTGGGTTAATTTTACTTAGAAACAAAGTTGTGAACTTCTTTTGACAATTGCTTTACATATTCCTCTTCTCTTGTCCCTAAATCATTGTCCCATAGCCTGTGTCCTTTTTAATTTATTAGATGCCTTTTGCAATCTGTAACAAATTCTGATTGTCGAGTTTTATCCCTTTGTTATTCTACCTACTAGAAATGTTTATTATGCTACCAGAGTGAACTCAATCTTTCTTCAGCCATCGCTGTCAGGCTCCCTAATAGAGATTTCTCCTGTTACCCGCTGGGATCTTGTTTTACCCTCTAGTCTGAATGTTCTGGAAACAACATTACTTTTGGTTTCAACATAGGCAATTAATCATGCACATTTATGACCTGTAATCTCCAAGAAGGCTTCAGGATGTACCCAATGAAAAAGTTCATGGACTAGTAGGTAAAATGCCAGCTCAGACTTGAGGATACTTGATACTGCAGTATTCTAGCTTTAAAACACATTGCCCGAATTGTGTAAAAAGAGACATTTAAGTGCTTTGCTTTGAGGGGAAAGTAGGAAGCAGTAGAGAGTGTTTCAGGGTTGTTTCCCCCTTTCCCCAGCCTACCTCCCTCAACTGTCGTCAATCTTTTTTAATCTATCCCTCCGGATTATCCTTTTCCCCTTTTTCTATCTACTACAACCCGAAATTTGGCTCAGCCTAGAAATATTATTGGGCAGGAAAATCTTAATAGGATACATGGTCATGGCAGAAAGGTGGTTGCAAAACATATTATTGGGATGGGCTGGGGATAGGAGCTGATGTCTGGGAGGGATTCAATTACTCTGGTAACAGAAACACAGAGAAAGTAAGAGAGAAGAACCAAAACCATTATTCAGTATAAATTCAAATTCTAACTTCATCCACCAGTTGTCTCCAAAGTCACATTACAAGATGTGATCTCATTTCATTTTTTTTTTACTTTATAAATTATATTTTAAAAAGTAGCTAATTTACATTTTTATGGTATCCTCTTAAAGTCTTATCCACCAGGAAAAAACAAAGGTATGAGTTTTATATCATAGTTTCTGTACAATTAAGTTTTCAGGTTTCAAAAATATCTTTCAAATGCTAATAATTGGGGATACAAACTATAGCAGTCTTTGAGCAATGATGTCCTTTATGCCATCTACCATGAGCTCCTTCTCATGCGTGTATATAAGTATGTATATATGCATGTACATACTCGTATGTATGTATGCTTGTATCCATTAAATACATAGTCTCTTACCTATCAGTATGCCTTCTTATTTGGTGGCTGAGTGTCTCTGTCCTCCACGTATGGACCATTTTTGTGGCCATCTCACTCTATCTGACAATTTCCAAAGAACCATATAAGCCCTCTTCATACAGGATTGTGCCTGACGGTAGGTGCTAAATAAATAATTAACTTATTTAAACAGATAATTTTCCTTACAGGTAAATCTCAATTAACTAAGAGAATACTTTCCAACAACATTAACATCAAAGATTTCATTATACAACTAAAAACAACATAATCATAAGCATAATGATTGTAAATAAAAATGTTTATTGACTGCCTCTCTATGCCGGACACTCTACATATGCTCGTTAGAATTCTTGCAACTACCATGAGAGGATGATATGATTTTCAATTCATAGATAAATAACCAAGGATTCCGTGAGACCAAACAACTTGTCCAAAATTATCCAATTAATTAATAATTGGCTAAATTCTGATTGGTCTTTAAGTGTGCCAAATTTCAAAGCTCTTATTCTTTTCTAGACCCTTCCTGTTTTCCTGCCCTACTGGATCTTGACAGAGTAATAATCTCCTCTTTGCTCCACATACTTGGGTGGGAGGGGAGGGAGTTGAACCCTAAGAACCTTGGTGAATATGGAAGATGCTTCTTCTCATCTCGGTAGATCCTCCCATCAAGTGGCATAGACGTCATAAGACTGATTCTCAGACATCACTTCCCTCCTTGTACTTTCCAACTTGACTCAACTATGGGAGCAGTGGGTCAGTTGACTCTAGTTCAGCAGGCCCAGTTTCAGCCAAGACTCCACTTGAGTCTGAGTCTTATTTTCTCCTTCCCATCCAACCATCTATCCATCCATCCATCTATCCATCCATCCATGTTCAATCAACAAAAATTGTATTCCAGGCACTATACAACGTGCTAGGGATTCAAAGAAACAAATCCCACCTTCAAAGAGCTAAGGATTCAGTAGAGGAGGAGAACATACATTTGTGCAATAATAGGGCCATGTCTAAAGGCCTGTAAACATATAAGGAAGAAGGTATCAACTCTTCTTTGTGGGTCAAGGAAGCCTTCACAGAAGAAAAGCTTGAGCTGGCTGAGCTGCCATGAAAGCCCTGAAGAGCGAGGAACTTTTCCTGAATCGGGCCAGCGTACCCCAAAGCACATGTTTTTCCAGGGCATTTGTGAATTGAAGTATCACAGTGCTTCCTTGTCAGCACATCAAGGGATGGCGTGTTGACGAGAGGTACTTTCCTCTCTGCAGCGCCGTGGAGAGTGTTTGGTACGTGGAGGTGCACATCCTCTTGGGATTTATCATCATTCTGGGACGCCGTGCTAACTCTTCAAAGTGATCTGTAATCTTTTACATGACGTCCTGCATGTGTGCTTCAAGAACACAGTCATCACGTTTCTGAAGATTTTAGATGACTGTCCCACAAACCTGTGATGACATGCCTAAGCTCAAATTAAAATCAGTCTGTAGAATGATGGCCTGCCAGAACGCAGTGGAGACAGGCAAGCATCCTGGTGCTTTTTAAAGCACCAGAGCGGAGAAGAATGTGAATCTAAGTGGCGTGGTTGAAAATAGCTCTATGCCTGGCCATTAACAGCTGTGGCTGCAAATCAAGGGCCATTCTCATCTAGGCAGTGTAGACAGGCCTCTCTGACATACATCATTCTTATCTGAACTGTGCATATACATGGCTGATTGGTGATAGGACGATTAGTGCTGTTTCAAACACAAAACCATGTTACGTACGAGAGTTGGACAGTGAATATTCACAAAATGCTTTGATAAAACCATATACCAAGCCTATTCAGTGTTTTGAGTGCTCTCCTATTTTAGTCACAGAATATATACTAATACAATGTAAGAATGATTGGCATTTTCAGAATTGGTGATTCAGGCATTATACTTCAATATAACATGATTCCTATGCTCTATGGTTCACAATCACTTTTTTCCCTAACTGATTTCTGTTGAATACATTCTAAAAATAAATCCAACTTAAATAAAATGCATTCTATTTAAATTCCAGTGTATTGGAATTAATAGATCTTATGAAAATGTAAAATTTCAAGAACATAGTTAATCCTGAAGTAATTCTAAAATTTGGTGTTTCCATACTATGGAAAACCACTGTCTAAAATGTGTTTGCCAAAAGGTTATTAATAATCTTTCAGAAGATAAGTTGGATATGAAAGACTGATATTAAGCTTTCAAGTGATTTTACTGAAGGTCTGATCATTATCAGAATTTCCAAAGAGTGATTTGAAGTGAGGATTCCCAGCCTGGGTCATGAATGGAAGAGACTCTATTGGTTAGGAAACTGTAGAACCAGTCCCTGTACCCACCAGATACCTGAGGGCGAGTCAAGGCCCTTTTGTTCCCCACTGCACAGCTAAATCCCAGGAAAGGTTCTGGCACAAAGGAGAGCCTCTGTATACATTTGTTGAATGGTGTGTGAGCTAATAGACCAGTTAGAAGTCAACCAACAGCCAGAGAAACAGGATCAGTCTGTGTCTGGGCAAATGTAGTAAACATGTAAGGAACTTTGGGTCAGAAGGACCTCTCTGAGTTTCAATTTCTTTATCTGTAAACCTAGCATAGTGCCTTCTTCATAAGGATACTGTGTATCAAATACAATAAACACATAAAAATGTCTCAGATAATGCTTGATAGTTAGTAAGGGGCTCTTTAAATGCTTTCTCCATCCATGCCCATCCTTAAATCTGCTTCCCTCCCCCAACGCTTAGCTTACATTTAATATATGTTTTTATGTTCTGTTATGAAAAATACATTGAATGGAAAATCAGACTTAGATATTGGTGCCAGCCTAGTAAATAAGGAGTTTCAGTTAACCTCTGAGCTTTGATTTTTCTCATGAGTGAAATGAGAGAATCAGACTCATTCTTTAGATCTTTTCTATACCTAGTTTTTAGCTTTAAAATCTCCTAATTCTCATAAAGTAAACAATTTATAATTATCTAAATTAATATGAAATTCGGACAATTAAGTTAGCGACCTCATCCTGGAAAAAGTGCTACATACCTCATTGGTGAATATCACTATGGTCACCTTCGAAGTACTGCCCTTGGGAAGCTATGCACCAATGCCAGCATCTAGTCCACTCTTCAAAGCAATTTTGGAACTCTTTTTCTGGAATGGCCATCAGATCTGTCATTGTATTACCCTTGATGTCCTGAATGTCATCAAAATGTCTTCCTTTCAATATTCCTTTATCTTGGGGTAAAGAAAGAAGTCATTGGGGGCCAGATCAGGTGAATAGGGAGGGTGTTCCAATACAGTTATTTGTTTCCTGGCTAAAAACTCCCTCACAGACAGTGCCGTGTGAGCTGGTGCATTGTTGTGATACAAGAGCCATGAATTGTTGGTGAAAAGTTCAGGTTGCTAACTTTTTCATGCAGGCTTTTCAGCACTTCCAAATAGCAAACTTGGTGAACTGTTTGTCTAGTTAGTACAAATTCACAATGAATCACACCTCTGATATCAAAAAAGTTTAGCAAAATTGTTGCAACAATTTTCCAAACTTAATTGTCAGACCATGTAAATACGTGTTATGCACAGATAAGAGGTCCACTAACATTTTTTCTTGTTATCTTCCCATGTGATTTTAGGTATCTATCCTATAATTCTATGAATTTTCCTCACATTTTTTAGGTATTAACTACATATGGGGTAAATTTAATCAGAATGATTAAGATTTGAATTCTGTTTTCTCAATTATCTTAGCCAAAGGGTTAATCTAAGTGAGGCACATAATCTCTGAGTTAATCTCTTAGTGTTTCAGAAAGTAATTTAGTGTCTTCTAAGCCCTTATTTTCATTTTAGGGCTGTTATTAAATGTTGCACTATAATATTGTGAACATGGTAGGAGGAGGGATAGAGTAGATAAGTTTTCGTTAATGAGTTTTTAACAACACAATTCTGAGTAGCAAAAAATTCACGGTAACAAAAGGAAAATTATGACTACATGGTAAAACAAAGAAATGTTCAGATGATTTATTATATTTCTTAGATATTTCCCCCCCTTAACAGCTACATGTGAGCATTTATGATCATCTTGAATTTCTCCAATGGTGACAGTCTTTTTGAAAGAGCGAGCAGTTCTTGAGTGCAGGAAAAATTTTAAATTCTTCAGTCTCATCATGGTCTTTAAGTTACTGGAATTTGTGTTCAGAAAGGGTCGTCAGTCTTCACTCATTAGAAATGCAATGAGAAAAATAACGCTTTTATTACTAATTCATGGATAGGAAAAGAATAATTAAATTATCTTTATGTATTCCTTCTATATAATAATGTTATATTGTTGTTCAGTGTGTGACATTGTATGAAAAAAGATTGCTGCATCCAATGATTCAGAAAACTAAGTGACTAAAAAGTTTTAAGACTAAAGTTAATGTTGGTAGAATCCATTTTTTCTCCCTTGGATAGCCTATGATAAAGATTCTACCCAAGACAGACATTTCCATATTTCTTGACATAGAATATTTAATTTCTTACCTAGGAACTGAGCTTATGGATGAAAAGAGCATAGTTGATATAAGACAGAGGACAAATTATCTATATATAGTCCATTGGGCACAATCCATGTGGTTTTAGTTGGGAAAATGCTTTTGAAATATAGAATAAAGGTAGGATTACTTGATTGAAAGCTCTTTTCCCATTAAGACACCAGTTTCAAAGCTTACATATCTTCAATTCCTTCACCAGCTATTGCTTGCTGTCTAGTATATGTATATGTATATGTATATGTATATGTATATGTATATGTGTCTACAGCTATTAAGGATGGTCCTCTAATTAGGACTTTTGAAAACAACACATTTTAGTAATTTTCATCTAGAAATCTCATGTTAGATACAGGCAACAGCATGATCAAGCAAGTTTCATTTCTTGGATTTTCTTTTGCATTTTAAAAACTTCAACATCAAAACAGTTTTTAATTGTTTCCTGGAATGAAGTCTTTGACCTATAATCAAATACACAGAGCTCCATATTTCATGGTGCTGTGGGAGACCCACAATGACAGGTTCTCATACATTTTTTTTTAAATGACTATGACCTGAAATTATCAGCCTGAATCCACGAATTTGCTGAGGACTAGGGAGGAGAAATGCTGCATTTGTGCAGGATTATTACTGTCCATCTGGGTGGTCTTTGAGAATGATTCTGAAGTTAATGTAGTTTCTTGACTCACTGGGGTGTTTCATATCAATATTTTTCTCTGCAACATACACTTTAGATAAACTTTCATCAAAATGCTTTCTAGAGAAAGTTTGTAAATGTTTAATTTTCACCTTTGCATGTGTTATGTTCCTGCCCAGAATTTTAATTTTTCTAAAACTTTGATACTTCACTTAAAATATATATACATATTCAAAGGAATTCAAATGCTAGAGACAAATTGTAGTACTTCTGTTTCAATTTACCTAGGAACCAAGGACTTTCTTTATCTTCTGTTACAAGCTTTCCAGAACTTGTCCATGATTTCTTTCATTCATTTATTCAACAGTTACTGAGGTCTTAGAGAAACCAGACAAACATATATGTCCATGTAATTTCTATTCCCCTCTTTTAATGAGGTGGTGAATATTATTTTAGTTTCACATTCCCATATCAGTGATTTAGAGTTTGGAAAAAAAGACTTTAGTCATCGGCTAAAAATATTCAGTTTCATTGTTGAGGTGAACTTTGAGGTGGAGAGTGCCAAACAAGGTAAGTTCCAAAAGAAGCATTCAGCCTAAGAGTTAACTCCGAATAGTGACAAATTATTGCAGCTTTTAAGGTATTTTTATCAGGAATTCATACGTGAGCTGGATAATCCTAGTTTCTAATAATCTTTAGGGGACACATTTTCTTTTTAAAGTTGGAGAAGAATTGAGATGGCATTTAGTTGCTTCCCTAATACCATTCCCTCATTAAGAAAAAAGGGGGGAAAAAGGCAAGAAAAAAGAAAAGGAAAACAGAACCTTTAAAAGGTGAAATAAAGTTTGACCAATGTCAAACAGCCAGCAGAAGACAGAGCAAGAGCAAGAAAACACCTATTCATAGTAACATTTTATCAAAGCATTAGACCAATATTTAGAGCTTGGAACCTGAAGAACAGAGAACAGATTTTCTTCAATTTGTTTTTTGATAGAGAAGAGAGCCAGGAATGACCATCATGAAAGTTTCCTAAATCGAATTCTCCCTTGTTCCTAGCTGGAATAACTTGCCCAGGGCTCTGGCCCATCCTAGCAGTTCCTCCTTTAAGGATGATTCATTTTGCCTTGACTGGTAGAAAATAATGGTTTCTTTGTTCTAGCCAAGTTGTTATACAGACACAAAAAGGGATACTAGAGTCAAATAAGAATTCTCAAAAGAAGAAAGAAATGTTTGCTAGGTCACTTGTGCTAAGACTATTTTCTAAATGCCAAGCCAATATAATCTAGTTTGTCGTGATACTTTCTGATAAGAGAAACCTTTTCTATTAATATGAACAGCCTCCCAACCAAAAACAACAAAAGAACAAGACAAACAAATGAGAAAGAAAAACTCTTAGACACAGACAATAATTTAGTGGTTACCAGAGGGTAAGGGGGTGGGGGGAGGGAGATGAGGGTAAGGGGGATCAAATATATGGTGATGGAAGGAGAACTGACTCTGGGTGATGAACACACAATGGGATTTATAGATGATGTAATACAGAATTGTACACCTGAAATCTATGTAAATTTACTAACAATTGTCACCCCAATAAATTTAATAAAAAACAAAAACAAAACATGAACAGCCTCCCAAAAGTATAAAATTTAAATTAATTGAGCTAAATAATTGACTTTTGCTGAAAGTAATGAACTATCAATAAAACTGAAGCTGTCCCAAAAAGCACAGCATACATAGACACATAAGCATAAGGAATATTGAAATGAAAATAATATTGAAGCCTGCTACTCAAAAGTGTAGTCCTTGGACTAGCAGCATTACTTAGAAGCTTGTTAAAATGCAGAAGTTCAGGCTACAACCCAAGCTTATAGAATCAGCATGTGCATTTTAACATCTCCAGGCCGTGAATATACACATTAAAGTTTGGGAAGCACCGACTTGGAACACCAAAGAAGGGCTGTGTAAGGGAGTCCAAAGGCTAAGCATCATGAGAGAATAGATTGTCTCAGCCCTTTTGTTTTTGAGTTCCTTTTGCCCATATTTCTTCAGTCTTCAAGATAGGAGCCCCATGGGTAGCTCTTCCTGTGACTCATAACATTTATAAAACATTGAAAGTACTGTATTCTTCAGAGCAGGGCCTACTACTTCATTTCTCTTTTTTAAACGGTTACTTTAGTGCAATTCTCTTGACAACCAAGTGAAGCAGAAAACCACACATATCTTTTACTTTTCTCAACATCTTTTAACATCAAAAATGCCACTACAGTCAGTTCTTGATTAAAAAGTGCTAAAGGAGTAAAGAGTGGCAATGAGAGGTTTATTAAAAACAGAAGCAAGAAAGAAAATTAGTCATGATTTTAACCACTAGGGTCACCCTAATTCTTCTCTGCCTTTTTAAAGAATTGTTAATAATTAATAAAATTCACAGAGTTTTAGTTTTGCCTTCTCTTCCTTTTACTGTGAACATTTCTGGTCCATCTGCTAAAAGGTGACAGAACAAATAATGATTAGGACGATAAGCTAAGAGTATCAAGCATCTATGGGATGGTTAATTGAGAAGGGTTGTTAAATTATCAATGCCACTAATATTTATTGAATGTACTCTGTGCAGGTGCTGTGCTACAGGCTGAGTATTTACCATTTGATTTAACCTGCATCTTTCTGATACGACTCAGGACTCACCACAGACTGACGTTAGTTCTATTAGGTCGGTGCAAAAGTAATTGCGGTTTTTGCAATTGTTTTTAATAGTTTAAACCACAATTACTTTGGCACCAACCTAATAACAGATGGGACAGATGTTGGACAATGCTAGGTTTGCTTTCACCTTAATAACTTATTGTCTAAGCATTTATTTCTTTAGCATCTTTGTATCCTTCTACATCTTGAAAAACGTATATTTGATGCTATTTTTTCTAACAAAAAAGGGATGCAGATTAATCTCTAATCAAATCCTATAATTTAAAATTTGACATAAAAACTTACTGTGCTACAAAACACATTATAAATTAGCTGTCTCATTGTTTTATTCAACAGAGGCATGAGTAATATACATATTCTGGAATAAGTATTGGTTTTTGAAAAGTGTATAAAAATCTGTAATTAATGTTGAATATTTTGATTGTACATAAATCTGTGAAATATAGTTCCTCTTCTGGAAATCGAAGTCAATGTTTTGTTCATTTAAAAAAGTCACTTTTTCGAGGGAAGAGAAAAAATAAACATGTTGGATTACATCAAACTAAAACGTTTTTTCAAAGCAAAGGAAACCATCAATAAAACAAAAAGGGATCCTACCGAATGGGAAAAGATATTTGCCAATGATATATCCGATAAGGGGTTAATATCACAAATTTATAAAAAAAAACTCACTGAACTCAACTCCAAAAAAACAAACAACCCAATTAAAAAATGGGCAGAAAACATGAAGAGACATTTTTCTAAAAAGGACATACAGATGGCAAACAGACATATGAAAAAATGCTCAAACTCACTAATCATTAGAGAAATGCAAATAAAAACCACAATGAGATACCACCTCACCCCAGTCAAAATGGCTATCATCAATAAATCAACAAACAGCAAGTGCTGGCGCGGATGTGGAGAAAAGGGAAAGCTTGTGCACTGTTGGTGGGATTGCAGATTGGTGCAGTCACTATGGAAAACAGTATGGAGGTATCTCAAAAATCTGAAAATGGAACTACCCTATGATCCAGTAATTCCACTCCTAGGCATCTATCTGGAGAAATCGAAAACTCTAATTCAAAAATCTTTATGCACCCCTATGTTTATTGCAGCACTATCCACAATAGCCAAGACATGGAAACAACCGAAATGCCCATCGGTAGATGACTGGATTAAGAAACTGTGATACATTTATACAATGGAGTATTATGCAGCCATAAAGAAGAAAGAAATCTTACCATTTGCAACAACATGGATGGACCTAGAGAACATTATGTTAAGTGAAATAAGTCAAACAGAGAAAGACAAATACCATCTGATCTCACTTATATGTGGAATCTAAAGAAAAGAATAAGTGAATGAACTAATCGGAAACTGTTTTGGAGACATAGAGGAAAAACTGAGGGTTGCTAGATGGGAGGTGGGTGGGGATAAGGGGAAAGGTGAGGGGATTAGAAAACAGTCGGTAAGCACAAGATGGCCACGGGGTTCTGAAAATTAATTTGGGGAATGTAATCAATAATGTTGTAAAGATTTTGTAGGATATCTGATGGACACTTGTCCCATTTGGGAGACCACCTCAGGGATGATGTAGATGCCTGATCCCTGCACTGTACACCTGAAGCTGAAGCTGAACAATAATGAATGTCAACTACAAGTTTGTATGTATGTGTATACACACACACACACACATATATATGGAGGAGTTCATACAATGTGAGGGATATAAAAGATAAACATCTAAGTATTACTTTATCTTGTGCACCTGAAACTAATTAAAAAAAAAAAAAGAAAGAAAGAAAGAAAAAGAGAGAGAGAAAGGAAGGAGGGAGGGAGTCAAGGAAGGAGGGAGGTAAGGAAGGAAGGAGGGAAGGAAATAAATAAAGAAGAAATTTAATGACATTGCTTTGCAAAAATAAGGGAGTAAGCCAAGAAAGAAGATACAGTGTCTGGGAAACAGGGCAGGCAATATAGGATAGGGGAGAAGGGAGTTCTCAGCATATAACAGGCCTTTATACAACCAGGCCAGATGGGAGCAGAAGAATATGGGATTCCAGTAGGGATATCTTTAAGACTGTTAACATGGAACTGCTAGATTACTTGGTGTGTCTGAATGTACTGGAAGGATATCAACACTTCTATTAAAAAGTTGAGGGATGACTCACAAAAAATTAAACAAATGAAAATATCAGGCAATTATTGCCAGAGAAAACTAAGCACTGTACCATAAAGAAAATGTATTTATGTTATAATGTGTAGCTTAGCAGTGAATAAAATTTTTAAAATCATAATAATGTAAAAAAAAGTCACTTTTTATTTTCAAAGAAAAAAAGATAAAAAATGTTTGAAATTTGAGAGCTATTAATACATGCAAATTAAGAGCATTTGGAAACCATTTTAAGTGATGGTATCAAGGTGTTTGCTGTGAACCAGATTTATTATTATTTAGCATTTTTTGTTTACTTATTATTAACAATATTTCCATTTTCTTACTCATTAATTAGATTAAAAATAAATAAAATGAGCTAATATATGCTGTAGGTAGCATGAATTTTAAAACAAATTTTTAAAAATGTATATAATATCTGATCTTGGTACCTTGCAAATAATTTCCGGTTTAGTATGATGTTACACATAGTCCAATAGTTAATATTTTATTTGCTTTGTCATAAAGTGTCAGAGTCACTATCTCCTTTGTTCTTTACTATCAATGAGCCTGACATAGGTGCCTGGAACTGTCCCAGTTTAAGACTAAAAGTCCCACATCCTGGAAAATTCCACCGTCCTGGAAAAATCAGACAACTGGACATTCTATCCGAAGTGTCTCAACTCTGTATATGTAGAGTAACTCATGGAAGTCTCTTGCTTTTCTCCATTTTTTGTCCTCTGAACAACTGTATTTTGGATTTCATGCCGTGCCTACACGGGCCATAGTGAGCTTGATTGCTGCCCCCAGCAAGGACTCCAGTGCCTTTTTACTTGTTCTCTCCAGGTCCTTCTCACTTACAAGCACCAACTTGAACCCCACCTGCAGTTGTTCGCCATTGTCACCAGCCCATGTGTGTTTTCTTTATTCTGTCTAATGAGGTCAACAAATAACTCAACCAAATGTCACAGGTATGAACTACCAAATGGAATTGTTCTGCCAGAGAGATGAGTCAAGGTTACAGCTGATTCACTCCCCAGCCCAGAATAGCTTATCCATTTTGTAACGTAACGAAGTGCATTAGACTGAATGTTTTTGTCCCCCTAAAACTGGTATGTCGAAATCCCAAACCCTAAAGTGATTGCATTAGGAGATGGGGGTCTGTGGGAGGTGATTAGGTGAGAGTAAGAGGCCTCATGAATGGGGTTAGTGCTCTTAGAAAAGGGATCCCAGAGAGCTCTGCGCTCCTTATGCCCTGTGAGGAGACAGAAACAAGACAGCCATCTGCAAACCAAGAAGACCTCTCACCACACACAAAATCTGCTAGCACTTTTATGTTGGACTCAGCCTCCAGAACTGTGAGAAGTAAATTTCTGCTGTTTATAAGCCACCTAGTCTGTGGGATTTTTGTTATAGCAGCCTGAGCTTACTAAGACACTAAGTAATAAAATATAGATTTGTATGCAGAGAAAAGACTGCTTGCTTCTCACTTTTCAGGAATGCATGCATTCTATATATAAAGACATACCAGCATTTATTCTTAAAAAAACAACAAAAACAAACAAACAAAAAACACAGACAAGCAAGACAGTATTCATTATTATCTTTTCAAGACACTCAGGGTTCCGAGTCCTCTTGTAGGTTATCATAATAGGAACCACCACTTATTTGGTGCCTATTATGTTCTGGTCACAACATTAGGGTTTTTTTTTTTTTTTTTTTTTTTTTTTTTTTTAACTCATACTAACACACTTTGTCCTCACATTTAGTTAGTAAGTATTATTACATTCATTCCATAGATAAGGAAAATGAGACTCAAAAATTTGAAGTAACTCGCTCAACGTTCCAGGACAGTGGGAAAGCCAGAATGTGATGACAGGTCTGCGTGAAACTCTTGAGTGCGTGTGTCTATGATGGGAAAGCAAAGGGAGGGCAATTTATATAACATGTGCCATTTGACCAAATTACCCCGTTAAATGGTCTCAAAAAGCCGATTAAAACTGTTGATTGATCTGTTGAAAAGTATTATACCTGGGGAGAACAATCAGCCGAGTAAACAAGATGTTCTGATGAACAATTGCCCTCACATGTACCGATTACTCTTATTTTGAAAGGCAGGTGATGATAACTCTGTAAGAAACCTCATAGTGGTTTATTCTAAATTAACCTCCTCCTGTTTCCTATTTGGAAAACGATATCCTTATTTATCATTCTGGAGCCGTTTGCAGGCCTCTCCTTCTAATGTTTATTACCAGGAATTGTTTTGTGATGGTTGACTGACCCAAATCAAGGATGGCAAGATAAACTTCTCTTCAGTTAAAACCACTTGGGGGATTGGCAGAAAACAAAAAGACACACCAATAAAGTAAACACCTTCCTGTGTAAATAGTGGCACCATATAGAAGTTCAATTTGTCTTCTTTAAACATTATAAAAACATACTCATTTGTAAATGCCTTAATTACACAGTGGGAAGGCGCAAAGCAAAGGTATTTTTTATTCCAAATCATTGTTAAAACATTGCTTTATGTGGAATTTCTGTTAATCTAAATTCGTTAAAATCTTGGGTAATATTTTGAATAATTTACTAATTTTACCCGTTAGCTGCACTGCAGACCACTAAACCACCAAACATAATACATATTCTTAAGATATCATAAATTGCTGAATGTCTGAACTTCAAAATAACCAAGTTCAACCTTCCTATAGATGAGAAAGTGAAGTTAAATAGCTTTATTCTGTACATAAAGTGTTAGTGTATGGACTGAGGCATTTGACTTTAAAGGCAAGTGTTCATTCTAATAAACCATACTGAAATGGCAAAATTATCATTTTATGTAGGTAAAACTTGTTGTCTATTGGGGTAATATTTTATGACATGACACTTACATATAATTATCTTTCCAGTACTTTAGAAAGATCCTTGATCTCCACAGTGCTTACCTCATTTCAGTGGTGCTTTGCATATTGTTGATTTGTGAATTTTACCCAGCCTTTCCTATGCACATTATCATATAAGATCCTGTACTGAAGAATAAAAAACTTATCCACTAAGGAATAGGGTTGAAAACCTTTGTAAATTGACTTCGTTCTTTTGGTTGCTTGATCCAGATGATACATGCACTGGAATATTTTTCCAAGGTATTTTGTCTCAAGACCATAAAAGTCACTTAAATGCAATGATCTTAAATAAAAAAACAAACAAACAATCCCCCCCTCCCCCCGTAAGTGGACTATGTAGAGGAACAGAAACTGATACTATCTACTAATTCTTGTTCTTAATTGACCCTTAGGGACTTTCAAGTTAGCACTTTCCCAAAGCTAATGTTATTGGGAAAGGGATGGCTTGACACCTTAGCTGTTACTATTCTCCTGTCAGCTGTCACTGCAGCCCGAATTGTCCCAGCAAACGAAAGCTACTCTTTGCTGGAGTCCAGTCATTGCAAGCCTGGGTGAGGAGGGCAGGAAAAGATTGTGTTACTCAGTGACAGATGAATCTTTCCAAGAGAATTAGCTACCTAATTCCTGTAATGAAACTGTATCTTCTATATAAAATTTGGAAGAGGAATAAAAATGGAAGTAGAATTGATTATTTTACCAAGACTCAATGAGCCCCTGACCCTGATGATCAATTTTTTTTTTAAGAAAAAGACGTGACTGCATATATATATATATATATATATATATATATATATATATATATATATATGCATATATCTCTGATCCTGTGGCAGCTTTGAAATTTCTGTGCATGAGGTTATAAATGCTCACCCTCCTTGCTAACACTGTTAAGCATTCCTAATCCAAACCATAGAAAATTTAACTGATATCCGATTGCATTTCTCGGAAGCAAACTCCTATTTCTACTTTCTTTGGTCACTCAGAATCTCAGACTGACTCTCAGGAAGGCTTACAAATAGGAAACCAGAGTCACCTATTAACCAGATGACATGCCATTGTAAAATTTCTCACTGTCTTCTCTGCTTAAGAATTTGAGAGTTAAACAAGATGACATTTAAAGTCTTTCTTATCCCAATGTCTTGTGAGATTCAAAGTTTAACTGTTGTAATTATACATCCATTCTGGTTCTTAATATCAAATCTGCCTCTTGCTTATAATCATCCTCTCAATATGAGTCTTCAATATGTCATATTGTGTGTGTGTGATGAAGGATCAAGTCATTTTCAATGCTTTATACTAGTGCATATAGTTAGTGTAACCATTTCGCTCCATAAATGCAAACACAATACGGCTCTGTAGAAAGACTGAGCATTTTCCTCTAAATATTTTTGTTCATCAACAATAAAAATGCAGAATACTGACCAATCTTCCAGATAATACCTCCTTACCTTTCTGACTTTGATGTTCAATTTCTTTCCTTTGATTTATCTTGCTCTTTCATGTTGTTCTGTATTCTAAGTAGTTGTTTCCATATTTTAGCACTGTTGGAATTTCTATTTTAAATATTGTATTTCTTCTGGATTAAACTACTACTTGAATAGAGAGTTATCTTCCATCATTTTGAATCTTCAAACTTCAATATATTAGAATTGAAAGGGGCCGCTAATGAGGCCTTTTCTTCTCTCTTAAAGATACTCTAGGGGATTACAGTTTTCAACAGTGGGATCTCTTACTAAAATCACCTGTAATTTCCTCTTCTGGCGGCAACAACTGTAGGAGTAAAATCCCCAGTCATTTTCTTGCCTTCTCTACAGACTTGGTGATGTATTGTTCTATTTATTCTGTTAACGTCCATCTGGGGATTTCTATCAGGTTGTGAGCTGGGAGTATGGACCCGGGAGTAGGAATCCACTCTCATTACTACCTTCTTAGAACAAGAATTGAAGATAATTAGTTATCTCATTTTCAATTAAAAAAAAAACAAAACAACTCAGCTCTCTTTATTCCTGTAATACCATAGGCCTCATATGGGGCCAGCGGAATCTTTGTTAACTTCTCCCACCTCTGCCATTTGCATTTATGCTAAATGATGTGCTTATGAAACTAGGTAAAATCTTTGTCTCTTGTTCCCTTATTATTTTGTATGAAAGTGTTGTATTTACCTTTGCTAATTAGTGGAATAGCAGGTCCTTAAGACTTTTCTCCATTTTGGAAGATAAACATCTTCAGTTTTAGTTTTTTAATTTTTTTAAAATAAGCTTTTCTTAGTAGTATGGAAAAGACCATATTTTCTCCCAGAGCAGAAATATTACACTTTTTAATCTTAATATCCTCAAGTCCTAGTGTAATTTATACTAAACATTCAATAATAAGAGTGACAAAGGAAGTGACTAACCTGGAATTTATAAGGATAAAAAAAAAGCCAACTATACTGAAGAAACCTTCTCCCAAACACTGTTGGTTACCTCACTCCCAACCATTTATCTCCCCTATTCCCACCACACCAATTTCTTTCTTCCTCTATATCTCTACCTTTCTCTCAGTTGTGTACTTGAAGGAAATAGGTTTCAATCCCAGTGTCCGGGATAGGTCCTAATTGGTGTAAGACAAGCATGATGATCTCAGTGACTGGGTTAAACCTGATTATGCGATGTATGTAAACATCTGTTAGGAATACTTTTCTCTTTCTGAAAGCAGTACCTGTAAGAGGTGGTCCCATTTTTCTGTCCCTGGTCTTTGTTACGAGTATTTCTGGAAAGGTCACCCAGACCTGGTACAACCATCTTGAACACTGACAGGAGCTTTTCATAACATAATGCAAGGCACAGAACAGTTCACAGCTAGGCTCTGACTATACCAGAGCCTTCCCAGTCTCTGGAATTCTTACTAAAAGAGATGATTAATATCCCTATTGTTTAAATAAGTTAAATAAAGATTTTCTGTTACTTGAAGCTGTAATCATCCTGATAAAAAAGTTTTTCCATATTATTTTTTCTGGAATTTCTAAAAACAAGACTTTAAACAGTATATTCAGCCTTCCCTTGGGATCAGAGGTTTTGTAGAAAACTATTAGAAAAAGTAAGGAGAGAGCCAGAATGAGGCTGTATTTGCATAAATGTAGCAAAAAGAGTTGTAACCAAAATATTTAGTTTAAAAGGTTCTCACAATTCCAAAAGATTTGCTTTAGAATGTAGCAATAAAATTTCAAATTTCCCCCCCAGATGTTTATAACTCATAGCCGAAGACCATGAGAATGTGGAATGACCATGGGAATAAGGAATGATGGAATTTTCCAGTCCCCCCACTCCTACTGCCAGACCATTTCAGCATGGAGAATAAGGAAACCTTGCTATGTACACTACAAGTGAAAGCAAGTGTTGGCTATTTCATTTTTGCCTTTACTTATGGTATCACTCATACAGGGAGACCCTCATTGAGTAAACACCCTTTGGTTCTCATGTGAAGAAAGGAGATCGGTATCATTTTACCTTAAAACACATAGCAAGAAAAAAACTGATGCAATTCCACAGCGAGTTCTGCAAATCTGCTGGCATGAGAAGTCTTAGTAATGGATTTGGATGCATCCTAGAGTTTATTGTGCCAATATCAATTGAATTAAGACTTCAAACCTTTTCAGGGAACTTCTCATCCTTCATTTCAAATGAATGCACAGACTGCTTTCAGCTACTAAAGTGCTGGCCCCAAAATGAAAAATGACTACCTCTCAGTTAAGGTGAATTGCAGAAACCCACAACATCAAATTTTGATCAGGATCCAAACTGATTTTTTTTTTTTTAGTGTAAACAATTATTTCCACTCTTTCTAGAATTTTACAGTGGGCTATAGTGGAAAGAGAACTGAATTAGGATAGGAGTCCTGTACTCTTTAGATTTTTTGTCCAAGACTCCTGGATTCTTTAGATTTTTGTCTTTTCCTTTAATTTTATTCCTGTGGCAAATAATTTACCTCCTTGAATTTCAGTTTCTTTATCTTTAAGAGGACAATAATCATCTTTGCCAAATAGTTTCTTAAAGATCGCCATAAAAATCAATATGATAAGTACAAAAGTACTATAAAAGCATCAGGAACCATTTTTATTATCCCATCTCTTATTTGTGGGGAGATTTCGGGACATGTCCAAATTGATTGCATTCTAAAGGGTCAAGAAGACAAACCTCAGTATAGGATAACTGAGCCTCTCCGTGGACCCCCAGATGTATACTTCCCAAGCATCATTAGATTTATCACTTTTTTTGTTGTTTGTTTGTTAAAATGTTGTTAATTTATCAAAAGGCTTTTAAGTTCTTATTATGTCCTGATCCAGTTTTAGGCACTAAGGATACAAAGATATGCAAGAAGTCAGGGAAAGTGCCCAACTAGAAAATATAAAGTGGTAAGTAGAAAGACAGTGGTATTTACAGAGAGATATGGGAAACTAGAAGCAGAATACCTGTTCTAATTTGAGGTTCTTGACCTCAAATGCTGAGGAACAATATCATCTCATTTCTCCCTAATAACAAGTTCTCATGGATTTTTCTCAGTATACTATAGCCAACCTTAATCCCTGTACAGACTTTCAAGGTTCTACAGAGTCCCACCAGCTCCAGAAGGTTTTAAAATAGATGCAGAGACGTCATAAAAATGGCAGTGTGCGGTGAGTCTCTTGAAATCACCCCTGGAATTTACAACAAATGGAACAACTATAACTCCACAAAGGATTCCCTGTGCAGCAGACATGCAAGACTAAGAGATGAGCCACTGAAATCTTCTAAAGGTGGGCAAATTGAACAAGCAGGAGAAGGAGGGAAGGAGGAAGGTGCAGAGATGCAAGCCCCATGGGCACAGGATGAAGACCAGAGCTCGGAGTTCTGAACTCTTCCTTCTGGAGCTACCACAGGTGCTGGGGAGGGAAGAATTCAGACTGCTAGGGCTCCACTTATGGCCCACAGTCCCGCCTGAAGTATCAGTATATAACAGCTGAACTCAATACTCATGGCAGAGACCTCAGAGAAAAGACTGAGGGAAGAAGGATGAAAACAGTAGTTTAAGCCCTGATGGCAGAACAGAGTATGAAAGACTTAGGCATGGAGCCTAGCTACCCCCTTCCCACCCACCCAGGCTCACCCCATCCCCACCCTCTCAATGCTAGAAGCAGAATGGTAGCAGTGTCAGATCAAAAGAACAGAATATTTGCACTTCTGTGAACTGCGGCTTGCAGCCACAGACTTGCAGCCCAACTAGTTCTGGGGAAGGGGAGGGAGCCTTGGGTGCAGGACTGGCTGTGCTGGTGGTCACCAACATTGCTTAGAGCCACCTCTCACAACCCACCCTGCCCCTGTCCCCACCTATCTGGGCAGATCCCTACAGGAGTAAACAGAGCTGCTGTAACACACAGGCTCGGAAACTGGTGCAGGAAGAGATTGGAACTTCAAAAGCTCTCCACATCCCCCTATGGAGGCGGTGCCCTATGACCCACATGACCTGTTCACAGAGGAGAAGCCCGCCTTCCAGGGAATCCACCCCCCTGCCCACCATTGTGTGAGAAGCTGGAACAGTGCAGAGAAAATATAACACTACAGTGTGAGAGAGAATAAAAGGCTGCAGTCAGAGAGAAAATAAAACATTCTACCAACACCTAGTGGAAAACAAAAGAAAGACTTCTTCCTATCATTCTATGGCAGAAGCCACTCCTGCAGATGTCTAGGAAGAGAAATAATAATTCATTAATTGCCATGAATAACCAAGGTAACAAGACAGCGTAGAAAGAAAATGAAAAGTCTCCAGAAAATGAATTTAAAGACATGGAAATATGTGACTAAAATGATAGAGAATTCAAGATTGCAGTTCTGAAACCACTCAACGAGATGCAAGAAAACACAGAGAGGCAGTTTGATGAACTCAGAAAGACAATCAAACAACAAAATGAACATTTTACCAAAGAGATTGAAATTTTAAAAAAGAACCAAATAAAATTTCTGGAGATTAAGAACTCAATAAAAGAAATGAAGAATGAAATAGCCAGCATAGGTAATGAAGTTGATCAGATGGAGGAAAAAGTCAGTGACATCAACGATAGAAATCTGAAAATAACACAGATGGAAGAACAGAGAGACTTGAGAGGTAAAAGAAATGAAAGAACTCTACAAGAACTTTCTGACACCAGAAAAAGCAATATAAGAATAATGAGCATACCAGAAGGAGAAGAAAAAGGGAGAACTACTCGAACAAATGTATATTCCAACAAATAATCAATGAGAACGTCCCAAACTTGTGGAAAGAACTGGATCCTCAAATCCAAGAAGCAAATAGAACACCTAATTACCTCAATCCCAACAAGCCTTCTCCAAGGCACATTGTATTGAAGCTGTCAAATGTTAATGACAGAAAAAGAATCCTCAAGGCAGCCAGGGAAAAGAAGGTGGTAACCTACAAAGGAAAGCCCATTAGATTATCGTCAGATTTTTCAGCAGAAACTCTACAAGCCAGGAGGGAGTGGAAGCAAATATTCAAACTATTGAAAGAGAGAAATTATGACCCAAGGATAATATATCCAGCAAAGATACCCTTTAGATATGTAGGAGGAATAAAGACTTTTCCAGACATGCAGAAGCTGAGGGAATTTTCTGCCACATGATTTGTACGACAAGAAATACTGAAGGACGCTATTCAACCTGAAACAAACAAAAAAGAAAGTATACAAAATCATGAGTAGTATTACAAACAGACAGAAGCAGGAAATGGCAAACCCTATACCAAATAGGACACAATACACTTAAACACAGCATAAAGAGGGGAAAAAAAAAAAAACACTTAAAAAAAGAGGAAAAAGACAACTTGCTACTATAGCGCAGAAATCAACTCACAGAATAAATAGAGATAATTTGTGACAACAAAAACATAAAAGGGAAGAGAGTAAAGGTCTGAACTGGCACAAGGGAATGGAGAAAGTAAGCATACTGAAGAAAATGGAATACTCTAAATATGAAACTGGTTTTAAAATAAACTTAATAATAACCACTCAAAAAAAATACTAAACTAAAATATATAACATAAAGAAAGAAGAAATAGGGGGCAAAATCATAGATTATCACCACGCTTGAAATAACAGAGAACAACAAAAATGCAAAGAAACAATGGAGACACCATCCTATCAGAAAACCAGAGGTAGAATGGTAGGAAATTCTCATATATTAATAATCACCCTAAATGTAAACATACTGAACTCACCAATAAACAGGCACATAGTAGCAGATTGGATAAAAAAACTAAACCCAACCATATGCTGCCTCCAAGAGATACATCTCAGCTACAAGGACAAATATAGACACAAAGTGAAAGGGTGGAAACAGACAATCCAAGTAAATGGCATACAGAGAAACGCAGGTGTAGCCATTCTGATATCAGATGAAGCAGACTTCAGGATAAAATAAGTAACAAGAGACAAAGATGGACATTTTATAATGGTAAAGGGAACTGTACAACAAGAAGACAATAAAAGTCATAAATATTTATGCTCCCAACCAGGGAGCACCGAAATATACAAAGCAACTATTAACAGAACTAAAGGTAGAAATTGACCAAAATACAATTATAGTAGGGGAACTAAATACATCACTGAGAGCTATGGATAGATCATCCAAACAGAAAATAAATAAAGAAATAGCAGCCCTAAATGACACATTTAGCAGCCCTAACCGCACATAATTGATATTTATAGAGCACTTCATCCTAGAACATCAGACTATACGTTCTTCTCTAGTGTACATGGAATATTCTCAGGGATAGACCATATATTGAGACATAAAACTAGCCTCAGCAAATTTAAGAAGATTGAAATAATCCCAAGCATATTCTCTGATCACAAGGCTTTGAAATTGGATGTCAACTACAAAAATAAAGTGGGAAAAACCACAAACATTTGGAAATTAAGCAACATACTTTTAAAGAATGACTGGGTCAAAGAAGAAATAAGAGGAGAGTTCAAAAGATACGTAAAAACAAATGGCAATGAAAATACATCCTACCAAAATTTAGGGGATGCAGCAAAAGCAATTTTAAGAGGGAAATTTATATTATTACAGGCCTGTCTCAGGAAAGAAGAAAAATCCCAGATAAATAACCTCACTTTACACCTTAACCAACTAGAAAAAGAAGAACAAATGAAACACAAAGTCAGCAGAAGGAAGGAAATAATAAAAATCAGAGCAAAACTAAAAGAAATAGAGAACAAAAAGACAATAGGAAAAATTAATGCAACAAAGAGCTGGTTCTTGAAAAGATTAATAAGATTGACAAAACCTTGGCTAGACTAAGATAAAAAGAGAAAAAACACAAATAAACAAAATCAGAAATAAAAGAAGGGAAGTTACCTCAGATGTCACAGAAATATAAAGGATCATCCAAGAATATTATGAAGGATTATATGCCACAAAATTCAATAACTAGAAGAAATGGACAAGTTTTTAGAAACATATAGACTTCCTAGGCTAAATCACAAAGAATTGGAAAATCTAAATAGACCGATCAACAGTAAGGAAATTGAATCAGTCATCCGAAACCTTCTCAAAAGCAAAAGTCCGGAACCAGATGGCTTCATTAGTCAATTCTACCAAACCTTCAAAGAGGATCTAATACCTGTTCTACTCAAACTCTTCCAAAACACTGAAGAAGAGACAATATTTCCCAGCTCATTTTATGAGGCCAACATTACGCTGATACCAAACCTAGTAAGGGTAACACAAAAAAGAAAATTACAAACCAATACCTCTGATGAATATAGATGTAAAAATCTCAACAAAATTCTAGCTAATTAAATGCAACAATGTATTAAAAAGCTTATACATCATGACCAAGTAGGGTTCATGCCAGGGGCACAAGGATGGTTCAAAATATCCAATCGATCAATGTGATACATCACATAAACAAAATAAAGGACAAAAATCATATGATTATATTAATAGATGCAGAAAAAGCATTTGACAAGGTACAACGTCCATTTATGATTAAAACACTTAATAAAATGGGTATAGAAGGAAAATGCCTCAACATAATAAAGGCCTTATATGACAAACCCTCAGTTACTATGATAATTAACAGTGAAAAACTGAAGCCCTTTGCTCTATGTTCAGGAACAAGACAGAGCTGTCCCCTATCACCTGTCCTTTTCAACATAGTGTTGGAAGTCCTTGCCAGAGCAACCAGGCAAGAGAAAGAAATAAAAGTTATCCAAATTGGGAATGAAGAAGTTAAATTGTCACTTTTTGCAGATGACATGATGCTATATATAGAAAACCCTAAAGACTCCACAAAAAGCTATTAGAAATGATAAACAATTATCTGGTAAATTTGCCAGATACAAAATCAATGTACAAAAGTCTATTGCATTTCTACATACTAACAATGAAATCTCAGAAAAAGAAATAAAAAATACAATTCCTTTTGCAATTGCAACAAAAAGAATAAAATACCTAGAAATAAACTTAACCAAGGATGTGAAAGACATATACTGAGAACTATAAGACATTTTTAAAAGAATATGAAGAAGACACAAAGAAATGGAAAGACATTCCATGCTCATGGATTGGAAGAATCAACATAGTTAAAATGGCCATATTACCCAAAGCAATATACAGATTTAATTCAATCCTCATCAAAATCCTAATGGCATTTTTTAAAGAAATAGAACAAAAAATCATCAGATTTATGTAATCAAAAACACTGAATAGCCAAAGAAATCCTAAGAAAAAAGAACAATGCTGGAGGTATCACACTCCCTGACTTTAGCTTGTTCTACAGGGCTGCAATAATCAAAACAGCATGGTATTGGCAGAAATAAAGACATACAGAACAATGGAATAGAATTGAGAACCCAGAAATAAGCCCACATAAATATGGACAGATAATTTTTGACAAAGAAGCCAAAAACATACAATGGGGAAAAGACAGCCTCTTCAATATATGGTGCTGACAGAATTGGATAGCCACGTGCAAAAGAATGAAACTGGACTGCTATCTGTCACTGTGTACAAAAATTAACTCAAAATGGATCAAAGACCTAAATATAAGACCTGAAACAATAAACTGCATAGAAGAAAACATGGGTACTAAACTTATAGACCTTGGATTCAAAGATTATTTTATGAATTTGACCCCAAAGACAAGGGAAGTAAAAGCTAAAATCCATGAATGGGACTACATCAAACTAAAAAGCTTCTGCACAACAGAAGAAACCATCAACAAAATAAAAAAAACAACCAACCGAATGGGAGAAGATTTTTGCAAACAATACCTCCAATAAGGGGTAATATCTAAAATATATAAGGAATTCATACAACTCAACAACCACAAAAAAACAAACAATCCAGTTAAAAAAATGGGCAGAGGACCTATACGTCCAAAGAGAACATACAAATGGCAAATAGACAAATAAAAAAATGTTCAACATCACTAATCATCTGAGAAATGCAAATCAATACCACAATGAGATATCACCTCACACCAGTCAGAATGGCTATCATCAACAAGACAAATAATAACAAGTATTGGAGATGGTGTGGAGAAAAAGGAACCCTCATACACTGTTGATGCAGATTGGTGCAGCCGTTATGGAAGGCAGTGTGAAGGTTCCTCAAACAATTAAGACTATAATTACCGTATGACCCAGCAATCCCTCTCCTGGGTATCTACCCCAAAAATCTGAAAACATTTATCCATAAAGACACGTGTGCTCCAATGTTCATTGCAGCTTTATTTACAGTGGCCAAGACAAGGAAACAACGAAAGTGTCCTTCCAGAGATGATTGGATAAAGAAGGTACAGTATATATACACAATGAAATAGTATTCTGCCATAAGAAAAGATGA
The DNA here is from genome assembly GCF_964194185.1 of Rhinolophus hipposideros. Lineage (NCBI taxonomy): Eukaryota > Metazoa > Chordata > Mammalia > Chiroptera > Rhinolophidae > Rhinolophus > Rhinolophus hipposideros. The sequence goes on from NC_138048.1 coordinate 11,681,260, forward strand.
AATAGTACCATTTGTGACAACATGGATGGATCTGGAGATTATCGCGCTGAGCAAAATAAGTGAGACAGAAAAAGTCAAGAACCATATGATTTCATTGATATGTGATACATAACTGATACAAAACTGAAAACAACAGAAGAACAAGACAAACAAATGAAGAAACAGAAACTCACAGACACAGACAATAGTTTAGTGGTTACCAGAGGGTAAGGGGGGTGGGGGGGTGGGAGATGAGGGATCCAATATATGGTGATGGAATGAGAACTGACTCTGGGTGGTGAACACACAATGTGATATATATAGATGATGTATTACAGAATTGTGCCCCTGAAATCTATGTAACTTTACTAACAATTGTCACCCCAATAAACTTTAATTAGAAAAAAACAAAAACAGATGCAGGTGGAAGTTCAGTAAATGATTAATTTTCCTCTCAACTTTCATTATGTTGATAGCATTTTTGAGGGCAAGGGATACACCAGAAAGCTCCCAATGCCAAAAGGAGAATGAGGTTGCTGGCTGAGGGTGTGCTAGTAGGTTAGGAGATTATGGCTGAAATCGTTCTTCTCTTTCCTCTTGAGCATTTTGTATAAGGCATGTTTTTTGGGAGTCTTTAGTTAATGGAGAAGTTGAGGCAGAGAAAAGGTGCATCATTTGCAAAAATTCTAATCATGAGACTCAGTGAAAGCGAAAAAGTAATAGAATTAACAATTCTGATTTATAGCTTGCTGAATAACCACTTATAGTTCAAAAGTAATTTCTTTATGTATGTCTTCTTATAATGAGGAGACTAACAACCAAAGCAGAATGTTTTTGCCTTCCATTCCTGTGGTCTCCTCTAACATGTGGCTATAGAGTTGAGAGTAAATGCACAAGTACATCCCACCTGACCATATTGCTTTGGCGATTTCCATGCTACTATCTTGGAAGTTTATTTATCTTCTGCACCTGAAATCAGGGAGTGAACACTTGTTTGGAAAAAAAGTGAACTTGGGGAAAAATAAGTAATCGACTATTTTGGAGATCTCAAAAAGCTTAATGATGGCACGCGTAGTGACTTTTTTACAGACAGATTATCTTACTGTTGACTCTAATCTAATCTAACCTCCTGTGGGAATCAGGCTCTTCTTCCTCACACTGGTGTCTCTCTACCATGTTTCAGCAGTCACCCTTGCAGCTGCAATGGGAGGGAGGAAGCACGTATCTCAGAAACTCAGTGATTGTTCTCTCTTCTGTGGTGTTCAGTTTACAATTGCTGCATAACCAGTTCCCCCCAAATTTAACAGCTTAAAATGACTGTTTTATTTTGCTCAAAATTTGATTAGCCAGGAATTTGTAGTTCCAGGAATTGACTGGGTAGTTCTCGCTTAGGGCTTTTCATGAAATGGCAGTCAGGTGTTGGTTATGTCTGTAGTCACGTGAAGGCTCAACTGGACTGGATGTCCCGGATGGTGCACTCATGCAGCTGGCAGTTGCAACAGACTGTTGTCGGGAGCTCAGCTGGACTATTGACCAGAATGCCTACCTGAAAGTCTCCAGAATGGCAGTCTCAGGATAGTTCTATTCTTACATGGAATCTCAAGGCTCTCAAAACTGAATGTTCTAGCTAATAAGATAAAAGCCACACTGCCTTTTGTAACCTAACCTCATGACTCACACATTACTTCTTCTACTATATTAGTTACAGAGAAGTAACAAGCTCACCCAGATTCAAGGTAGGGGACTTAGGACTCACCTCATGATGAATGAGTAGCAAGCCTCCAGAAGAACATAAGGGATGGCAGGCATGGTTGTAGCCATCTTTTGGAAAGTGCAATGGACCAAAAGTTGTGCATCACTGCTTTGCATGAATTTCAAGACTGCTGAGTATTTCTGCTCTTGAATAATCTATGATATCCCTTATGTTGTTTTAGCTTATTTTAATGATTTTTCTAGTTCTTTTGATGTTTATTTTTCTTCCTTTTTTGGTTAAGTCAAAAAGTATCACTTAGTGGAATCCAATTTGCTGGTTTCAGAGATAGGTTAGTTTCCACGTGAGTCTGTATTATTAAATTGTCACATATACACAATTTGCTAGAAATAGTTGCTCTCTTCATTTCTCCACTCATCAGGTGGCCTACTTGTCTTTACCTGTGGCTTGCCTCACTGTGCTCTGACTGGGTCTGGGAAGGAATTCTGAAGCGTTCTTCACAGTGCAGAGCTCCTGGTTCACCATCCTTTTCATTAACCTTTGTTCCTCTGGTCTGTTACCTCAGAGCCCCTGTCTAGATGTAGAAATACTGTCATTCAGCCTGGCCTGTGAGTCTTTACTCATATTTTTGAATCTAAACTCCCTGGGCTGTGTACCTGTGAGCTTCTTTAGACATCTAGGGTACACCTGTTCCCCACTGCCTTAATAACATCCTTGAAATTGACCTCTGGTCTCTGCCACAATCTTGTGAAACTCTAGTCCTGACCTAGGATGATCATCTTAGCAATGGAAGTAGGAAGCCTGTTCATAATTCTTTTGACAGACATTTAAGACTGAATGTTAGCATAATCTAAGATTGCTTTGTGATATCTGAGCACCGTGTTTTGGACTTTCATTAGAATCTAGGTTCTCTGAAGAGTGTAACATGTCGATTAAGAGCGTAGTATGAAGAATTAGGTAGTCTAAGATTTGAATCCTGGGCATGTGACTCCCTGGGTTTCATTTTTATCAAATGTATTTAAAATGCATGTAACATTAGAGTCTACAATATAGCGTTGTTGTGAAAAATAAATGAGATAATGCTCTGTGACTTAGTCTAGTAAGTGTACTTAATGAACACCCATATTAGTTGTTATCACCGTCGTCATTTCAAGTAGGAGCTTTACTTTTTAGCTTTGTATATCTAGCACCAGTGTCAGTACTTCTCATGTAGTAAGCCCTCAATGTTGACTTAATACGTTTATATCTGTTGAATCTCTAAAAAGGATAAATCGAATACAAAAAATACATTTTTGTCAGAACCAAAGTTATGACGATGACACATCTAGTTAAAAAAAAGTTAGTTGTACCAGGATTGGTGTCACTGCAACAATCTGGAACCTCTGCTGTGGGACTGACAAAGTTGGAAGAAAGACAGCAGGTTCAACAATGGTTGGAAGGAAGTCTAGCCAGATCCCTGGAATGCTGTACCTCCATTGCAACAGATTGGTGGAGGACACGTGGCCAAGCATATGACATCACCAAAGTTCCATAATGTTACTGGGCATGGCAAGAAGGAAGAGTGGATGGGGATCAACAATGGTGACGTCTGTCCAGGACCCAGTCACTGTCAAGGACCAGATCCTCATGCCTGGAAAATCCAGGCAAGTCCTCAGTCCAAACAAACTTAGTCTTGGGCTAAGTGTAAGGTGTAGGAGAAAAAGGCATGAGCCCTGAACTTCAAGGGTAGTTCGGGGATTCAGACTCAAGAATAAAGTTTACCTGACAATGCTAGATCAGTACCAAACTAGCAGAAAAATAAAAATGATGCTAAGTCCTTAGAATATTGAAGCAAACTTTAATAAATGTCCCCTGATCAAGATCGAAATTGATTTTAGATCCTGAGGCAGGATTGAGTCTGCAGGTAGAGACCACGTGGCCCTAGATAGAGGAAGGAAGACTTGAGACATCAGTGTTTTTGAATGAGATTTTCTTTCATTTAACATCTGCAGCAAACTTCTATAAGGGCATCATTTCAAATATTCTGTAGGTGGGAGGATGAATTAAGGTTAAAGTCAGAAATAATTTGCGTTTGCATTGGTTTATGGTGGTACTTTTTGTGTACTTGCAGTAACCTGCAGATATTTTGATATTTTTCTCCCTCCCTCTCACTTTATTTATATATAATTTATAATTCACATATCATGCAGTTCATTAATTAAAAGTATACAATTCAATGATTTTTGGTATATTCAGAGAGTTGTACCATTAACCCGAATAAATTTTGGAACATTTCCATCCCCCCCACCAAAAAAAAACCCATGCTCATTAGTAGCCACTCCCCACTGTCCAAGCCCCTCTCCCCCAGCGCCTGGCAGTTACTAATCTACATTTTGTCTGTATATATTTTTATATTCTGAACATTTCATACAAATGGATTCATACACTATGCGGTCTTTTGAGACTGGCTTCTTTCGCTTAGCATAATGTTTTCAAGGTTCCTCCACGTTGTGATATGAATCAGTATTATATTCCTTTTTATGGCTGAATAACATGGCATTGTATAGATATACTACATTTTATGTATTCACCCATCAATTGATGGACATTTGGGTTTTTTCTACCTTTGGGCTATTATGAATAACACTGCTATGAACATTTGAATACAAGTTTTGTTTGGACATATGTTTTCAATTCTCTTGGGTGTATACCCAGAAGTACAATAGGTATCGCTTTTTAAAATTCTTATTTAACTGAGGTCATTTACAAACTATTTTGATAAATATTTTATAATTGCCTCTTATATCCCAGGTACTCCTTTTTAGTCCTAGAATATGAAAATGAATAAAATATATGAAGTACTTGCCCTCATGGAGCTTACTTTCTTTCAGAAAGCCATAAACCCTTGAGAACAATAACCGCAATTACTATTGATTCCCTGTGCTATGTGGATAGGACAGTGTTAGGACAGTGCCTAGCACAGTTCTGTTCAATAAGTTAATATATTTATTGGGGGGATCACTTCATAGATTGTGTAGATGTCTGACCACTGTGCTGTACACCTGAAGTTGATGTAGAATAATATTGACTGTCAACTATAATTAAATACATATAATATATAATGCGTATTATATATATTATATGTAATATATGTAATATATATTCATGGGATGTAAAGTACAGCATAGGGAATACAGCCAATGGTATTGTAACAGCTACATACGATGTCAGAGGGGTAGGAGACTTGCAGGAGTTTATCACTTTGTGAAGGGTATAAATGTCTAATCATTATGATGTTTTGTACACCTGAGACTAATATAAACATTAAATTAAATTTGAAAAGAATTAATTTGTGTGTCCACATTCTATGGGAAAAAATGAATCACAATGATAATGTTTAAATAGAATTTTTCGTCTCTCACTTACTGACTTGTAGAAACTTCAATCCCCTGCAAAAAATGCCTCTAACGTGCTAAAGAAGATCCCACTTTGTGTGTCTTCCTAAATGCAGCCTACCTACCTACCATGAGGCACCTCCTATTTCCCCCTCCATCTTGGATTGTCCTGTTCATGGGGTGCACTCACATTGTTATCCTGATGGTGAAGACAGTTACAGCTTCCTGCGCAGGGCTCTGCAGACCACTCCTGATGTGTTTAGGCTTTCTCTTCTTTTTTCTGAATGCCAACTTGTTCTACAGCTGCCTCTTCCAGTAGAAAAAACACCCTCCTCTCTATATTGGCTACATACTGTAAACACTATATTCTATTACTAAGAGTCCATGCCAGCATATACTCTCAGTACCTCATAAAGATTTTTCTGATCCTGGGATTTTATTACTGTTTTCTTCTCTTCCCTTGGACACATGATTGCTGGGGAGGGTCATCCAATCTGTAGGCAGCCTGATTACCATTCACCAGGCTACTCTAAAAGTTTCCCTTTCCTCTGACACCAACGAAGTGTGGAACCAGTTTTGTGCCCCTTGAATTTCTGTTTTCTCACCATGAATTCCTCCACTTTCTGGTCTTTGGTTGCTCATGCATCCTTCTTACAAAGTCTCCAGTAGTCAGCAAAAGGTCTGAATTATGAGGATGAACAGCTTAAGTCTCAAACTTTGTTCCTGCTGCAGCAGCATTTACTGTAAAGTGATTTGACAACATTTTGTTCAATGTCTCTTCTGAACACCGCATGTGAGTCTATTTCCATTATGGCTTTGTATTTATGAGTTTGGAAATAGATTTAAGAGTAGGCCAATAGTTCAGGTAATTTCAGTATGACTTGGCTGCACTCTCAATCTGGTGATTTAATTTACATCTTATGCAAGTCACTAAAATTCTCTGAAATTCAAGCTCCTCTTTTGTAAGAAGGGGTTTATTTACCATCCAGAGTGATAATGATAATTATTGTGTACTTCTGGGAACTAAGAACAATTTCACATCCTTTCTGTCTATCAGCTCAATGATTCCTCACACCAACACCATTCTTCAGGGTAAAATCATTCTAAATAACATACATGGATTATAAATGAATCATGCTTATTACTTTGAAAAAGGGCCATAGTTAGGATTCATCTAATTCCTGAAACTTCCTATGTGATTTTGCAAACAATTATATAGTTAACATATTCTTTTATAGAAAACAAATTATATGTTTAGCAAACATAGGACCATTCCATAAATAATTTCATGCACGTGTGACTTAGGCTCTCCCAGACTATTTTGATTTTTGCTCAGATCCACGTGTCCTCAGTTTTATTCCACACTTGAATTCCACCCAGGAGAAGGAAGTCAGAGCAAAGAGCTCTGACAGCATTGTAGAATACCACAGTCTATTACGGCAGACTGAAGTATTTATTTTGAAAAGAGCAATGATAACTCACTAAATTCTGCCCAGAACTACCCACCGTTCCTTATTTTCCCAGCCAAAATTGGACCGGTGTTTCTACTGTGAAGATTCCCCCTTGGAATTCCAGTAAAATAGCCCATGGACATAGTAGGAGCCCACTGGCTTTCATCTTTTCTTTAGTCTTTGCTGTGAGAGTTCTGTAACAGGCCCTGGCCTTTTATTTTCTTTTTATACAGCTACCTGCATTATTTTCTTCTTGATTGTGAAAAAGAGAACCACTTGGTTAGTCATCAACTTGTTCTTATCTGCTTGACTGCGTGCTCTGCAAGCTGCTCTGAGATATTTGGCCAGGAATTCAGCTTTGATTAACAAGTTCTGTTATATGGTTGAAGAAAAGATTAACTAATTTGTTAAGAATTATAAGCACCAAGTGTTTTGGGGGGAAAGGGCCAGAAGAATTGTTGAGAATCACAAATTTTTGCATTAAAATTCCAGTTCATTAAGTAATCAGCATGGGCATGTCTGATTGGCTGATTAGATGTGGAGGCAAATCATTTGTTGCTTTTTTTAAGGAAATTTGCATCAAAGTAGTTCCACCTAGAGTATTTAAATTAATGTATTATTTTAAGTACATGTATATTTATTTCAAATTGAGTTATCCCGCAGAACAAAGGAGTCATTTTTTTTTTTTTCATCCACAACAGTCGTGGCTTCCGGAGTAGTGGCAGGGCTGAATAAAACCTTTTTTAGACATCAGCTCAACAGCAAGTGTGTAGTAGCTTCTCTATAATTGCTCTTAAGAGAAGTAGTCTCTCTCTCTTTCTCTCTTCTTTTCCCTTTGTCTTCTACCTATCTATCATCTATCATTTATCTGTCTTTCTATCTCTGTCTTTGTCTCTATCTCTATCTCTCATCTCTATCTGAAACACTAGCTCTGTCGATTTTCCATTCTCCTCTCATGTACCAACCAGGATTCCACATCCTAAAGTTCAAAGTTTATCTCCAAGACCTGCTTAGAAGAAGCTAGTATAAAATAAAACTGAGGAAATGTACATCTGATCAAAATTCAAAATAGTCTGTGTAAGCATTCCTTACAGTCCTATCAGTCCCGTGGAGATTTATTTTCTGTGGCTATATCCTTTGAATTCAGTTAGTCAGTAGTAGTTCCACCAACGAGCCTACATGTTAGCTCAGACTTCAAAAATGAGAAGGACTAAGCACGGTGGGTATGTGCTCTTTGGAAGAGCCTTGGTCACAACTTTGAGCCGTCATAATACTAGTTTAAAAGGTGGGTTGGGAAACCAGAGTATTCCTTCATCTCTGGCTAGATTTCTTCAAAAGTGCTACCAAGTCAGGCCATAGGTGACTTTTGAGAGGGTTCAGAAGAATCCCATCCCCCAGGAACACTCACTCTGTTATTCGCATATGCTTGAACTAGGATCTCTTCAGAGACACCACAAAAAGTTCTGTTTGCAAAGTTAAAAACAAAAACACAATTTGCTAATAACACAAAGCCTCTGGCAACACTCCCTGGGGCTTGAGCCAACACTGGTAGGAAGCCACTTTGTACCTCTGCTCCACTTGGAAGCTGGAGAACAGCTAATCCTACCAGACCTCACGTCCCTATTTATTCTCAGTCCCTGTCCGGCATTCAAGTCCTTTCACCATCTACCCTCTCCCCTACTCTCAGTTTTGAACTTCACTTCTGCCTATTTCTCTCTGCCTTTTTCAGTTGTGGCCTCTGCATTCCCCATTCTGATACCAAATCCCTCCATTGTGAACCTCTTCATTGAATGCGTGTGCAACCATCTTGCCTTAACTGAAATCAGATTGTCCTCAGGGCCAGCATTTCCCCTGCAGAGCTTTTTTTTTTTTTTTTTTTTTTTTTTTTTTAATTAATTAAATGTATTGGGGTAACAATTGTTAGTAAATTTACATAGATTTCAGGTGTACTATTCTGTATTATATCATCTATAAACCCCATTGTGTGTTCACCACCCAGAGTCAGTTTTAAAGGAAGAGGAGTGTTGATTTCTCCTCCTCTCCCCACTGAAGCTTCCACATTAAACCCTTATTCCTCTGCACATCAAAACCTGCCCTGTGGGGCTGATGTCAGCTAGCTATTTGCCTTGTTAATGCCTTTTTCTAACCTCCAGTTTGGGCACCTGTACCGCAGATTTCCTTTCAGCTTGTCAACTTCCTAACTTCTGCTATAACCCTGGGTAAGTTACACAGCTGTCTAGAGGATATTTTTCAATACATGTTCCTCACAGTTTCAGCTTTAACTTCACATTTCCTATTTCCATCCTGCTTAAACTACTTTTCACACATTGCCATGTAGTAGCCCTTAAAATCATTCGGAAATTCTCCATGTCTGAAATCTTAAATACTGGCCTCCTGTTCATAGATCAAAACCTCTTACCATTCCAGCTCTCTCCTTCTCTTACTTCCACTGTGCCAGGTTTGACCTAATAATACAGGCTTATGCTGCCTTGACCATTTCATTTTCTCTCAATCATCCAGCATCTTCCTGTCAAGCCAGTCCTGTTATCTCCTAGAACTCCTGATGCAATGCATCTACCCAGTGAAACCTCAACCCTCGCTCAAGTCAATAATCCATTTTCAATGCCCTATAAGCCAATTTGCTGAATGCTGCTAGAAAAACGCACATCACTATGGGAAATGGTGCCTTCCTAAATTTGTGGTCTCTCTCCTCATTGGGGCTTCATGTTGCTTGGCAACCATTCAATGGGATTTTACCAGCAACCGATGCCATGTTCCACTATTTCATGCCTTCTCGACTTTCCCCCAGGCCTGATGTTTGTGTCTTCTACCTTGCCTGAAATGAAAATGAAATGGTTGTAGTGTCTCCATCATTTTCAGGAAAAGTTTTTCACATGATGGGGTTGCTATGAATTGGTCTCCTGGGTTCTTATATACTGACCAACTAAAACTCCTCCCACAGTAGAGGACTTTTCATTGTCCCTTCCCTGAATAAAATGAATCCATGCAAGAAATACACACACAGAAGAAAAATATTTTCTACACAGTATCTGAGCAATTATGGAAGTTGTCAAATCCCCTGATAAAATAATCCTGACTTTATCTGTTTTTCCAAATATGTGTTTTATAGATGATGATATAGATGATATAGACATAGATATAGATATAGATTATGATAGACATATATATACACATATATTATTGCATAATATACATACATATATATTATTATATAATATATACATATATTTGTGTGTATATATCACACATATATTATTACATATTAAACACAAAGCATTAAATCAATACTTACTAGGTCCCTATTATATACCATTTCCACAAGAAGTTAAACTCTATAAGTTCAGGGATCTGTGTTTCTTTTATAGCTGTTTTTATTCTGAGGGCCTATGGCTTGTAACTGTGTATAGGTTCTTAAATTACTTGAATTTTCAGGGCCTTTCTTGAAATACTTACTGTAAGAGGAAGTCACATACATTTGCTTGAAATGCTCAGTTATCTCAAGAGGAATAAAACTCAAGTAATTGTAATTATAGGTCCCTTTCCCTTCCTCTATGGTTTATATCATTAAGACAATAAATCAGATCTGTTAAATAGATAGATCCAGTTCTGGAAAAAAATTTTGAATGTGTCTAATGCCCTGGTACCGTGTAGTTGAAATCTCAGAATGGTTCCCTGTTGATCACATCCAGTTCAAAAAATGAAATAGACCTTCTTCTAGAAGGCATCATTCTCTCTGTGGAAAGGCTTTGGATCTTTCCTCCTATCACATCCTTTGGCTCCCAATGAGTCTAGGAGCAGCAAGGGTTGCCCAAGACCTTGTAGTCAACAGTCACTAACAAAATGCTATTAAGAGGCAGATTGTACTTTCAACCTTACTCTCTAACGCAGGGCATTCCAAACTTTGTGAGTCTCAAAATGTCCCTGTGTCCATCATGTAGAGTTCTGAATCCTTTGATGTTAGACTTTACCTACAGCTGGGATATAATGAGCTATTTGCTACCAACGAGTGTACTCATGGTGTTGCTCTCATACCATATCTTGACAAGGACCTGATTTCTCCAGGAAGTTATCTATGAGTGTATATATTTCAGTGCATTACCAATTCATTTGCATTAATTAATCAGATGTGAACAAATGTAACAGTTGTACTTTTCCATAACTGACCTTAGCTTACCTCTGAATCTCTCTTTGATCACTAGCAAAAAAAAAAAAAAAAAGTAACTTTAAGGTAGTTTACCCAGTTTAAAATATTCTCTTTGATGAAGAACTTCATTCAGATTCAGGATTTAAACTTACTCAATTAATAATAGTCTCCTTAGGATGGCTGCTGTAACCTTTCAGAAGATTTCCTTGTCCTTTTCCCAGCCTACAGGGTACAAGAGGAGCTCATCTGATATTATAATATCTGTGTGGGTTGTGTGTGCAGAGAGCAGTCTAATCTTCATTTCTTCCTTCAAATTCTTGTTAGATAGCTGCAACGTCTCCTGCTGCGTGGCCTGCGCTTGTTGGTTGTTGACGTCTGTCTTTGCTACATTGGCTGCTGTTGCTGCTGCTTCTATAACTCTTCCTTCTTGACTTTCAGCCCCACAACTGACTTAAGTCACCTGAATTTAGAAGTATTAGACGACTTACAGTTACGTGCTGAAATGTGTTGACAAATGGAAAACAAGCCTAGTTTGTGGCCCTCTTTTCATTTTCCTTCCACCCCTGGCTCCTATCCCCATGGCCTTGAACATGCCTGTGCCAAAATCTCAGCCCACATACGTATTTAAGCTCCCAGGTATACCCCATGCTATTCGCCCCCCGCCCCACACACAAACACCAATAACCACTTCTTGGCCACAACTCAGCCCTAGGGGTGCACACACTGGTGGTATGGGTTACCCTCTAGAGACTAGATCCTGGAAGAGACATGCAGGCTGAAGACAATCTTGGCAGAATTTCCAGGATCTCAAGGGTCCAGATTATGATCTAGAAAAGTAGAAATGGGGTGAGTTCTGGGTGACCAAGTCCTTCTAACCTTGTAGGATAGGACCAGGTAAGGGAAAAGCCAAGGTGTACCCCTTCAAGTGTGAGTCCCAGAGCAGGTGTCTAAGGTCAGTGTTGTTCTCCTCTAAGCCAAGAGACCATAGCAACTGAGGCAGTGAGGGGAATAACACAAGGCCCTACTCTCTGCTTCATATACCATTTCTATTCTGTTGTGGTTGCCAAGGCTTAAGGAGGTACTCAAAGTTCTCAGTGGGAAATGGGACATATTTTCCCTTAGTGCTGAGACTCCCAAGCCATCTAATGATCTCTATCTGCCCCCTCAGGTGTCAAACTTATGCAGTAATCCAGAGAATCAGGACTAGACTTTCATCTCAGTTCATTTGTTCTCTCCTTCCTCTCTTTTCAGACTTTTCCAGCTAGCCCAGAAAGGATGCTATTGCCTTCCACATGGCAGGAAGTTACCCTTAAGTTCGTTATATCCTGCATCTTTCTCTAATCTTCATGGTTAACTATGTTGATGATGTTGTATGTATTTGGACTTTATTTACATATGTATGGTTTAAAGGGTTAATCAGTTCTAAACACTTGTTACAGTTAAGCACAGCTCCATAAAATCCTTTCATTTTCCTTTTCCTGGAGCTGATTTCAATCTTTTTAGCTGGTTCTGCCTGCATTTTTCTATAAAACTCTAAATAATGCATTATATCATTATTTTTGACTTTTAATTTTAAACATTAAAATGGAATTCTTTATTGATTTCTCCCCCATCTCCCACTCTCCCTAAATGCACACTTGTTATGTCTACATAATAGACTCCTACTGGCAAAAATTTCCTGCTCTTATGTCCTTCCTCCCATCTTCTGCTTCCTTCAAGATTGTCATCAGTATTTATAATAAAGGGCCTGGGTAGGATCATGAAATGACAGCCCTGTTGCCTGAGCCAAATGGGTCTCCAAGTTCAAAAGATTCCATTCAAGGTGATTGAAGATGTTGTCCTACCATGAAAAGAGAATCATGTAAAGAGGTGTTCCCCAGAGAAGAATGATGCCACCTCTAGTTAAAAGGAGTTTCTGAATCTATTTTTCTAGCAGCATTGAAGTCTCTGCATGGAAGTGCTACCGAGGACTGGATACATTAGACAGAAAGTCAAATATTCGAAGTCTTGAGTTGATTTTCTTGAAATATTTGGAGGTGAGAGCAGAGAAAAGAAGCAGCAAAGGTAACAGAAAATTAGGAGACAGCAGTAGTGGAATGGGAGCTAAGAAAGCTTGAAAATCCAGAGAGTGACCATAGTGTCAAATTCTTAAAAGTCAAGCTCCAAAAACTCAATGGATCTAATGATTACATTGCCAGTGTTAACTAACAAAAGTGCTTCCAGAAAATTTCTGAAGGGAGAAACAAACCAGTAAGAGATTAGAGTAGTGGGAGCTGTAGAGTTGAAATGAAGAGTATATGTCATTCTTTTGAGAAGTCTGTTGAGAGAAAGAGAGAGAGGGGTGGGGAGAAACTGGGGAGAGAAACAGAATTTGAGAGAAAAGATTATGTCAGGGCAAAGGGTGGAGTAGACAGTGACAACTGTACATGGAGTGGAAGGTACTAATAGAAAGTAAGATATCGAAAGTGTAAAGAAAGATAATCAGAGGCTCAAGGTCATGCACACAGGTCAAGGGATTAGTTTTGAAAAGGAGCCAAAACTAAGCCACTGAAACCAGAGGCAATAATAAAAAGAAGTCAAGGGAATAAATTGAGAAATAACTCAATATAGCTGAGGGTGTGAGGAGGTGTTTTAATGAAGAAAGGAGAAAGATTAGAAGAGAACGCTTGCGTCAGATGGCTTGGATCTTCTTGTCAATTTCCACAGTTTAAAGTCAGAGATGTGGTTACCTGCTGAAAATAAGGAGGCCATGGAAGGGGAGACTTAGAGGGTTTAGAGAATTTTTTAACGTAATGGAAAATTCATGGTGACTGATTTTTCATAAGAAATCAGTAAGAGGTGTAAATATCCACAAGAAGAAAAGTTTTGTGGCATGTCAACTCCAGTCGTTCAGTCATTGAGGGTGTTTCAAGCTAACTCCATAATGTCACTTTCAAATTGACCTACGTAGTCAACTCAAAGCCATAAATAGTCAGTGTAGATTTGATTTCCCAATACAAAAACCTAGAAAGCTAGATTTCAATTTCTTATGCTTTCTAGCTATTTTATTTTTTCTATTGAATCATTATATATAATTTTTGAAGCTCCAAGGAATCTGTTCTGGTTTACACGTATGTTGGTAAGACACTTACATGTAACTAAGACAAATCAGTTTCAGAGAAGAGAAAAGGCATGGGGAGGGTTTGTGGTTGGGTAGAGGTAAGTGTATACTGCTAGAGGTGGAGATAGGACTGAGCATGAAAGAAAAGGAAGAATAGGAAATATGAGATGAGAGATCCATGCCTATACGTCTAGGTCTGTGTTTCTCAACTGAGAATGCTCCACCCTACCTTGAGACATTTAGTGATGGTGGTTACAGGGTGTGGGGGGGGTGAGCTACTGGCATCTAGTGGGTAGAGGCCAGGGGTGTTGGTAGAGGTAGGAATGCCACTAAACATCCTACAATGCACAAGACCATCTTCCACAACACAGAATTATCTGGCCCAAAATGTTAATAGTCTCAGCGTTAGGAAACCCTGATCTAGGGGCCCTGGAGAAAAGCGAAACTTTGGCAAGCACAGTGTCTTTTTTTTTTATCCAGTGCCAAACAACTGACAGTGATGGTTGAGGGCATTGATTTTCATTATTACACAAAATATTCTCACTATTTTCCAAGAGACATGCCCAAGTAAGGTTTTAGTATTTACTGACCTAATTCAAAGAAATTATATATTTTATGGTGTGGCAAAAGCTAATTTGTGCACTCTGTCCATTCTATGATGTCTTTGGCTATACACTACATAGCTAATAATGGAATTGTACGTTAGGAGTCAATAGTTGGGGAATCTATTGTCTCAGTATTAATTGGGGAGTCTGTTGTCTAGTTCTCAGTATTGCATATGATATGGTGGTATATCACACAGCCGGTTCCACCCTGGCCTTGGGTTATTATCTCAGTGCTAACTTTAAGAGGTTATGCCTAAAATCTGATGAAGCTGTGTCCTTGTCTATTGCATCTTCTATTACTCTTGTTCTTTTGTTATGTCACCTCTTCTATAGCCAAGAAAAATCCAAATGTATTACAAGTCTAAACAGAAAGAGAAGAATTATGGTTGTGGTGGTCCAACGTTTCTGAGGGATTCAGCTCAATGGAAGAGAGCTATGGGATAAAAAGGAAATAAAAAATAACGGGGGGTGGGGAGAAGAGTTTCCATACAGCAGGTGAGAAGAGGAGGGGAATTACTGACTGAGAAGAAAGGAGAAGGGCCTGGCAGCTTGATAACCTATTCCAGCAACGGATTTATAGAAGTTAGTGGTGCTTCAAGAAAATAAAGTAGTGTGCCTGATGCCTTTTGAAAACAGAAGTCTGTTCTCAGCTTTTCATCTTCTGCGCCTCTGTTATATGTAAATTGGGTTTCATGGCATATTAGAACTGTGAAGATGATTTAATATGCCAAAATGTGTTATGGATCATTTGTGCATCGACTCTGCAGTCACTGAATTGAAACTCAAAACTTCCCATGCCAAATCCCAGAGAACTTGAGAATTAACTCAAATGAATGCAGCACCTCTGTCTGAAGAGAGCCACGGCTTTCCTCTACCGATTCTAGGGACATAGCACAAATGTTCCATGTGTGTGTTTGTTTTTAATTGTAAAAAGTGTGAACAAGGCTAGAATATAAGAGTTTTCTTCATGTAGTATCGGCATTGCAGTCCCTAATTCTCTTACTATTTCACCTTTGCCTAGTCATCAGTAACATAAATTAAGATGACATATAGCACCTGACTACATTAAACTTTTCAGGAGCAACCTGCTAAAAAAATAATTATTCCTGGAATGTAGGCCCACCTGACTAAATCCAGTGCTTCTGATTTTTCTGTATTATCTCTCATGTATATGTACTGAACACTTGTAAATGAAGAATGAAGAAATCACCATCACCATCATCATCACTTGTGATTATTTTAAAATTAAGTCTCTACTCCCATATTTTTTTTAAATAACTGGTTTAATTAGAGAGAAATAACTACACTCTGCCCACTCCTCTGTACAGATGTTTTTTGTATTCAGAAGGTGCAGCCCTTCCTGTGGCACTGGCTCAGGTTCCAAATCAAAGACTGGATCAGTTACAGATGGGGGTTTTCAAGACACGGAGTGTTTGACTGTTTCTTTTTCTTTTTCCACTTTAATTACCTATACTCACATACAGATGAATTGAAATACCTCACACACATAATTACAAAATAAAGATAGTGGACAAAACATCGTGTTGACAACGAGGCATATTTCAGAAGATGAATTCTCCCCTGTCTCTGCTAACCAGGTAATATAATTTGTAACCTGCTCACTCATAGGTTATTGTCCCAGGAATTCTAAGAGCTTTTCTTATGCCTCATGTGCTGCTTCTAAACCCTGAACTTTGTGACTTTGACCTACGATGTTTATATGAATGAGAGCACCACAGTGACAAAAACGGACTTGGGCAGTGTATAGGCTGGGACCACAAAAGACTGTTTCTCCTACTCCTGTCCTTGTGCTTGCTGACTACCTAGCTAGAGGAGCGGCAGGGAGCTGATACTAAACACAGACAGACCATAGGAACGTGTGACCACAAACTGGGATGAAGACTTTAAAGTTGTGCCATCCCTTTGGACGTGGTCATCAGCTTATTAACTGCTCAGCCACTGACGGCAACAACAGCTTTGTCCTCGGTGTTGTTTCTGGTTTCTTCTGGGGACATGCTGAATCTTGAAATCACACTAGCCAGGATATGAAAATGACACAGGTTGGGTGGGTCTGGAAGTTGTGAAGTCTGGAGAAGCACAGTTTCAGTGCTAATGAATATGTTCCCTATCTGCATTTTCCAATACTAGCCAATATGGCTACTGAGCATTTAAAATGTGCTAGTGTGACTGAGGAACTGAATTTGAAATGTTTAATTTTATTTAACTTAAATTTATGTTGCTCTGTGTGTCTAGTGGCTAATATACTGAACAGTCTAGTTCTAGATATCCTCTCTACTCTTTGAATGTTTATTCACTTTTTCGTGAATGACAGCTTGCCTTTGACCTTTATAATTCATTCACTACATTCTTTCAATGAACAAAATACAGTTAATGCTCCCAAATGTATTTTGGAAGTATATCAACTGGAGCATTGCTCTAATATTTTAGCTACTAGTTAATGAATGAACTGTATAGATTGGTTGCAGAAAGCTGTTGATAGTTATTACTAATGGATTCCAACAACTCTAAATAACTTATCTAATCTTATGCATTTAAGTCTTGAGTTCTGACTGCATTTAAGTCAGAACTGCATTTAATCTGACTGCATATAAGTTCTGAGTTCTGAGTATACTCAGCAGGTCACTTTGTTCTGAGTGTGTCTGTTGTCCCTCTCCTTTGCATCGATAAGAGTTACCTATGTAACTCTTCCAAGCACCAATGAGGGAAGAGGTCTCCCTGGCTCTTCTGGCTTTTGTTAGGAAACCTCTCATGCATTGTGCCACATCTGAGATGATGGAGGGAGACATAGGTTTCGGAGGTAAAGCCAGTCAAATTCTCTGTGGTAAAGTTGCTTAGTTCCTTTTTTCCTTGACTTGACTTTTGTGCCTGGTGATATCCCTCTAAAAAAGTTTTAATGAATTCCTGTTCTGAGGCTGCCGAGAGTCTCTTCAGCTCTCAATTAAATGTTAGGCAACATGCTGTTATAGCTACTGTGATCATAAGTACTAATATTAAGCAAATGTAGTGGGGTTTTTTTGTTCTGTCAAATAGTATCAACATCAATTAAACCTGAAAAATTAGGAAGTGATAGAAATCAAATAATGAACAAAAGCATTCAACTTTTCTCTGTATGATCGATGTAATTCCTGTTTTCCTGATTTTGTTTGGTCCTAAATGAGCAAAGAACAGGAATACTTGGCTTTCAGACATTTTTCATTTCAAAACCGTAGTTCTTCAGTGAAACATCAGCAACCTAGAAAATCCAAGAAGGGAATGAATTTTTCCAAGCAATCACCTGGTTAGTTCAATAAAAGACAAAAAAATGTCATAGAAACATGAAAGAACTCCCAGACCCAGAGCAAAGAAGCCCGGTAACTTTCTAACATCCAAATTTTCTTAAGATCTCCTTTCCCCCTATCCTTTCTGGGTGCAGAACACATTTGCCAAATCTTCAGCATTCAATTCATCCTCATACATTTTCTACTATGTCCTTGATTTTCTTTCTGGCTGAACTGGAACTAGATCAAGTTGTGGCCATTTCTGCAGTTATTTTTTGAAACCATTCCTTTGCCCAATTAAATTACTTTTTCCAGATGGTAAATGTTATTCCAACAGTGCTATGGGCAGAAGAAAACACAGACCCATCCGTTTAGAATATTAATTCTATTGACAAATTCTTCATGTTGTTTTGTCAGAGCAGGAACTGAGTCATTTTCCTTAATGGATATTGACATTTAGGGGAGATCATGTTGATAGTGAGGGGCAAAAGGTGAGAAGATGGGAAGGATCAGCATGAACAAAACTGAGCCAAATCTGGTAATGCTTCTATCTTGCGTTAAAAACTTTAACGATGCCCATCTATTTACAAAAGAGTTTGCAATCTGGTGAACATAGGCTAACATTGGCCCACAGACATGCTTTATTTGGCCCACACAGATGTGGAACCATTTTATTTTAAATGTGAATTAGTTGTCAATATTTAAAAGTTAGATATTTCACATAAACATTGAGATTTATGGTTTCTGTTGAAAAATCACGATCAAGCAATACTGGGCCGGATTCCCATCGAGTAGCTATCACATGGAGCTCCACAGCAGCTGCCTGTTATAGAGGGCACTACTTCTCCAGTATGACGTGCTCCTCACAATCATAAGTCATGTCGATAGGATGTATCATTGATATGATATGATGAGAACAGCACTTTATCTCTTTTTTTTTTCTTTCCCCCCAAACCCATAACCCCAGTCTAATCATGAGAGAAATATCAGACAAACCCCAGTTAAGGGGCATTCTACAAAATACTGACCAGTATGTCTCAAAATTGTCAAGATCATCAAAACCAAGAAAAATCTGTTGCAGCCAAGAGAAACATAAGGAGACATGATGAATATTCTTGATGGGATCATGGAACAGAAAAAGGGCAATAGGTAAAAACCAAGAAAATCCAAATATTTTTTGAGCTTTTTTGAAATATAATTGACAAATAAAATTATAAGATATTTAAAGTATACGTCATCATGATTTGATATACATATATATAGTGAAAAAGGAAAGGATTCGTCCCATTTAGGTAGTTAACACATTCATCATCTCATGTATTTTTCTTCCTTCCTCTCTCTCTTTCTCTCTCTCTCTCTTAGTGAGAGCATTTAAATTCTACTCTCTTAGCAAATTTCAATGATATAATACAGCATTATCAACTATAGTCACCATGTTATACATTAGATACTCAGACATCATTCGTCTTATAACTAAAAGTTTATACCCTTTTACCAACCTCTCTCTATTTCCCCTATCCACCCCCAGCCCATAGCAACCATTTTTCTACTCTGTTTCTATGAGTGACTTTTTTTTTTTAAGATTCCACATATAAGTGATTTCAGGCAGCATTTATCTTTATCTATCTGGCTTATTTTTCTTAGCATAATTCCCTCAAGGTGTGTATATATATATAAATAACCCAAGTGTCCATAAATGGACAAAGATTATACGTGTGTGTGTGTGTGTGTATACGTGTACACACACAACGTATAATCTTTATCCATTTATGGACACTTGGGTTATTTCCATATCTTGGCTATTATGAATAATGCTAAGTAAACATGAAGTACATATACTTCTTCAACATTCTGTTTTTATTTCTTTTGGATAAATACCCAATAATGGAATTGCTGGATCAATGGTAGTTCTCAATTTAATTCTTTGAGGAGCCTCCATACTGTTTTCCATAATAACATAAACCAATTTGCATTCCCTTAACAATTACAGGGCTCATTTTCTCCACATCCTCATTGATACTTGTTATCTCTTGTCTTTTTGATGACAGCCTTTCCAACAGGCATGGGGATATCTCATTGTAGTTTTGATTCGTATTTCCCTGCTGATTAGTGGCTTTGAGCACCTTTTCATGTACCCATAGCCACTTGTATGTCTTCTTTGGAAAAATGTGTGTTCAGTTTCTCTCTCCACTGTTTGATCTTATTGTTTTTCTGCTATTGAGTTTTTTGAGTTCTTTATATAGATTGGATATTAACCCCTTATCAGATATATGATTTGCAAATATATTCTCCCATTCCAAGGTTGCCTTTTTATTTTGTTGATGGTTTCTTTTGATGTGCAGAAACTTTTTAGTTTGATACAGTCCCACTTGTTTATTTTTACTTTTGTTGCCTTTGTTTTTGGCCTCAAATCCCACCTACCCCAACCAAAAAATAAAAAAAATCATTGCCAAGACTGATTCCCACCAAGAGTGTGAGAATGGGAACATTTATATTTTTCCTGATCTTAGAGGAAAAACTTTCAGATTTTCACTGTCTAGTATGATATTTGCTGTGGACTTAGTGAATAATATGGTATCATTATTGATTCATTAATTATAACAAACATACCATATTAATGTAAAATGTTAGAGGAAACTGAGTTTGTGAGGATTTTCTGCACTATATGCACAATTTTTCTGTAAATCTTAATCTACTCTAAATTTTAAAAAATATTTTAAAAGAAAAAGAGTGGATCCATGGCAAAACTATAATGTAGGCCAGCTTTTTATCAACCTCTTTCCTTCTTTTTAATTTCTCAAGTTCTCTAGCCTTGGTGTGTATTAGCGACTCAACAATAATGCATAAAGTATTAACTTTCATACATATGTGTGTAGGTATGTACTTATATATATATATACGCAAGAAAGGTAATCAATATATGTAAGTATATATATATATATATATGTATATATATATATATGTACGTGTGTGTTTGTTTGTACAAATATATCAAAGATAATACTTAGGTATTATTATTGAATTTGGGGATGACTAAAGAACCAAAAACCTTTAAGACTCAAAGAAAAAAAATTTCTACCGGTGATGATTTAAGTTGTTATCACGTCAGAATCAGGAAGATAACCATGATAGGAGTTATCTTGGAGCATTCCCCAGCATGCTCCAATCATAAAATCAGACTTGATTATAACTAAGACATAAATAAAAGGATAAAAGTACATGAAAACATTTGATTTTGTAAAAGGTGCTAATATCACTTTCCTTATGGGTACTATGGACATGAAGCATTGAAAAAGAAGAACTTCATTAACAAATTCAAAGATTTCTCCCAACCCACCCTGTAGAAACAGTCAGGTTCCAAAACAAGAGATATTGCAATTAATCTTTAAGGCAGGAAACATATTCTTGTGACCCTCACAAATGCTGATTTGTACATAAGTTTCACTTTATTAATTTCATTGTGTTAATTATTCTCCATGATCACTTCAAGGGATACATTTTCTTTTCTTATTTTTTCAAGGTGAAGAAATTTTGACTGAAAGAGGCTCACTGACTTTCGAGAGGTTATCTAGGGATTCATTAATAAAATAAAAATTAGGTTCCAAATAATGTCACTGAGCCATTGCTATCCTCTGTATCTTCCTGCTTCCCTCAATCAAAAGAGGCTCTAAATAAGGAGATAACATAATTAAATAACTTGAGGGAAAATGCAAATGAATAAAATCTGGGGAAAGGATGAAGCTAAATTAATCAAACAAAGTGAGACAGCTGAGGAATGCATGGCGTTTGGGAGACAGCAAATTAGATTGCCATATGTAAGTAATAAGATAGGGCAAAAAAAAAAAGCCAGGGATATTCTGGTCTGTACTCAAAGAAGGATAGGATAACCAACCTGATGAGAAAGTGAGGGTGGTGACAGCATGATGTACTGAGATCACACTTATTCTGGGGTACTCATTTTGGGTTCACCAAACCTGCTGAGTTTTCAGAAGAACTCCAAAGAATAACATACATCAATAAAACGAGAAAAACACTCAGACTGCTTCTCTCACTGTCCATCACTGTGTAAAGGCAAAATTGAGCCAGATGGAATTGCCTTAGCAAGCTAAATAATTCAGTCCTGCGGCCTGCATTGACGTGATTTATTCAGTTTTTGTTGCCTTCAATTTTTGATTTGGTAGCTTCCATTTGGATGAGGACAACCCTACATGTATGCGAAATAAGAGACTTACCACCTACACAGTATGGCCTGTGAGATTCCACAGATCTACTTGCGTCGAAATCTCTCTCTAATTCTACTGTGATGCTACCTTTCCCCTTCTGAGGTCTGATATTCTCAGCACGAGAGAAGGAAAGCCGTGGAAATGGAGAAATTCACTATAGAAGGTTTGATTCCCAAAAAAGCATAAACTATTTGTGTATTATGGGAGCAGAAGAAGGTCCTCCAGCTCTCTTCTCTAGAACTTCTTCACAGATTTGTTCATGAACTGACCTCTTTGACATCATGGAATTCATAAAAGAGTGGCTGCTCTGAGGGAGTATCTTGCATTATGGCTGGGTAATCAAAGATTGGTGAGCACCTTACGATCAATATTTTTTCCAGTTGACAAATGAATACCTACCTACCTCTTATGGCACACAGCAGAAATGCGAACTGTGATCTCTTAGTAGTAGGGGGCAGAAATCTCACCAGATCTATATAATACCCAATAAAGTGAATGTTATAGACCACATGTTTTTGTTTCCCAAAATTTATCAATTGAAACATAATCCCCCAATGTGACGGTATTAGGAGGTAGGGGCTTTGGAAGCTGATTAGACTCTGCCCTGATGAATAAGATTAGTGTTCTTATAAAAGTGATCCCAGAGAGTTCCCTTCTGCCACGTGAGAATACAGTGAGAAGATGGCTGTCTATGAACTAAGAAGCAAGATTCCTAGTGGGAACTGGGACTTCTCACCAGATTCCAAATCTGCCCGCACATTAATCTTAGATTTCCAGCCTTCACAATGGTGCAAAATAAATTTCTGTTTTTATAAATCATCCAGTCTATGGTATTCTGTCATAGTAGCCCAAGTGGACTAAGTGAGTGGGTCAATTCTATACTTGTATTCAATGGTTGCTGAGTGGAGATGAGGGAAGAGTCTATGTAGTAGGAAAGGAGAATTTGGAAGGAAACTAACTTTACCTACTTTACTCTGCCTTAACCCTAATGACCAAGATAGGTGAGGTCCTACTTTACAGATCGTTTCTACTAGTAATAGGAATGAGAGAGATGGGTAGAGCATAACTGAAGAACATAGATCAGGTCAACCACTGCTTTGTCACTACAAGAGATAATGAAAATGTGACCTAAGGTATGGGTAAGGGGACTGAGAGAAGGTGATGGATTTGGAGACATTTCAGAGGTAAAAGTATGCGGATTGGTTATATGTTGGGTTTGCCAGGCAGGGGTGAAGAAGGCATCAAAGATAATGTGAAAGTTTCTGGCTTGGGAGACTAAAGCAATAGAATGTCTGTTCCAAGGTAAGGAATGTAGGGAGGGAGCAGGTTTGCAAGTACAGATAGAGGTATCTCTGAGTTGCCCAGCTGGATGCGTTGAAAGAGCAGTTGAAAATACTAATCAATATCTGAAGAGAGAGATCTAGGCTAGAGATCTAGGTTAGGGTGTGTCTGCAAAGTACAGGTGAAAGCTGTAACTATAGCAGAGTGTAAGAGCACATATAAAGCAATGAGAAAAGTACATAGTCTTTCATGTAGGTGGGTACAGAGAAAAGGGAGCAGGAAAAAGACATTAAAAATGCATCTGGTTAACCCTTTTTTTCCATCATCATGTGTTAAAGGAATTAGGAGTTCACACTTGGTTCCCGCCTACCCCCCCCCCCCATTTTCTTCCTTTATCAGCCACCTACAGCCTCACCTTTTGGCTTCGGATCTCTGTGACTCTGTGTCTTGAAACAGCCACTGTCACTCAGACTCCCATCTTATCTTTCAGAATACAAGAAAATTGTTTTTGTCTTCTTTCCTTTCTGATATTTATTTTCTCTTTCTCGGCTGCTTTTCTTTTTTTCCTACATCTTCTTTGGATGGAGAACAGGGTTCACACTCGTGCTTTTACAGGCTGTGTGGCTTTGCACGAGTCTCCAAACCTCACTGAGTCCAGTTATCTGTAAAATGGGAATAGTATCTACCTACCAGTGTGATTATGTGGATTAAAAGCTTTAACATTGGTCAAACACCCATTTTTGTGCCTGGTACTGAGCAGGCACTTGGTAGAGACTCAATCCTCATTCTTATTCCTCTTCCTAATCCCTCAGCAATCTGTTTGTATCTCTCTATTGTCACCAGCTAGGTAAATTCTCACTGTTTTCTTCCTTCCTATAAGTCAGTGTCTATGAAGACTAGGAATAGAATGTATCTGAATTTATATTTATGCCTTTTTTTTTTTGGTAACACACAGTATGGGCACAGTAAATAACTGAAAATATTTATCTCTATATAAACATCGATGAATAACTATCTCAATAAATATCTGGAACACAGTGGGCCTTGATAGATATCTGCCGAAGGAATGAAACCCACTGATGATTTTTTAAACTCTAGTCTTCAATGCAAAGAAAGTATGGGAAAAAGGAAACCTAAGCTTGATTTCATGAATCGTAAGAAAGTCCTATTTTAAATTGTAAGCCTTTGGGGCGCTAGTGTATCACCATGAGCTGTGCTCCTTCCTGAGGTAAAATATTAATCCAGCCTATCACTGGACGGAGCAGCACCCCAACTGACCCCCTGAGTAACTAGTCTAAAATCCTGCCTCCTTGGCACTCGTGGCCCAGAGAAAGAGCGTGAATCACAAGTTCCTGGCTCTAGGCCACCACGGAGTCAGGCCTGTTTCCCTCAACCCCTACCTGAAACAATCTTTCAAATCACATTTCCCAAACTGCCTGCCCTTCTGTGTTTTATTTTGACTCTATTCACTTCCATAAAGGTAAAGAATGAAAAAGAACTAAGCTCATTTAAAAAAAGTAGTGTCAAGACATAAGAAGCTGCAGTGGACTAGTAGAGAAAGTGCTGAGAGGAAAAGGCAAAAGACATGGATTGTTGTCTTCGTTCTGCAATACAGGAGCTCTGTGACCTGGGGCAAGATGCTAATCTCTCTGAGTCTCAGTTTCCTCATCTGTAAAATGGGGATACTATTTAATGTTTTGCTGCCTTCCCAAGACTTGCTAGATCAGGTCAAACAATGGGAAGTATCTGAAAAAGTGAATTTCCCTGGGTCTTCAGTTAGTAGATAAACAAAAAGAACAATTAAAGAGAGGTGCTCCATACAGAAATGAATAACACTGATCTACTGTCATATGAGGAAAGGATTGCTCGATTCTCAAGGGATCTAGTGATAGTTACAGAGGAAATTCTTTGATCTATCTTGAAATTGCCCTCCCAGAGTACTTACTTCAAAGGGCCTCAGTTTCACATGTCTGCTGGGACCATAGCTATTATTTAGAAATATATTTTTAACCTAGTCTTTCATATGTCCTTATATCGATTGCTTTTGTACATACACAAATTCCCGAGAAATTATTTTGGCACTGTTTAAGCTTGCTTATGAAGCGTAAGTGTAAGAATCCGGGAAAATAATCTGTCAGTTGTATGTAACAATCATCTTAAATAAGCAGTTGAAGGCTTATCTAAAGCTCGCCCAAGCTAAACAAAGAAGGCAGTCAGCAGAGCCTCAGACGTTGAACTCTGAACCCGGGCTGGACCTTGCACTGGGCAGCCCGGTAACAGGAAGGCAGCAAGACACTCTTTGAACCAGGGGTTCTAAGGCTGCCGTGGGGTTACAGACAGGGTGACAGCTGCGCTTTGCCGCCTGAACTTTGTACCTAGACACAGGGGCATTTAATCTCCCTAACAGGCACTTTGTTTCATTACTTATTAACAGCTCCTCCTTGAGTAAAGTTCTTTGTTAATGGAGCTTTAAAATATGATCCCTCTCCCCTTTATTCCTGCCACAAGGATGGGCATATGTGCTTGTTTGCACTGTCTGTCCTGAACATAGGCTCCTCTTCCCTTAAGGGAGGCTTTTCCTCTGCTCAAAATTAGCCCTTGTAGAGGTGTCACTTTGTCATTATTGCTCAAGAGGCCACACACTGCGCTCCAGTTTACACTCAGAAAGTACCCACGGTCCTGGTGCCATTAAATGGCACACCAGGCAAGAAATGGGGTCACTCCGCCTCTCCCTACCATTGCACCTCTTTTCTTTTTGCCCATTCTTTTTCCTTCCCCATTTCCCCCTCCTCTCCTTAATTTTTTCTGCATGTTCAGCCTCTCAGTGGCACTAGAGTTAAATAATGGTGACTCCTGTCAAATACATCATTTCCCCAGCCTGTGTAGCCAAGACATGTTTCGTTGCAGCTGGAAGTCAAAGCAATTTAAGTGCACATTCATGAATCCTCCTCCCCAAATAAATACATTTGTACTTAACTTCAATGCATCAGTAACTGATACTCAGTAAGCTTGACAGGTTAGCTATTTAAAGAGAGGATCTGGAACCTAGAAAAGGGAAAGTAGGGTTGTTAGGAAGCCAAGCATTAGCTACCATCTATAAAATAAACCAGTGCCACTGAAAATACTCACATTTTCATGCCGCCGAACCAGAAATACACTGCCTCAATTGCTAAATTTTGTTCAGTACTGATCAATACATAGGCTTTGGTTTCTGGGACCTAAGAGGTGATGACTACAGGCTATTCATTTAGTAACTAACAAAGACCAAAGAGCCCCCTCAGAAGCTTTGCTTGAGGGTTTGGGGACCTAAAAATTAACCTTTCATTACTCAGCTACTTTGTCTATTTTGGGAGTAGTTGAGCTCAGTTCAGACAATAATTCGCTCTCTTCCAGTTTTTCTTTTTTATGTTTCAAAACGCCTGTGTCTAGCTCTCATTCGCTGAAGGGTCAGTCCTGGAGTCAGTCCTGTCTGGGCACCACACATCAAAAATTCTCACCCTCCCTGGCTGTGGGGACAGAGCCAGGAGTGCAGTTTCCAGGCTCTCGCCCTCACGTGGAAAAGTGCTGGCTCAGGTAGTAAATGGCCATCAACTGTGATTGGATGGCCATCAGCGGTGGCTAGTTGGCCGTCAGCTGTAACCAGTGAGCCATTGGCCACTAATATAACTGCTGTGGCTAAGCTAGCAGAAAATGGGGGCTAGCAAGAAGATGGTGGCTGAGCTAGCAAGAGTGGATTGCAGTTAGCAGGGCGGATTGCAGCTGGCAAGTGAGGTTGGTTGTTGATAGAGAAGTAGACTGGAGGTTGCAGATAGTGTGGCTCCTGCTTCCTGTGTCTCCAGCCCAGCTGCCGGCGAGAATATAGTGGTGTGACTCCCTATCTATGGCTCCGTGGGTGTTCCTTTTTGGCCTCACCATGTCCTGCGTTCTTATGTGGGGAGTGGGGCCAGAGACCCCGCATGACACCCTACATGACACTTGTTTATGTCTGAGTCCCTAAAATAGCTGGCACAAAGGAGCATTCAGTGAATATTGTGAGGACAGAGTCCCAGAGAGCAGTTTCCAGGCTCTCAGCCTCGCGTGGAAAAGTGCTGGCTCGGGTAGTAGATGGCCATCGGCTTTGGCTGGTTGATCATCAGCTGTAGCTGGTTAGCCAATTGGCCACTGATATAACTGCCGTGTCTGCGCTGGTTGCTGAGTCGAGTTGAGTCGGTCGATTGGCAGAAAAGCGGACAGCAGGTCGCACGTCATGTGAATCCAGCCTCCAGTGAAACCATAGTGGTATGACTCCCCTACCTATGGCTCCGTGGGTGTTCCTTTTTGGCTTCACCATGTCCTGTGTTCTTATGTGGGGAGCGGGAGCTGAGACCCCGCAGGCCGCCCCGCACGACACTGGGCCATTCTCAATTCTCAGCCACACACACCCCCTCTAGGGTGATTCCTCCCCACCCACCTGTTTCAGCCCTCAGCCATTAAGTCCATTTATGCCCAAGCTCGTTGACCAAAACTATTTACACAACTCTGCCTTACTCCTCACTTTTGTTTTCTCCCCTTGCTATACTCCTATCCCTCTCACTCTTTCTCCCCTTCTCTTTTACTTCTTTTCATTCTTCTTTCTGTCCCCCTTAAGTTGCTCATACACGTAGTTTTGAAACTCATCACTGGAGCATGAGTGAAAGTGTACAGGAAAAATAAAAGAAAGGGTACAGGAGCAGGTCTGGCTTCTCTGTGTGCACTGCCCGCCCCATCTCCCCCTTATCCCTACTGTATTTTTGTAAGCCTGCCATGATAAGGAATACGACCCAGTCGTTTGATCCTGGTATCTGGGTTTGGATTATTTATAAGAAGAGGAGGAAAATTAAAAACAAAGATAAATCCTTCGGAAACACTGAGTCTCCAGCTTTTCTGTTCAGTGTCATCCCTGGATAATCCACAGACCCTATAATATCTCATTTTCTTGACTTGACTCTCCACGTATCACCCAATTTCACAGCAGGGTGATGGGAGTTTCACTGTTTCCATGACTGCAATGTTTTTGGTACTAAAACGTGGCACTTTGGGCTCTTGGGGCTTGATCCTCCTGCAGCATTCTCTCTGCTCACTGCTTTCCTCTTGGAGCCCTCCACCACCCACAGCTGGCTCTCCAACGGTTCCTCCTGAGGCCCTGGATTAGGGCTGCACCTGTTTAGGATTTACTCAATCTGGAAAATAGTAGGGCTCCTCAAGAACACCTAATTACCTTTGCCCGGAAAGCAATGCCGTCTGTGCTTTCTTTGGCAGCTTGCTTAGGACAGCCAGGGCTACAGACGTGGCCTCTGAATTCAGTCCCAATTACCATAAACCAAACACCAATTACCCCAAACAGAACACAGCAATTGAACCTTGATTTATATCCCCTCCCCACATCTCCACCTGCCTCTCAATCGCAGAATCTTGCCACCTGCTCCAGGCAGGGAGGTTTACCAAAGTACAAGCAAAGGTTATTGTAGCTCACATAGCTGACAGCTCTAAGATACTGGACAAAATTAGTCTGATTTTATATCCACTATAATAACCCAAGCTTAAAGATGAAAAATACGAGATTGGTTGAATTTTTTTTCTTTCCTTTTTTTAAGTAAAGATTAATTCAATGAAGAAAACATTATTACCCCATTTGATTCCTAGTTCCCGATCAATGAATGAGAATTTACAAACAAGTCTGAATTCAGTATTTTATGAAACTCCTGTATGACAACAACTCCTCCTGTCCACATTCTTCAGTCTCTTCTCCCCCACATGTGCACATATACACATGGGAATAGGCGAGAAGACACGGGGAAGACAGGGAGCAATCCTTCTGTAGATTAGAAGAAGCACTGGGGCATCAGCCAACAAGGATAAGTGTCTGCACTGAGATCTGTACCAAGTGCCTAAATGACAGGGACATTCCCTTACACGTTCAGTAATCAGTAAAATGATACTTGGAGGAGACAGTCACTGGTTCCCAGGCTGAAAAGTTGAATGAAAGAAGTGAAGAAAAGGAAACCAGCAAGGACAAAGGTTATGTCACACTGAAAGCAGGAAGGTGATAAAGAAACGGAATGTACATTATCCAAGAAAGATGCTGTTGGATTGCTATCTCTGAGCCATCAGGCCAATCTCTCCTGTAATTTTTAGACCAATCTCTTTTCCTCTCATCATGTTCAGATTTCTTCTTCATAGATAATAGACGAATATTATAAGAAAAACACAGGAATGGAGGATGGTGATAACTTTTGCTTAATATTAAACTATTTAGTTAGAGTACAAAGTTAGATAAACTAATTATTATTTGACATAATCATCAACTCCATGGCCCATAACTTCTACCCACAATTTCTTCTTGGTTCTAATTTCGCATTTATGTTTGGAAAAAAATAATGTTAGTTGCCTTTGATTGTCTGAGAAGAGTTGCTCTGGGTGGATAGAAGAATAACAAGCCTTCAAAACCTTCATCTGGTTGCTGGTTCTCAATACTGGTGCTTGCATGAATGCCTATGTACTGGTTATCACCTTTCATATTTCTTACTCTATTCCTAAAATAGCACGCAAAATTATTTGATGTGAAAGATCCAAACTTGATGTGTGTTTTCTCATCTCTAGCTACTTCATCATCTATGTGAAGCTGCTTTCCCATCTCACTTTCCCTTTCCCAGGTATTTCTTCCATTTCTGAGGTCTATAAAAGTAGATAATTGCTCTGTTTCCTTTTAGTGCATCCTTTCCTCACTTCAAGTCCTTGAAACACTTATTTACTGGCATTACTTCTTGAAATAGTTTTTCGTCTTTCCAAATGTAGGCTTAAGTTTTCCATTCATTGCTGATGGGCTGTGTTTTAACTGAGATCTGTCTGTCCATGTTGCCATAGTGATAGTCCTTTCATTGAGGCTTCATCTGTTATACTCAATAAGAATGCAAATAGGCAACAAAAATATGAGTTTTGGGTTGTTTTTCTGGTGGGGAGAAAAAAGTTAAGAGAAAAGCTGAACCATTGACCTACTTACTCTGCAGAGGCCCCTAAAAAGAGAGGAGATAAGAAAGAAATGAAATGTATCATTTATTAAACACATTCTATATAGCACTATGCTAGGCTGAAAGAGTTTATATGTATATTTCTACCTAGGAATAGAAACCTGAGTCATAAATCTGCACACAACATACAGTGTTTACCAGAATTAGATTTATCCAAGGACTAAGAGTTATTCCCTACTCCATCATGGAGCCTGTCTATACTTTTTATCTTGACATTCAAATCCCTCCACAATTTAGTTCCATGTGACCCATTGAAATTTACTGACCATTATTATGCATAATGTATCCTTCTCCCTAGCCACCTCATCACAACATTTTCATTTCTGTGCTTATGCTCCCTTGTGGTGGAAAATGTAGTCTTTGGAACCAGGTAGATATGTGTTTGAGTGCTGGTTCTGTCATTAGTTAGTGGTGAAATTTTTAAGCCTCAGTCGATTCATCTTTAAAATGGCGCTAACGATTCTTTGCAGATTTCATGTAATGTAATGTTGAAGCTTAGAAATATATATGACAGACTTGACCTCATAGTTGGCATGTAAGAAACACTTGACAATCTGTTATTATGTCATCATTATGATTCGCATTGAATGTCTTCTCCACCCCATCATCTTCTAAATTTTACTCATCAGTCTACACTTTAATATTCCAGTGCCCTTGGAAACCATTTTTTTCATTCCTCATTCAAACCCATAGATTTATTTTTATATATTTTATATTTTATCATAAAGTATTTTATGTGGCCCAAACCTGATCTTAAATTCCTTAAATGCAAAGGCCAAATCTTACGTGTTTTTGTTGTGCCTGAACCTTCAATAAATGAGCAGTAAATATTTGTTGATTTTAACCTGTTCAGAGAGTTTGCATTTACTGAGCATCTTAGGATTTAAAATCTTATGTTATAATATTAAATCACAGTCAACATGCTACAAGCTCTTAATTTTAAGTAAGTTAACATTATATAATGCAGTTACCATAGAAAACATAACATTGCAATATAATGGCTGTAATAAATTATTTTTTAAATATCTGACATATGTGCTAAAAACTTTCTTAACCTGGAATTAAAGTATGCTGGAAACACACTTTAGAATTCCTTTTTACAAAGCAAAAAGTCCTATGATGAACCTTAAAAAAATGTTCTCTGTATGTGTTGTCCTCTTAACTTCTCAGTGAAATAAAATAAATCAATGGAATGTTCTGGAAGATGGTTCTCTATATAAATAAACTGTGGTTTGCTTTTGGCTCAATATACTGATTTACCAGCACATGCAAGATTATAAATTACCTTTGTAAGATATAAGTGAACAGTTAGAAGTGATGACTGTATCACGCAGCTTAAAAAACAATCTAGAAATATTTTTGTTTCTACTGTGGGGATCTTGAGAAAAGTTACGGGGCAGTGACACATAAAGTCCAGAATGTAACCCAGTCTTCACCCACCTGCTCAGAGATTAGCAAACCTTCCTGAATTTAACAGGTTTGATCACACCCAAGAGACACACCCAGTTCTGCCTCTGGGATCTGCCCCTACCAGCTTTCTTGCCCAGGATAGGAAACTCTTTTGTTCCTCTTTATGAATCTATGTGTCTCACCATTTCCTGTATTTTTCAGAAGTTAAACTTCAACAGGTTATTTTTAGGAGCAAATTGGAAGTTGCTGGTAGTTATTACATTATCTGCAAAGCTCAGAGTCAAAAAATAAGTGCAAAATTTATCTCTGGTGTCAATCAACTTTCTAATCTATATAACCAAATTTCTATTAATCATTGGGACAATTTCCTTTCTTTCACAATGTTTTGTGTTTCCTCAAATCCTTCGCTGTTTTATCTGCATATCTTTTTCACAGGTCAGGTTTGAAGGGAGACGTTTGGTAAGGAAAATTGAAAAGTCACAAATTTCTATGAAATATGAAGAAATTTATAGAAAAAAAATCGACTGCAAAGCTAAGAGAACCCCCAAAATAAATTAATCTGAATAGATAATAGATTACAAATGGTTAATGTTTGGGTAGCAAGTTTTGGTTAGTACCCTCAGCCAAGGGTGTTGAGTAATTCGGTAAGTTTCAAATAAGTCCACATATGATTGATTGGTCTTGTCCAATTGGCATGATATCCATTGGCATCTTGAAAATGATAAAAACTCTACATATCTGCAGTGCATCCTTTACATCAGGAGGTTTCTGTGTCACCATATCTGTTCTAAATGGAAAGTAAGGGCCATGAACTGAATCAACCCTTCACTCAATGAGTATAATTCACCACCTATTGTTCTATGTGTGCAAAGCTGTGTGGGCTTGGCCGGAGGCGCGTCCAGACCAACAGGACACCCTGCACCCACAGAAGCAGTTGTAACCAGGACAGGTAATACACACCTAAAATATAATCTTGCACAAGAGAAATGGATGGAGACGCCACGCAGTCAGCTTCTGGTCTCCGGTCCATCATCTTAAGAAAGACATGTAACTTCTTGAAGTCTCGAAACTCTTTTTTTGTTCAAATCAAAAGCCCAGTGGAGTAATCTTTCCAATTTTGTTGAGATCTGAAATTTTATGATTTCATGAAGCAGAATACAACTAGGGAATTAGACGAAGGAATTATAACGCTGATTTCTTATTAATCAAGGAAGATCAGAAACCCCAAAGCCTGACTGTCCTCATGCTCCTATGACAGTACCAGATCTTTGGAAAGTCCAATTAAATGGTGAATGTGCTAACACATCTATTACTGCCAATGGAAAATCAGAACTGGCCTCACCCCATCATTCTCTATTTTCCTACTGGATTCCTACCACACTGGTTCTTTCTGTGCCCATAACACAGAAATGCTCATTTCTGCCATGGTAGACACAATAATTGCTCCTCAAAGATGTCCACAGACACAGAACCACAAAAGAGACTTTGCTGATGTGATTGCATGAAGGATCTTAGATGAGATTGTCCTGGATTATCTCAGTGGGCTGAATGCATAAGCACAAGGGTCCTTATAAAAGAGAGACAGTGGCAGCAGTAGTGTCGTAGTCAGAGAGATCTGAAGATATTGCCCTGCTAACTTTGAAGGTAGGGGAAAGGGTCATGAGCCAAGGAACTCTAGAAGCTGGAAAAGGCAAAAACAAAAAACAAACAAACAGAACACAAAACAAACAAACAAAAAAGATTCTCCCCTATAGCTTCTGAAAGGAAAGCAGATCGGTCAACATCTTTATTAGCATCTGGCCACCTTAATCTTACTTAGCCCAGTGAAACCCATGTTAAGCTGACCTCTAGAACTATAAGATAATGAATTTGTGTTATTTCAAGTAGCTAGGTTAGTGGTAATTTGTTACAGCTGTCACAGGAAACTAATATGCCCACCTTCGGGCCCTTCTACTAGCTGTTCCCCTACCTGGAATGAGCTTTCCCTGGAAACTTGAGATGTCTGGCTCCTCTTTGTCAGTCTTGTCTCAACCTGTATGTCATCTTCTTTGACCATATAATCTAAGGAGCCATCGAGGCCTTCAGCAAATTCTCTGCATAGTATATGTGTCATCTTGTTTGTTTGTTAATTGACTGTCTCCTCCTCCATAAGGTCAGTTCCATGAGAACAGGGGCCTGTGTATGTCAGTGGGCCTGTCTACCCATTTACAGGATTTGGAACAGTATTTGGCCTTTATCAATATTTACTGAATGTCAGGCTTAGAGAACCAATTAGAGGTCAGTAGATCTGAATCTTACAAAAAATTTCTGGGACATACACAAAGGGGCCACAATAGATACATTTTTATCATCTTTTAGTCATTGCAAAAGCCATCTGTTACCAACAAAAACAAACAAACAAAAAAAAAAAACAGCCCATTCCCCCCATTTTGATGCTCTCTTTCCCTATCTTACAGAGCAAAGTTAACAAAATATGAGAGTGGTTCGGACATCTCCAAAATGTAAACTTTGGGATAAGGATGGTGCCTAATACGTATAAATGTCTTTTGGTTCTTAAGGAATAAATGGTGCTACATATATGTTAGAATACTATAGTTTCCTTAAACTGAAAATTCAGTTTTTATTTATTTAATAACTATACATTATTGCCACTCCAGCAAAATTCTGTTGCAGCAAAATGAGAAAGAGCACCTTTCTCCCTCCCTTGACATTTTTTAAAGTGGCATTTCCTTTGTGTTGCATTTCCTTAGACCTGTGCAACGTCTCCTCCCAAGATAGAAAGCAGTGCACAGCTGTAGCCCTGGGAAGCATAATGCTGTGTTCAGAATATCAGATTTTTAAATCTACCAAAGCAGGAAAAGAGATTAAGAGTTAAGGCTGAAAGTCTGCCCTTAATGTGCTCTATTATGCACCAGACATTACAGTTAATATGTCCCTTCAGATTTTGATGACCTACTTTTCTGGGCTTACAGACGCAACAGTACACATTAAGGACAGCAGCTCAGCAAAGACTGTGAATTTCTTTGCTTCTATTGATTGACCTCACACCCCTAAATATTATGGGGATGTTTTGTGTGTGAGGACGAAAGAGATGGGTGGTAAGAAGATGGTGAGAGAAAGAGAGTAAGAGAAATAATTTGTATTTATATGATCACCATAAATAGTACAATATCAAAAGGAGTGGGGGGAGAGGATAGACTCTTTAAAAATTGTGTACTGTATCACAACTGTAAATTTTTGGTTAATATTTCAGCAATATTTTCCCTTTCATTGCATTTGAAGTTTCCACTGGAGGTCTTTAAGCTTTTAATTTAATTTTTCCCTTATCCAGAGTTTTCAAACTGACAGTTCCTGGCCAATTAATACTGATCTTTATATGACAGA
The DNA here is from genome assembly GCF_964194185.1 of Rhinolophus hipposideros. NCBI lineage: Eukaryota > Metazoa > Chordata > Mammalia > Chiroptera > Rhinolophidae > Rhinolophus > Rhinolophus hipposideros. The sequence goes on from NC_138048.1 coordinate 11,716,267, forward strand.
ACCCTGCTGACTTTTTTTTTTTTATTGGAACAAGTTTATGTGGACATACCCACTCTAGTTTCCAGGAGATCCCAGCACTCACTATTCTCTTACTCTGGCTGTTTCACCATTTACTTTCCATATCTTTCTGGCCTTCAATACAAGAGACCTTGGTCTAGTTTATGCATATATCTGGCTCATGTGTGCATCTTGGAACATCCAGCTCTAGATTACCCCATATATTAGTGTAGTCTGTTTATGTTGTTATTCCCATTAAGTAAGAATATGATTCATAGATATGGAAACCTTATTTTTCACTGTGCAATCAGAATTTCTTCTGATTTATAGACTTAGGTAGGAGCAAAATCTTACAAATTTAAAATTCAAATCACAATTTTTTAGCATCTGGCCATCTTTCCAGGAAAGATTTAGGATGGCTATTAGAGGTAGTTATAAAGATCCATGATGAATTATTTTTATTTAAAAGCATCAGATAACATAAAATCTGGATAATCTTGGGAAATCCTGCCTATGTTGATACTGTGTGCCTGGCAAAAGTCAGGTATGAGAGACTGTTGTTTTGTGGAATTTATTAGAAATGTAGTTTTGAAGTAGGAGACAGGTGTTCCATTTTCAAAGCATTTGACAGGATTGACAGATGTAAGATTTTGGAGGGGGCCAGGGAAGACTCTGAAAATCCATGTAGCAGTGATCAGCATACATCTGTTTTTAGAGTGAGTCTAACTGAGCAGGGAAGACCACAAGAGATGATTCTCAGTAGAAAGTGCAAAGTGGAAGTAGAAAAGCAGGTGGGGAAGGTGGAGCAGGTGTTGAGACCTGTGCGGTAACCACCAACCAGGACAGAATCAGCGGAAACTCGTGTATACCAGGAAGAAAAAGAGGAGGCACTTTGATTAAGAGCCAAAAAATCCCGAAGAAAAACACAACTCGCTTTCTCTGTAGTCCAATTATTTCCTCTGATTTTGTTCCACATGTAGCTAACTTACTCCCCAGTTCAAAATTTAGGAAACATTGGGATATGCATTTCAAGACAAGCCAAGTCCCAGCCGCCATCATTTCTCATCTGACTTTTGCAAAGTCCTATCAGCTGCTCTTTCCCAAAAAGTAGCCAGAGATTATTTTTAAGAAAGCAAATATAATCTCATCACACCTTTTCTTATAGCCTCCCAAAGGATTCCTCTTATTCCCATAATTAAAGCACAATACTTTTAACCTGCCCTTCAAGACCCTACATAACTATCTGTCTGTCCCATTTCTCAACCTTGGCTGTGTTGACAATTTTAGCTGATTAATTCCTTGTTGGGGAGCTGTCCTCTGTATTGTAGGACGTTTAGCAATATTCTCAGCCTCAACCCACTAGATGCCAGTAGATTTCCCTACCCCGAGTTGTGACCACCAAAAGTATCACCAAACATTGCCAAATATCTGCCCCTGATTGACCCTGTCCTGACTTCAGCCTAATTCTGCACCACTTCCACTTGCTTTCCAACCACACTGCCACGCTTCTCTTCTCCAGCCATGCCATCTTTCTTCCATTTCTTTAAAAGTATTCTTTCACCATGTCTTAATTTGCTCAGGCTGCCATAACAAAATACCATAGACTGGGAGGCTTGCACAACAGACATTTATTTCTCACAGTTTTGGAGTCTGGAAACTCCAAATTCAAGGTGCCAGTGAATTCACTTTCTGGTGAGAGCTCACTTCCTGGCTAGCAGATGGCCATCTTTTTGCTGTGTCCTCCCAGGGAGGAGAGAGAGAGCTCTGGTTTCTTTCTTCTTCTTATGAGGACACTAATTCCATTACCAGGGCCCCACTCTCACTATCTCATCTGATCCTAATTTCCTTCCAAAGGCCCCACCTCTGAATACCATAACATTGAAAGTTAGGGCTTCAACATATGGATTTTGGGGGACACAAACATTCAGCTCATAACACACTATTTTTCCATTTACTTGTCTTTTACTCCCCTCTCCCCGACTATGGACTATCAATAAATTTCTACTCATCCTTCAAGATGGATTCTTTCCTGATACTGGCAGGTAGCTTCCCCACACCCAAACCGTACATGCTTTCATAACACCTCTTTTTTTGCACAGGGCTTACCATTACTGAAATTGCTTCTGTAATTAGGCCCCCCTGTTATTCTTTCTCACTGAAAGCTTCATCAGAATAGCAGCCATGTTTGTATAGCTCATTGCAGTTTCCTGCTCTTTGTGCAGTGCCTGATGCACAATATTTCCAAATAAATAACCGAAGACAACAAAATTGGATGAAGTATTAAAACCAGGGTGCTCAGAGAGGGATGTAAGCATAGGTAAGCTTTGAAGCTGCCCACTTGAGGATTTTCCTATTAGATTTGTTATAGTGTATAATAATGGCTGTATCCATGGTGGTAATAATAATAGCTAATAGTGATAGAGTACTTAATTTATGCCAGGTGCTGAACTATATATTTATTATATCAGTGAATCCTTGAAATCATCTGACAAGGTAACAGCTATTAGCATCCCCTTTTTATGAAGAAGTTAAGTAAATTGACTAAGGTCACACAGCTACTAAGTGGCAGAGCCAGGATTCACACACCCAAATTTGGACCCAAAGGCTGTTACTCTACACTCCTACATTATATTGCCTGTCGTAAGTTAGGGAGCAGAGAGTTGGCTTTTTAGCACTTTCTCAAACTGTATGATAGGAGATTGTTTTCAGAATGCCTGAGGTCTACAGAGTCTTTAGTCAAAGTCTATATTCTCAAGAACAAAGATGAAGAAACAATTCAGAAGCAGAATACCAATTGCCACCTGATTGTTATCAGTATTATTTGGAAGTAGGAGTGGAGCACAGGGACCTTAGGGCATAAACAAGGGGATGAGGAAGTTAAATATTGCCTCTCCACCATATCACATCCATTGAAAGTTTTTTTTTTCATTTACAAACTTCTCTTAAAATTCATAAACATGTTAGTCATTCATACCTCAGTATGAATGATCTTCAGCTCATAATAAAAAAGTTTTCCTTTTTTTTTTCTTTTTTTTTTTTTTTAGTTGGATGCAGCTCACAGTGACCCATGCAGTGATTGAACAGGCAACCTTGGTGTTATTACCACCACACACCATGCTCTAGCCAACTGAGCTAACCAGCCACCCCAAAAAGTTGTCTTCTGATATTGTACCTCTCTCTCTCTCTCTCTCTCTCTCTCTCTCTCTCTCTCTCTGAGTCTTTCTCTCATATTCTCTCTCTCTCTCTCTCTCTCTCTCTCTCTCTCTCTCTCTCTCTCTCTCTCTCTCTCTCTCTCTCTCTCTGAGTCTCTCTCTCATATGCACCATGCATGTGACTATAACAACCAAGTACCTTGGGGCCCCTCAGTGCAGGATAGAGATGAATGAGATGAGAATGGAATGACTCAGACACGAGTTTGAAAAGCCATAGCTTTGATAGGGCCACTAAATACTTAATTTCAGAAAAGTAGGTGAAAGAAGGACACTGGATATGAAGTGGGAAGATGCCAAAAGTAATTGCTACCCACTTTGCAATTACTCCCAGGGCTGAGAAAAATCATCCTGAGGGCTACTTTTGGCACTGTAAGCCTGCAATAGAGTTTTCATGAATAATTCACTTTGCCAAAGTAGATGTAACCATGGTTTGTAGTTCACTTTCCTTCCATTAATTTAATCTATGATTTTTATTTTGTCTATCTGTAAAAACAAAACGTATACTAATATTTAGCTGTCAGCCAGGGAAGTGATTTATTAGGCAATGTTTATAAATCCTTATTTATGGCACACTAATCGTTTAGCAAAAGTCTTTTTAAAAATAAGATTTTTACGGAGAACAGACTCAGGAGAAAAATAAGCATATATATGCAGTCTAGTGAATTTTATCTCTTTCCTAAAGTTAAAACTTCATCTACCCAATTTTGATACATGTGCTCAAGTGCCAGAGAAGGCTCAAAGTATAAAGTCCATCTGTCTAATGGAAGTTTGGCCTATCAATCAAATTTGTCATTACTTGGATTAAGTTGTAGAAATGACCAGCTTTTTGGAAAATAAGGAAGGTAAAAATGCCACAACAAATTAGGGTGAATTATAGAAATTGTGGGTAAATGACCCTGTACCAGCAGAAATCCAAGATCTTGTTATTTGGGCTCCCTTTAGGACTGGTAGAAGGAAAATATTCTCTCAAATGTGGTGCCTTTATCCCTTTGGCATCCTTCTGAGGCACCCGCCCTGGTCATCATGATACTGTCCCATGTCCCTGGCTATCAGTGCCCTCAAGACTAATTAAAAAACTTGCATAACAGCAATGTTAAAGGGCTCGGAGTCCTTTCCCTCTGAAAGCAGGACTTCTGGCTCCAACTTTGGGGCTTGGTGATATCAAGCTAATTCTACCACATGGACACAGGCTATTTTTGGGCAAAGCCAACTCCAGTGTCTCACTCCCCATAGCAGGAACAGGAGCTGACCTTGGCTGACCCTGGGTGGCCAGGACATCATGGCGTCTCTTGGGAAGTTATGTCATGCAGTTCAGAAAACAATGAGGAGTGTAGCCTGCAGAGGTCATGGTGCTGGGTAGCCAAAATAAATCTAGAACCTCTCGATAAAGGTATTTTCACATCATCCTAGGAGCAAAAACCCTTACTTCTTTTCCTCTTCTTTTCTCCCTCTCTCAAAAGAACGAAAGAAGGTGGTGAGATAAGTGAATTGACAAAATTGGTCTTAAGCTTATGCATAATGTAAATAACATACTGATCTATTTAAAAATAAGTTTAGTTACTTGTTTAGTTCTCTGGGAAAGTCCTATGTGTCCCAGTTAAATCACCTTTCCTGAGATTGAGAGCATCTTAAAGGGAAGGGAAATGCATATTTAACTGTGTATGTATAGCTCTGACTAGGTCAGTACTTAATATTTAAATATAAATTGTTTTGCACCCAGTGAGTGAAAAAAAAATTAAATTTGATTTAGGAATATTTTGCATAAATATGTGATAGCAGATATTCGTGCAAACTCTGTGCTATGTTTCCATGAAGGACAAAGTATTAGAAGAAAGAAATGAAGAGAGTAAGTGAACTATCGCCTAATTATCCCCCCTCCTTTCCTTTGTGAGGTAGAAATTCTGCCCCAGACCACTAACTCATCTTATCCCCAGGCACATTGGCAACCTGCCTTTCCTGCTCATATGCTGCCTGGGGAAGAAATTAAGCAGGATACTAGCTGTCCTTCCAAATACATTCTGGAACTCCTGAGTCCTGTATTCCCTTAGCCTCTCTTTATCTCTGCAAAAGTAAAAGGGGGATAAAGTCTGCAAAGGTGACAAAAAAATCCTACAGCTAGGATAATAATACATTTCCTCATTTTTCTTTTTCATGTCATCTGTCTATTGAGGAAAGTAAAACTAAGTTATGTTCACCTAGTTTTAAAGAATAGTGAAAAATTATGGTAAAGAACTTTTCATCTTCAATTAATTTGCAAATGCTATCGAGAACACTAAAAGAATATCAGGACCGGAGTGATTATTTCCTAATTGTTTTGAGCCTAATGGACTTTAATTATGAATGAAAACATGCTCAGCAATTTTGCTGCACATATTGTTTTTGTGATATAGTTAATTGTCTATATTTCAAAATTATTATATCAGTCTGTCATTCAACAAATCGTATTGAGCTCTTACTTTGTGTCCAGAAAAATGTAAAGCTTGGAATGAAATCTAACATAAAATAAAACATGGTTCCTACTTTCAATGAACTTAAACTCTTGTACTAAAGAGAAGGCGTGACATATTATATGCCTCTTATAAATATTATAAGAAACAATTCTAGGAGTTTAAGAAAGATTATTTTCTATTAGTGTAATCAGAGAATGTAGCATTTAATACTAAAGCACAAAACAATATTTTGTTCACAAATTGCTTTGTGTGTATTATCTCAACAACACGATAATCTTGTGTATACTATACCTTTTTTATTCCTTATCTTTTATTCTCTTAGGAAGGATCAGCTGCTTAGGAGGATTTTCATAAATAATTGTTTTTTTAATACTTGCTAAATGGTAAAACGAAAGTCAGAACAAATGATGAAAATTCCATTTAGCTGACTAGATTACAACAGAGATTTTGGGTGGATATCATGAGATGGCAGATATCCAGTTCTTTTCATCTTTATTATAAATTGGGATTCTAATTCTCACTTTTCTACTGGCTTAAACTATGAAGTGAATCAGCCTTTAATTATCTTACCTAAAAATAAGCTTGTAAATTAAATCTTGAAGATTTATTAAGTACCAATTTTTTTTTTCTTTGTCACAAAGGAGCCGTAGGGTCATTGGGAAAGATATACAAACACAAGATACCATTACTTCTTCCACAACCTGTGTGTGATATTAAATTCATCTGGACAATAGTGCAGAGACTTCTTTAGAAACATGTCATCATCACTTTAATTTTTTATCTCACTGTTATGTTTCATCTGGCTCATCTTTTTGAAGTCATTTTCCTTGTTTAAATAGTTTTGTATTGCACCTTTTCTCTCAAACTGGTTTTATTTTGATGGATTTATCTTCCCTGGAGGAAGCTGTATATGGAAAAGCCTAAGAACCATTGAGCTGCTAATAATAATTATCATCTGCCCTTTTATGGCCTCTTTTATATGACAATATCAAAGTACTTTTCAAACCAGTATCTATAATTACCCTCATCATACAAAAGAATAACTGGCAGTGAGACTGAATGACTTACAGGAGGTTTGTAAAGGCAAAAAGCAGAACCCCAAACTCCTTTCCCTCTTCCTTCTTCCCCAAATCCCAGACTTCAGAATTTAGGGAAGAGTGAGATATGGATTAGGCCTGAGGAGATTCTAAGAAAGGGGGAGCAAGTCTTCATGACATGCAGCTTTAGTAAAGAAAGACCTGAAGACGCTATTCTCTAAGGGCTAATTACCTGAAGATATATGATCACAAATGGCAAGACATAGATTAAGTAGGAAAACAGTGTAGGTAAAGGGTAGGAGTTCACTTTCTCCTCAGCATGCTTGACTGGCAGGATGAACTTCTGAGTTTTCCTTAAGGCCCAGTATTCACTGCGATTCAAAGTGCCTTAGCAATTGACCATCCATTCTTTATAACTTTCAGGTATTCTTTCTGGGTTCTATTTGCAGACAAAATGACATCTTGAACTGGTCAAGTTCCTCGAAGAATGGAAAACAGGAATCATGTGAACAGGCGTTGGTGGACCCGGGCATTTCTGTTAAACACGGGGTCTGAGAAGGGGTGGGACGTCTGAGTCTGACTGATGGCAGAGAGGGCTCTGGGGCCTCCATACCAGATGGCAAAGGAGGAACCATAGAAGAGATCATGTAGCAATGAGCTTCAGTCATCAGGTTATTCTAAAACTGGAGTAGGACATTTTATGCATGGAGAGAAAGGCACTGATCGCTATCTGAGTATTGCTAATATGTCCCATAGAACCTACCTGGATTAATCTTTTCCTGTTAATTTGAACAAGAGCACTTTATTATATGTATAATAAAGCTAATTTCTCCATTTAATAGAGAGAATTTAATTTTTGTAACGTTAGTAAAATCAGAATCTTATTAAATTTTAGAAGTGAATAAAATTGTTATAACTTTAGGATTTCTTTCTGGGTTCTATTTGGTGATTAAAATGCTCTCACTTCAATCCCCTTAGATTAGATTAAATTTTATGGTGCTCACCATTTTTCTCTTAGACCAGATCTCTAATGTTTTTAAATGTAACATTTTCATGGAAAGATATTGCATACATTCGTTTTCATAGTTGCCCTCATATTTTTAACTTAATGCTAATGGTTTGTATTTTCCTGACCAATAAGGAATTGAGGATGCTAGATTGTAGGAAATAATGACTACTATTTACGAAGCATGCCTGATTGTAGGTTACGTTGTATGCACTGTCATTTAATCTTTAAAACAGCTAGATGGGATAAGCACTAATATTATTTGCACTTTATAGATGAGAAAATAGAGGCTTAGAAATTTAAGTCATTTGATTTGATGTCTCACACCTAATAAATGATACAACTATTATTAAAACCCAGGTCCGATAGACTCCAAACCCAGTCTCTCGTAGACAGCAACTTGAACCTGTTTTGTAATTGATTCTTGAATCTCTATTTGTATGACCTTCACTGTGTCTGGCTAAGCTATCACAGATGATGTGGCATTTCTATCTGCTCAAACATCTTCAGCATATATATATAAAGATATATATATATATATATATATATATATATATATATATATATGTGTGTGTATATATATATATATATATATAAAATCAAGTTGGAAACACCAAAGGGCAGTACCACCTGCGCCTTGTACCTTATTTGGGCTTAGGAACTCTCTGGATACATATTTCAACTTTAACGATTGTAATGTCCTCTCGAGAAGAGATGACCTTACTAAGTGTCATTTCTTGGTAAATAAAGCTCTGCTGCTGTTGACTTTTGATTCATCATCACACTGATATTTAGTGTCAGTCCAGTGTGTTGGACGAGGCAGCAGTCTTGAGCTCTTATAAAGGAAAACAGGTGACTGGTTACATTGGACATATTCCCTTTGGCAGAGGTGGGGAAACTGCAACTAGTATTTAGCACTTTAATTGAGGTTGGCATTTGCAGAACCAATTTTCTCTTTAAAATTCTTTTCAAATAAGAGGAAACCAAAATAGAAAGTATTATAACTTTTTCCTGCGTCATGTACATTTAACTCCTTCAGAAGATGAGACCGTCCTTTCCTTTGAGTCAAATAGAGCATTCCCATTCTCCCAAACAAATATTCAGTTGTCAAAACTAATGCACACAGGTGTTTAGCATATCAGGGAGAGTAAATGCTTTTGTCAACTTTTAAAACAACTTCCCTCACAATCACCAACACTTTCTAAATAGAATCTGCTGACTTCAAAGCGGGGTCAGCGTTACAGAGTGACTCACTGTTGGATAGAACAAACAAGCTCAACAAAGGCTAGTTCAAGACGTAAATGCGATTTCCTTATTACTAGTGAAAGTTTGATTTGTCACAAAATGGAATGAAAAAGAAAAGCAAACCTGTGTTTGGGGGCTCCTGCTGTCTTAGATGTCCCTGGGCCTCAAGAAATACACACACCCTCTAACAACTGTTTTCCTCCCCTTCCTCTCCCAACTCCTAGAGTGCACAAGATGCATTCAGTTCCTTAGTGAAAATACTCCTGAACCTGATCCAGTCCAGCTCTCATCCACGCCACTTCCCAGAAGCTAGCCCTGCCAAAGTCTCCAGTAACATGCTCACTGCCAAAACGCAATGGCACTTCTCCATCTTGATGCTCCTTGACCTATGTACAGAATTTGACACTGCTGATAACCAATTACACAACTCTCCTTTCTTGGCTTCTGAGTCTCTTTCCTCATTTACTCTGCCTCTCACCTCATCTGCTTTGGAGACCCTTCATCCTTCATCCCCTAGCTTCTTCCACTTTCCATGGGATTCCCCCTATTGCTTTGCAAGTTACTATTTCATGTACAGTTGCCTCACTGATGGCCAAGGCCACGCTTTATTTGTGTTGGAATTTCAGTGCCTAGGCAGTGCTTGCAAAATAACATGAGTTCAAAAAAAGGTTTGTTGAATGAATGTACATATCATATACATCAATTTCTGCATGTACTTCTGTCCTGCACATTGCATCTAGCTGTAAGATGACATGCATGACTGATTCATATTAAACAGAAATTTATCATTCGTCTTTGACGTTTCCCCCACCCAGCATCCATGTATCAGTAAAGAACACTGAAAAATAACATAGCTCCCAGATAAAATTCCTCACTGACTCTTGGTTGTTTTTCAATTTCTATTTCCAGTTCCTAATTAAATCTGCTTTTTCAGTCATGACATTTTCTGAATCTGATTTGCCTCCGTTTCGACTCTTCCAATGGATTTTTTCAGAATAAATAAGAAAGTACTCTGTGTTCAATTGGCATTTTGTATAGTAACTACTCTTTCCAATGTATTGCAAAGTGCAGCCAATTAATATTTGTTGAGTGATGGCCACATGAACAACTGGATTACGAGTAACCTTTCTCAAATGGATCATTAAGATGGTCCACACAAGTGAATTAGCTGTTCCATTGTCTATTTATTTTAGTCATTTTAATGACCAAATCACATTATTTCAGAGGTGATGTAAACAAAGTAAAACAATTTAATATTTTAATGAAAAATAAGAATTTGACTTTAGAAATTGTTAATTTTCTTTTATGGCTTATATGTAATCCATCATCTCCTGTTTGGATAACCATAGACTCATCTCCCCAGATTTCCAAGTTACAGTATTTCTTTCCTGTAAGTCTTCAGTTCTTCTGCCAAAGTTATCATTTTCACCTGTCATTCTGTATACGCCAGACTTTCCTAAGGCCATATCGTTTTTAAACTGTGTCCTATAAATCATGTATAAGGTCTTCTTGCTCAATTTCAAAGTCTTTTATTCCAACTTTTCAAATGCCTTCCTAGCCATTTTCTCTCCTCTTGTATGCCCTCTGACTGAACTACATCATGTGTCTGCTTACTACCCTCTTTCTATGATCATTTCACTTTATATCATCTTCCACTGGATGGTAGATGATAGATAGATAGATATAGGTAGGTAGATAAATAGATAGATAGATAGATAGATAGATAGATAGATAGATAGATAGATTCATTTCCTACAGACATTAAAGAATTATTCAATATAATTTGGTAGTAGCAAGAACCTGCTTCCTAATAACAGACATTTTCTTTTTATCCCATCATTGTAAGCACATCTCTTCCACATTTCTATGGGTCAAAGTCACTTATATTTGAACATTATTTTACTTGGCGGTTTACAAAGTTATCCCTCCTTTTATGCATTCATATTTCTGTTTTATTATCATCAGTTTCTGATTATAAACTTTAAAAGGAAGAACAGGTATTTATTAAACATATCCTAAATAGTCTCCAAAACTGTAATGTAGGGATATAAGCAATTAAAACAATATTTAAGTCTATTATCAAATTATCATGTATGTATCTGAAACTATGTATGTTTCTGAAGCTATAAAAACCAATTAATTCTCCCATGTTTCACCAGTATATTAACTAACCTCGCAATAAAAATAGACCCTTTCCATTATCCAATGGATCTTTTTAGATCAATCATATTTCCCATTTAGTGAAATGTGATGTCTCATGATTTTCCATCACAATCTCTATAACTGGAAGGGATTCTCTTTGATTAACATAGAAGAGTGGTAAGTCACCCGGAAGATCATAATAAGGTACAAGAGTAATCTATGCTGATATATCTAACCTGAGTTTCAAAAATAAATAATTTTAGGAAACTAAAGAGAATACCTTTCCAATTGTTCTGATGCTTATCATTTCTTCTCATTGATTCTTTTAGTTATAAACCATGTACATTCTAAATTTCTTTCTCTGCTTGTTAGAGCCATATTCTTTTGCCCAACATTTTAAATCTTCAATAAAATATAAATGAGCAACAGCTTCCTGCTAACCACAAATTCCCTTTCTTGTTTTGCTTTGTCTAAATGTTCTTGAATGCCCGAAGGACTTTCTCTTCCTGCTTGGCACAGTCCTAAATTAGTCTGAATCACATTCTTCCTACATCCAGTGTACCTGCATTATGATTCCAAGGGTAATTTGTGTCCTTAAACCGTAGTGTGCTTATCATCAATGCTTCAAGAGACTACAGTCTGGCCTTGATCTTGCTCAGTTCATCAAGGCTGCTTGGGGGTGGAACTATTCACTGGAACAATATTGGTTTCCTTCCCGTGACAACTCAGAAATCTATTTCTCAACTAAGTCAGTGATTTCTAATAGTGTTTTTTTTAAATCATATTTCTAAGACAGTGCTGATATAAAAGTGCACATCCACTTTTTTCCCTATTAAGTTCAAAGCATGCAATTCTTTTTACCATCTCTCCTTGAACTTCAATTCTGACTTAAAAATTCAGCCCTTGAGCATCAGCTAAAAACCTTGTTTTGCCTCTGTGTGTTTGTTTTTTTTAAGTGTGTGTGTGTTTCCTTTTCAATGTCTCATTAACAGATTAAGATGTATTATGATTCGTTGAAATAAATAGGTAGACTTTGCCTTGCTTATTGCTCATTCATGCTTTTATCTTCTCTTGGCTAGATTACCCTAATTTTGGGTCACTTGATCTGCCAAAAAGCCTAATTATAAACTTTGTTTTGTGCAAAATCCCCACTGTCTACAGGGTGTGGTGTAGAGACACTCAAAACCATTCTTGAGATGTCATAGTATTACTGTACATTCTTTTGTAAATAAATAGATTTACTTTAAGAAATTGTTTATGTTCTACAAGTTTGTTTTTGTAGGTAACTATTTTTTATGTTCATTTCTAGATACCAACATGATAGCTATCCTCTCAGCACAAAGTCGTTGTCACAAGTACACTGAAGATAGTTACCATTCTCCTAAATTCTTTGAAATTCCTGGTTAATAGAAGCTTGCCTTGGGGCAGCCGGTTAGCTCAGTTGGTTAGAGGCGCTGTGCTCTTAAGGAGGTTGCCGGTTCAATTGCCACATGGGCCAGTGTGAGCTGCACCCTCCACAACTAGAGTGAAATAATTACTTGACTTGGAGCTGATGGGTCCTGGAAAAACACATTTAAAACAAATAAAAGTTAAAAAAAAAAAAAAAAGAAGCCTGCCTTGAGTTAAGTCTATGCAAATTTCAAACAACTAATTACAATGTGGAAAAAGTTGCCAGAGCCTTCATTTCACATCATGTATACAAAAATATGTTTTATGTTTTATGCATTCTACTTTTTATATGCTAAGTTGGTCAAGTCAGTTTGGATGTGACTGAACACCTTAGAAACGGAGAGATTTAATCCACAATGTATAAATGACCAAGTAAACATTGGAGATAGGAGTTTCTCAAGACACCGATCATACTTCTCACTGTCTTATCTAAAAGCTTAGATCTCAAAGGACTTTAGCTCTAGATCAAGACTTGACACTCTCTCACTAGCTGGATGACACAGGGCAAGTCAGCTAATCTCTTTGTGTCTCAGTTCCCTTTCTATAAAATTGGAGAATTGGACCAGAGCAGCAATTGTCAGTTCCATCTGATATGTCTAGGTCAGAGTATGGAGTTCCAGCTCTGGCACCAGGTACAGCAGGGCCAAGCCCCCAGCCTACATCTTCTCTCATGAGCTGCTGCAACCAGAGGGGTTGTGTGGCACAAAAGTGGTAGCCCTGAGGACTCAGGGAGATAGGGAGGTGGGGAACGCCTGGAAGAGTTAATCGCCAAGATATCTTCAAGGATATAAATTCTTCTACCTAAAGTGAATCATCAGAAAGAAAAAGGATTAGTAATTTTTTTCAAGAGACTGAGATTCTGAAAATTAAACCTAGAATATGCCACGTAAAACATTAATGCAGGTTTTTGAGGATTGGATTACGGAACTCTGAGAAGGACATGTAAGAAACATTATCACATTGACCACTTTCACTCAAAGGAAGTACATCAGTAGAATATCAAGAGTGTTCTAGTTTTTCAAAACATAGCCCTTGACTAATGAAGCAGCACACATTCTACTGAAGGAGGCAGACATGTTTTCAAACAATTAAAATGCATGTGCTGCATGAGATTGAGACAAACTTTGCATAGGGGGTAGGGGGATCACCTGAGAAGGATTGTGAAGCATGAGTAGGAGTCCATTAAGAAATGAAAGGTGTTATGGGCCAGCCAAGAAAAAGAAATAGATTTGCACAAAAGTTCTCTTGTGTTTGAAAAAATTCGAGAAGTTCCCGGAACCTAGAGAATTAAAAGGTTGGGAGTACCATCAAAATCTGAAAATGGGTAGAAAGCAGGTTCTTCTAGGACAAAATAAAGAGTTTGGATTTTATCTGATAGGGAACAGGAATCCTTGATGATGTCTGTTTTTATAGTACTTTTTTTCTCAAAGACGCTTTTTTTTTTCTTTCTTTTTTTTTTTTTTTTTTTTTTTTTTTTTTAATGACTACAACTGTTTTCGAAGCAGAGAGGAGCAAATCAAATGGAGGGCCATTTTGACTGTACCTTGGCATGAGGCTGGGAGGTCGTTAGCTGAGTTACTCTGAAAAATGGAAGGAGAAGAATTTTGAGTTCTTAGATAAGGAGATCAGGAGTAGGGAAATGAGGGGAAGGGAGAATCCAACAAGATAAGAAAATCACACACACACACACACACACACACACACACGCAAAGGCTCATAAACATGTTAGTAAATATCTACCAGGTAAAGGAAAATGCAGGATATTTTAAGAATAACTTTTTCTCTGCTCCATTTGAAATTATTTGTATTGCTAATGTTTAATCCACTCTTCAACCTTTCTCCCAATTCTCCAAATTTCTACTAAACTTGTATTTATGTAAGTAGATATTTTAATATTTGTGAAAATCAAGAGGTGGGCTGATTAGTGATATATGACACATAGAAGCTGAGGTGACTTGAGACTTTAACTCTCACAAGCATGTCTCTTAGAGAGGGTTTTGGTCAACAGGTCATGTCATTAGGGGAGAGGAAGAGTTTCTGCAAATTTTATCTAGAAGTCGAGGGCAGGGGTGGGGGTAGTAGAGGCCCAGCTAATCTTTGCTGATAGTAGGGTTTTCGGTAAGAGAGTTACGTGACCAAATTTAGTGTTAGATAGATAATTTACAAGTATGGGAATAAACAAAGACTATAAAATTTGAGATTGTGGGATAGATAGTACAAGAAGCAGTCTGACACTGAAGTAATGAAATGTAGCATTTGAAGCAAAGGTAGGTGTCAGTAAGGTCATCAAAGTATTTAGCTTGATAGACCTGGAAAGTGGTACTTGTGAGAGGGAATGTGCTCTATACCAGGGCAAAGGGGGAGGGGAGGGGTGATGAATTAGATTTAGAATGTGTTAACTTTAAAGAAGAAATGCCCATTAGAAGAGTGTGTATACACCTAAAGAGACTTCGTATTCAATAGTACTTGATTTAGTAAAAAAATGAAACATAGTGCACTTACTCCCTCTTATTGAGTTACCTGGTCCTCTCCCTTTCTTTCTTCCCTCCCTCCCTCCCTTCTTTTTTTTCCACTTCCCTCCTTAGTCTCTCTTTCAAAAAATAGTTATTAAAGAAAATGAAAACTTTCTATTGTTTGCAACTTTTTCTAAATTATCCTTTTCAAAAGTTATTTTATACATTAATTTTGTATGAAACTTGAGAAAACATTTGCTCACCTATATATTAATTGAATTGCTGCCATTTTGATATGGTGAGAGCTGTCATTATTTTTCAGGGTTTTTATTGTTATCATTAGAAGAAAATTGCTCCTGTTATAAATATTTTGTAAATATCACATTTCTCATATCTTTCTGTCTTGAGGGGAAAGTTATTCTTAAAGCTATTCTCTATACTTATCTATTAACATTAATTTAATTCCTTAAAACTGTCTTCTCTTTTTTCTATTATCGTTGTAGCTGCTCTTCTCATATGAATTAAGGCTTTCTCAGATTCTCTGACTGAACTACCCAAATGTAAATAGCTGATTGGATCATGTCACTATGCATTTATGAAGCTTTAATGACTTTTTGGCTTTCATAGTCATCTTAAAAATGTTATATAAATGCTCCGTTAGAATCATTTAAAATTCAATTTATTAAGCCAGCTATTTTCCCAGAGAGAAAAATAAAAAAGTTTGGGAGAACCACTGTGAAAAGGGATAGAAACATGCAATATATCTGTTGTTTTTTCTTTAAATTACAAAAAAAAAAGACTTTATTAATATACTTTAATTAGAATTTTCACTGAAAACATTTGAATTTGTGAAAGCAATTAGAAATCATTTTAAATTATCTTTTTAGAAATTAGGATAACTCTTAAAGACATGATTTTGTACATGATATATACTTAACATAATAGTAAGATAGTAAAATTGTGGTAATTATAAAAGTGTAATGCTTATAAAACATTAATTTTTAGTGAAGAGCTAAAATGCTCGCAGACACTGGTAACAGATATGAGGAATAAATTTTATTGAATGAAAATAAGATACACTACCATTCCACTAATGATTAAATACTATGGGTGTTCCTATAATGTCCACAGGAAGTTGACGGTTAGTAACCAACTTCATTTATTTTTCAGAAAATCCATTCCTATAGATCAGAACATTTAAAATGTTAACAACTTTCGTTGATTTTTTTAAAACCTAAAAATAATACAGCAGAGGACCTAGGGCTTGTTATAATAATTTTATCTCTTGAAATTTCTAACTAAAATGTTCTTTTTATTATTTAGTTGATGCAAAAATAGGACAATTGACATAAATTATCTTCATGTAGATTTTGAGATATATTTATTCTTTAAAAAGTACTTTGAAAATGGTAGTCACTACTTAGAAGTTATCCAATTAGTTTTAAAATAGCTAAATTTGAATGCCATTTGCATTATGGATTTCTTCTAAAGAACTCAATGTATTTCATTATATGCATAATATAAATCAACAATGAGACAATAGATACTCACAGAATACGCAGAGATAAAATAATAAAGGTGGTTATTCCCATTAAACAGAATCCTTAAAATATTTACCCAAAGTCTTACAAGAAGCCAGTTGTCAAACTAAGAAAAACGACATATGCAGTAGTCCAGTATAATGATCCGTTTCTAAGACCATGCAATTTTCAAAAGTTTTCCCATATATGTGTAAATGATATTCCAAATCCAACACCGTTCCACACCCCACCCCTCACCACCACCAGCACCACCTTTCGGGAGGAAAATCTCACCGTTTGGTGAGTGGTGAACAAATTCTCCAGAATGCCATCTAAGTTCTTATAACTAGTACCTCTTCCATAAGCCTTTTATGAAAAGGTCACTGCCATTCAAACTCTCCCTTCTTTCTCCCTTGTATGTTTGTATGTGTCACTCAGCACCCTTCCTCCTATCTGGAAAGCCGTCAAGAACTTTAATCTTAAGAGTCAGTTTCAGTTCTGTTTAATGAACCAGTCATCAGGGTTCTCAAGAGCCATAGTATAAACCTGTGTGTGCCTTTTTCTTCCCCTCAGACTAGGAATGCTATTACCACAAAAGCTAGCCATTGGGAAATAGTCTTAGAACCGTTAACTAAAAGTTATAGAGCCCTAAAGCCCACCCCACAGCTGATTCCTGGGTATACAGGCATTCTGTTTTAACTCTGTAAGTCTATTGACACTTATATAATTAAGTTTATTAACTTAAGAGAAATCACTGAAAACCCTTCCTTTTTTCACTTTTACCCAGAATGTGGATACTATTGGTATTAAATATTTTGGTTAGCCTCCCAAAAAGAGGACATAAATTTACAGATCCCTCAAACATCTTCTGTTGTTTCATTCCTCCCTCCATCCTTCCCCCAGGATATTATCATATTTGGCAAGATGGGGTTCAATTTCACTTACAATGATGGAATTAAACAGCCCATCTAGGGTTTGGAATCCATACAGTCTTAGAAGCATAGTTAAATTTAATCAGATATTAGTCCATAAAATTAATAGTTCTACATTTGGAACTAAAACAGATTTTTGAGTTTCATTTGACATCTCAAGAGTGAGTTAAAATAAATATGTAGTAGAGCACCAAGCCCATTAAACCAAAATAGTTAGTGTTCATATTTTATATTTTATGGTTTTACAGTGTTATAAATTGCTAAGATATATTTCAATTTTAGCATATATGCATATTATATACAAAATGATAGAAAACAAAGTAAAGAAAGCAGTGTGGGCATTTGGAATACAGGAAGAAGCAATTATGCCACAAATTATGTTTACTGCTAATGAATTATAAAAAATATGTGGTGTATGTAGTTGACGCTGTGGTGAGTCTTTTTGGAGCTCAATTACCCCTTAAACTATAACAGGACATTTTAGATTTTTTTTATATCAACTTTTTAACAAATGGAATATGCCTGTATTCAGATAAACTATATGCCTTGATTTTTTCAACACAAGTTTACCATGTTGTAGATGATCAACTTCAAACTTTAGGGATTGATTCTTTATCTCATCGTTCAGCTATTTCTTTGACTATCATATACCAAGGGTGCCCCCCCAAAAATGTATACACATAACTTGTATTCATCTTTTGTTATCGGTATATATTGAATATTACAATTTTAATGCAGTTTTTTCCTTTCTTAAAATGTGTATACATGTTTTTGGCACCCTCTGCATATTTTAGAAAGGCTTTCCCTATTGAAACACCACTCCCAGTCTTCCCATTCCACAATCCTATCCCCAAATATAATTTTTTAATTTCTTGTTACAGTCTCACATATTTTAGGAAAACTAACTGCAAAGTTTTGAGGCAAAAATAATCATAAAACTAGATTCAACATTTATAAGTCTCTTATTGCCAATTTGATAAATAAATAAAAAAATTGAAGCTATTTTGTTCTTAACAATTTTTAGTAGAATTCTCAATTCTATGAGTCAGTATAAGACATTCACTCAAACATCACCAGTCATGGCTTTTTATACAGAACAGAGAAATTGTGTTTCCGGTCATCCATCAGAATAGTAGGCATTCGTATCACTGCTTTCCTCCTCAAATATGGTGGGACACTCAAAAGAAGTTTTCCACACATTGTCAGTTTTCTGGAGCAACACAGACTCTGCATTTTTCTGAATTCTTTGGAGAAGCTTTTGTTTTTTGTTTTGTTTTGTTTCTCATTGTAGTTGTGTATAGAATTACTATCTGGGGATCCACAGTCTTATCAGGCATGGCTGAGAAAAAAATAGGAAGGAGATAAAGGAGTGTGTCTTTACATTTATGATAGGAAACTTGAGTTTTCCCGATGTATAAAAGAAGCAGCATATGAGATGCGTAATTCTCTACTTTGTAGTAGGTGTGAAAGGGACACTAACATTTTTTGTACCCTGAAGTTGACTGTGCCAACAGACACATAATCTTTGTTTAATTTAATTTCAAAAATAACTGTCAGGTAATTTCCTGAGTTTTTAAAAATGTGTAATATAAAATAATTAAAGAAAAAAGTTAGCAAGTATTATATAGAAGAGAAAATGTCTTTCGCTGTTACCATTTTAATGAAAGTTCTTCCAGTTTACCATTTTGTAGACTTCTATTCCATTGTTTATTCTATGAACGAATATATGATTCTTATAATTTCCAATAAGTTAGTTATTATATATAGTAACTTTATCATTTACTCAACATTTTAAATATAAGCTACTTCTGCATTATTATATTATTGGCATATACAATTAATAACTGAATAGTGTCTCTTGCTGTGGAGTGAATAATTAACTATTTCTCATGAATTTTAAGTTGTTACTAAATTTTCACTACTGTGGATATTCCTAGAATAAAACTCTTTGTCATAAAATCTTTTTTATTTGTTTGTTGTTGTTGTTGCTTGCACTTAGGATTATTTCCTTAGTGTAAATTGTCAACAGAGAAACAAATGGGAAAGGGAATAGTAGTAAAAATGCTAATAAAATAAAAACAGTAATTAAAATTTATATTTGCATTTTAAATTAACAAAAACAATTGTCTTAGAGACAAGACTAGTAAAACTCTAATTCTGTTATTCTCATACAGTGCTGGTGGTATCTTAAATGAGCACAACTCTTTGGAAAACAATCTGAATTATAACTTTTTATATCCAATGACTTAACATTACATTTCTGGGGATGTTCCCAAATAAAAGAGTGCAAAAGACGGAAGTATATCTAGCACAAAAATGATCACTGCAGCTTTGTTAATTTCTTGATTACTTCTAATCTTATAAGTGAAAATTACTCTTTTATTATTATAAGAACAATACATCTTCAGGGTAAACAATTCAAGCACATAAGAACAAAACACACCCTCCAGTTCCATTCCCTAGAGGCAACTGCTCCTAACAACCTTCTATGCGGCCTTCCTAAAAATTTTTTATTCACATCTATGAGAACACATATTTCTTCTTATACAAGTTTACACCATACAAATTGTTCTTCAATTTGCTGTTTTCACTTACTGAATATCTTAAACAGCTTTCCATTTCAGTGCATACAGACCCAACTCATTTTTTCAAATGGCTCAATAGTTTTCCATCGCATGGCTGCACCATACTTTATGTATCCAGTACTCTTTTTGAGTTTCATGTATTTTTCTCTATAATAAGGAATGTTGCTAAGAGCATCTTTGCAAATAAATCTTTCCACATTTACAAGTATAATTGTAGAATATTCTTAGCAGTAGGATGGCTAAGTATAGGGTATATGCATTTTAATTGGGTACACTGTTGCCTAATTGCCCTCCAAAATCAATCTACATTCCCACCAACAGTATTGGACAATGCCTGTTTCCTCATATCCTTTACAACACTGGGAATTCTCAGATTTTTAAACCTTTGTCAACATGACAGGACTTCATTTTATCTACAAGCATTGGAATTCAGTAGAAAACACACCACCAGCTACGAAAAGATAAGCACTATAACAGGAGACAAAATATGCATTGACAAACCACTTTTGCTCATTTCACAGATTAGGAGACTGAGATCCAGAAAAAAAAGACTTTCCAATGTCAAACAACTATTTCCAGACAGAACACGGACTATAATAAGACTGGACTACAGGTACAATATTATTTCCAAGATGACATACAAGTATAATGCAGCTGCACATACAATGTAACGTAAACCGTGGTACAATACAACTGATTGATTTGTCATCTTATCAGTGGAAATCTCTTCTAACTAGCATAGCAAGAATTGATATTTATAATGAATGACTCAAAAATATTCACTTCTGTTCTCTCTGGTTTTTAGATTTACGTGTGTTTAGTGTTCAATGTATTTTGTTCCAACTCTTTGAAATTAATCATAGATGTGTGTTAGATTTGGAAACCAGAAATTGAATTTCCAAAGCAATCCCCAACTTATCCAGATACAAAGCATTTATTATAAAATACTGGAAAAGGAGGAGACGAGAAACAGAACAGAGCCAAGATTAAGTCTGATTTGAATAGGGTCCACACAGCTGTGTGTCCTCTGTATTTCCATTTTTTATTACAATATGAGCATTTTCTCATGTCATTAAATAGTCTTTGAATCCTGAATTTTAATGCCTGCAAAGAAATTTATTAATTTATTAAATTACCTTTTAGTTTGTTTCCATATTTTCATATCATGAATAATGCTGCAAAGATTAATCTTATTTTTAACTTTTTTGTCTGTATCGCTAATGATTATCCTAGAAAAAATCTGTAGGAGTGGGTTTATTGGGTCCATGGATATAGAAAGTTTGAAGAGTACAAATGGCTTTCCTGAAAGACTAGTCCCAATTAAAATCCCTATCCAGAGAGTATTAGCATGTTTATTTCACTTCAATCCTCCAAACCTTGAGCATCATCATTCCGTTGAAAGATTTGTGAAAGGGAACTTACAGGTAATGATATTAAGGATCTTCCCACCCCGCCCTCCTCCCCCATTTTCCAAACTTTATATTTTGTTATTTTAATTTATATTTAAGTGGATTAAGTTTGGTTGTCTATGTATGGCTATGGCATGAAACAAATTGACAGCCATTAAGTATAAAGCTGCAAGATCCTAGAACTATAACATGAAACTGGTGAGGGTAGGTATTAGTTTCATGGGAGGCTTCATAGAAGGATGAGCTTAGATTATCCTTTTTCTTTTTTTTTAATTGTGGAATATTGGGGAACAGTGTGTTTCTCCAGAGCCCATCAGCTCCAAGTCACTGTCCTTCAATCTAGCTGTGGAGGGCACAGCTCAGCTCCAAGTCCAGTTGCTGTTTTCAATCTTTAGTTGCAGGGAGTGCAGCCCACCATCCCATGTGGGAATTGAACCAGCAACCTTGCTGTTAAGAGCTCGTGCTGTAACCAACTGAGCCATCTGGCTGCCCCTAGACTATCCCTTGAAGGATTGATAGAATTCAAGTTACCAAAGAGGAGGAGGCACCGGAAAAGCACAGACAGAGACTCAGAAGTTCTAATGAGAAAACATCCTTTAGGAACAATTGTTCTGATAAACTGAATTAAATCAAATAGAGCTAGTTTGAGTATAAAATCTCCTTGGTGGTTTTATCCTCTCATCTCACTTAAAGTAAAACTCATACCTTTGAGTGGCCTTCTCCATCTCCTTTCTCAAAATTATTGAATTAATATTACTAGGAAAGTGAATGTGAATAAAGTAGGTAACATTTTAAATTTCCAAAACCACATTTCCTCTGGTAGGAGACCACCTGCTCTCCACAGACCTTAGTTTTCAAAAGAATTCTCCTCGCACGTTATGCCATGCCTGCTGATTTGCAGAAAACCCAGTACACTCATGGTTTCTTAATTTTTTTCCTGCATTCTTAATCAACACATCACTAGGCAGAATCTTCCTTAGGTTGCAGAAAACGAGCTAACAGTTTTCAATTCAGTGCTTCCAATAAAATTATTTTGCTAAATAAAAGTTTTTTGTTTTTTTTTTCTCAGTGAACAGAGGGGAGAAAAATTTTCATAAGCCTGTTTTTAGAGATTATGTCTTAATTAGCTGTCTCAAGTATAGAGTCCCCCAATCCATCTGTAAACTAGTATTCAAATCTGACCACCTCATGTGCAAACAGATTAAAAAATGGAAAATAAAAGGCAACCATCTGGATATCTGATATAACACCAAAAGTCGGAGTCCTTAAAACATTCTGTTTACATTCAGTTTCCTCTTACTTATTCATTCATTTTTGTACTTTCATAGTCTATGTCCAGAAAGAATTTGTGGTTTTGCATGATTTCACTCCCAACAAGACTCATTTTGTGCTAGAGCCACAATCACCTTTTCTCACTCTTCAAAATGCATTACAATACATAAAATTGTTCGTAGAAGCTTTCTTTGGAATAGCCCCAAACTGAAAGTAACACAAATGTCCCTGATACGTCTATACAATTGAATACAACTTAACAATAAAAAGGAACAAACTCTTGATACATGTAACAACTTGAATGGGTCTCAAGGGTATCATGATTAATGAAAAAAGCCAATCTTAAGAGGTTGCATACTATATGATCCCATTTATAGAACATTCTCGAAATGAGGTAACTATAGAGATAGAGGATGAATTAGTGGTTCCCGGGGAATAGAAACAGGGGTGAGGCTCTAAAAGGAAAGCACCAGAAAGAGATTTTGAGGTGAGGGAGCAGTTCTGTACCCTGATGGTAATGGTTGCACAAACCTTAAATGGGCCAAATTGCATAGAACTAACACACACACGCACACATGCATGTAAAAACTGGTGAAAATAGAATAAGAACTGTAGTATTATACCAATTTCATTTTTTGTTTTTGTTTAATATTATACTCCAGTCGTATAAGATGCTACCATTGGGCCCTCCCAATGATTTAAAAAAAAAAAAATCACTCTATTCAGATTATGTACCCTTTTTTGCAACTTCCTGTAAATCTATAATTATTTTAAAATTAAAAGTTTAAAAAAGTGCACCAGGGTCTTCATCCATGTTTTCCCTCTGCTGGGGCCATCTGTGCCTTGCCTTCGACCCTTTGATTCCTTGACCACTGCCAGGAAAGTCTTCCTTGGCTCCCCAGATTAGCTTTGTTTCTCACTGTTATATGTTCTCATGATACTTCATATTTCTTCTCTGGACTTAGCACATGGCCATTAAATAATTTCATTAGTGTAACATAGGATTTAATACCTGCCTTCCTGAGGCTATACATTTTTAAAAGGCACCATGTTCACTCCTATGTCTTTAGTAGCTGATATATTCCTTAAAATGCTGTAGGTCCTTCGTCAATATTTGTTGAAATAAGGAATGAGAGTGACACAGCATGTAAGCAAGCACTTCTGTAAGTCACAGCCGGGGAATTTCAGTCAGACTATGAGACGAGATCCTGGGGAAAGTTAGTACATAGCTAATAAGAGTCCCTCGTGTTTTATACAGATATCTGGTACCATAAAGAGTATAAACATTAAAGCATACCATGCAAAACACTCAGTTCATTTGGAATCGATCAAACGTGGTTATTTGATTATTTCTACCTTGTCGAGAACATTTTGATTATTTTATTTGGCATTGGTAAAATAGTCTCCATCCGTATTTTCTGTCCTCTGCGGTTTTCCCCAACAAAATACGTTAGAACAAATTCTGATAATGAAGACATTCCTGCTTTTCAGTGGCTTTCAAAGCTGTTACTGCCCCCAGGGCCTAGATAAAACATCAAGGAAATAATGCATCGTTGACATTCTGACACCTCCTTTTCCAACCCATCTCCTATCTTCAGGAACCTACTTTCTCTCAACTCAGATTATTTTGTTTCTTCATACTGCCTTCTATCTTCCATTATGGCGCATGTGCACACACATACACACACACTCACAATTGTCCCTCCTTCCTTTTCCCATATGTCCCCCACAGATCTCCATTCCTCATTGTGCAGATCAGCCCATAGGAGGAAAGAATCTGACTACACTGATTAAAGTAATGAATGGCATATATCTCTAAAACAGGGGAGAGAAGATATGTTTGGACAGAGGCAGTGGTTATCTAATCCAGCTCATTGTTACCCATTCCCCCATCAAATGTCAGAACAACAGGGATCTGGATAGGAGCATGGCAGCTCCTTTCTGAAACTTTGCCAACTTTTAAGCTACAAATCAAATGAAAAATATGAGACATCTGGACATATAAAATTTTGCAATGCTAATGTGTGTGTTCCTGAAACAAATATACAAAAAAACACATATGAGATCTCAATCTCTTTTACAAAATTAGTTCAGAGAGAGATACGTAGTGAGAATAAGGGTACTGGGAGAAGCCAAATGCCAAACACCAGGAAAATTCTATAGGAAGTCAAGCATGACAAAGAAATATTTCTAAAACAAGTCCTTATGTAAGAAAATTTGATTTTATTTCAATGGTGGTTTAATTCAGAATAGCGAGATGACAAGGACAATTATGCACTACTTGCTTTCTCAGACATTATTTTAATATCGTAAATTGAGCATTTTTGATGTTTATTGGTTTACTTATGGAAATCACACCATATTTTTATCATCAATTACCTGAATCATCATTTCAGACTGATAGTAGAAATAGTAAGCATGGTCCATGGGAGAACTAAGTAAAGGCTAACTGTGGATTAATAACACTGTTACTATAGAAAAGAAAAATTTTAAAACAAATTTGCTCATTAGAATTTTTCAGAAAACTTTTTCTCCCAGAATAACAAATTGCCTTTTGCATTCCATTTCTCACTTGGCATTTCTCTTTTGAAGGAGACAAAGATTACACTTGAAAGTATTGCCATGCACTGACCCATAGTGGTAGCAAATTATGGAGAAAGAAATAGACCATATTCCTTTTTTTTATTCTCTGGTTTCATTTACGTGCAAATTTCTTCTCTCCAATTTGAAATCATGCAAATTAATTTCTTTTCAAGTATAAACCACCCATCTGTCCCTTTTGTTCTCCCTTAGGTCAGCTTGCAACTCACTATTGAAAATAAAGTTAATATCCTTAACCTATGTGATAACTATACAGGAAAAACATGATTGTAGGACAAAAAAATATAACAAAAACATCAACATTTATTCTCCTACATTCATGACACTCGTTATCAGAACCAAAAAATGATCACAATAACAGCAAAAATACAGACTCTGACAGGCAAATAGATTGTGCTCCAAAAATATTTTATTTCCAAGTAGGTTCTTTAGAGTATTAACACTTATACTAGAAATAATGTTCTACATCATAGCTAGGATCCTCAGGCATTCTAATAAATATCTATTTAGTCCAGAACCATGGGAATCAGTCACACAGGGTACCGGGATGAATAAGGAAGGAGAAAGAAGAGAGAATGGAAGAGTAAAAGTTTATTCACCTCTATGGTACAGGCCTGAGTACATTTTTGAAAAAACAGAGTTCACCTTTGTACCCCTCCTATCTGCCTTGTGATGTCCCTTCCAACCTTTTGGTTCCTTTAGTTTTTGATTTCTAGGCACTTGCACATTTATTTTCCCCAATGACCCACATTATAAATATCTAGACAAATTTGTCCCCGTGAACCATGTGCTCCATGGTAAAAATGTACCTATCACTGGTCAGAAAGGTCCATTCTTTCAGGTAATATTTGTTCATTATTAAATCTCCCACGTCTAGACTATTGCCTCTCATACATTATTAGTTAGTCAATAAATATATGTTGAGTGACTAAATGAGTGAGGTATCTCTGATATCACCACCATGTGAAGAAGGAATTTCTAAATTAGGGAGAACCTATACTTGCATTGGTTTGGTGTTTTTAGCTTTGTTAGAATTCACCCATAATTAATGTTGTTCTCACTGTATTATACGGATCCGGTATAAAAAGTTATTCTATTATCAATAGTTTAAAGTGAAATCTAGTGGCTTTCTCAAATTCTGTAATAACATTAATAATAATAACAATAATAATAACAATAACAAGTAACACATATAGCACTTACTGTGTGCCAGGCATTTTGCTAAGTGTTTCTCATATTTTAATTTATTTAATCTTCTTTTTAGATTTCTCAGCATTTTTCTAAACATGAAATAGAATTAACAATTCCTACCCACCAGGATTGATAATTGACATTGGAAAATTTTCTTTTTAGAGGTATTTTTAATATTGACGATACTTGTATTATCAAAGCTGGTAGGTAGCGTGGCATGATGACTTTAAGTTTTTTCCTTACCAGATATGCCCAAACTCAGTTAACACTGAGATAACTGGTTAGCTTTGGAACTGTAGACCGTCAATACAAAATCCAAACCTGCATATTACACTACATACTTTTAATGCCTTTTAAAAAAATTTTATTCTCTGATCACTTTACCTGCTACATGATAAAATAAAATAGTAGTTTAGTGAGATCTCTCTTGAAAATAAATGATTTGACTTCAAAAACAAGAAACCATGAAAACTACATTTCTTTTTTTGTAATTAATTCCTTTATGTGATCTAAATCGCCACCTACTAAGTAAGTTGTTAATGAAATTTCCGGTAGTGTCCATAACCCTCTTGCTGCCCATTGTATCTTTATTTATTTTGGTGTTCTATCTTCTCTCTCTCTCTCTCTCTCTCTCTCTCTCTCTCTCTCTCTCTCCATATATATGGAGATAAACGATAAACATATATACTCAATTTTCCTTTTCCTCTCTTTTGTATGGCTTTTCCTTTCCCATTTTTTATCATAGAAGGTGTTTTTGTAAACTATATATATCTTATATATATATACAAAATATATGTATAATATATATATTATACATATAATATATATAATATATATAATATTATATATAATATATATAATATATTATATAATATATTATATATATGTATTATATATATACGTATATATATGTATATGTATATATATATATATATATAATAGCTATCTACTCAAGCCCAAACAGTTTTCTATTCAACATTTTTGCTATTTCAAAAGCATTCATCAGTCATTTTAGAACTTGGTCTATTTGTTGCTGCATTCATTAGCTTCAATGCATGTTCCTGACCCTTTTTCAAGTTACAACTCAATCTCATATCACACTTCTCTTTCCTTGAGAGTTTCATGCCAATTTACTGATTTTCTTTTCAGAGTATATATTTTTTTAGGTTATGAAATAATTCAACTTGTAGATTTTTTAAACAATACCAAAAGGTAACAATAAACAAAAAACATATTCATAACAGCAACGATAACCTTGCATAATGCTGTATGAACCCAAGTACACAGGACTAAAATATGTAAGAGATTGAATAATTCCTCACTCTTTAGTTATCCAGATACTAGAGGGGTCTACCACTGAGATTGTACGTTCATATCTCCCATTTCTCTTTTTGCCAATGTAGTCCAAAACCCAACAACTATCAAAAAATGGAATACAGCCTTTATCTTTAGCTTCAGAAAATGCAATGTATAAACTGGAGAAAGTTTACAAAAACACCTTCTATGATAAAAAAACGGGAAAGGAAAAGCCATACAAAGGAGCGGAAAAGGAAAATTGAGTAGTGCCATCTTTCCACTTCCTTCTAGCTCTTAGAGGCCAAAGAATGACATGAATGACATTAAACCCAAAGACAAAGCCTAAAACCACTGTGGGGGCAAAGCCCCAAAAAGCAGTTTCCAGGCTCTCAGCCTCACATAGAAAGGTGCTGGCTCAGGTAGTAAATGGCCATCAACTGTGATCAGATGGCCATCAGCTGTGGCTAGTTGGCCGTCAGCTGTAACCAGTGAGCCATTGGCCAGTAATACAACAGACGTGGCTACGCTAGCAGAAGAAATGGGGGCTAGCAAGAGCGGATTGCAGAGAGGTGGATGCCGCCGGTGAGAATATAGTGATATGACTCCCCTACTTATGGTTCCGTGGGTGTTCCTTTTTGGCCTCACCATGTCCTGCGTTGTTCTGTGGGGAGCGGGACCTGAGACCCTGCCGGACGCCCCGCACCACAACCACTCATAGTACAATAGGGATATTTGAGATTTAGTTGATAAAATAAATCAATGTGGATACATAATCTATGTGAGTACAGTGGCTGTGGATCAGGATGTTTATCATCAGGGAATTTGCAGTCTTTACTTCACCTAGTCTAAAGGAAAACAATGAATTAGACCCCTTAACCAAGTGGAATGCTAACATAATGACTACTCAACTTACTCTCTGGACTCTTGGATCCCCGAGCCTTTCTTTGATGGTGCTTAGCTGGCAGCACTTTTGCACCAGTATTCGGAGCATCAATATTTATTGAACATACAATACAGCAAATGAAGAAGGTGCAGAAAATTAATTTAACTATGGATGGATCACAGTATATCACTTATACATCTTCTGTGGAGAAGTTTAAAAAAAGAAATCCATGATTACAGTTTGTTTTATTTGTCAAGTGTAGGACACAAATTCCTCCCAAGGTTTCTGACTAATCAACTTTGCACTTTATCACTCTAGAGTGATATGCTTTGTGTCTTCTGTTTTGGTATGACTCTTTGGTATTGTTTTAATACTGGATCTGTTTCATGATTAAGTAGTGAAATAGCTTTGGCGAACAGTGTCATCTATGGTGAGCACTGTGGTATATTTTTTATTTAATCAAAGGAGAAATAATGAACCACTTGCTTCTAAAGAGGAATTACAAAACAAATATAGTTTAAAAATTACCTTAGAAAATATTTTGTCCCTACGAATTTAATTTGGGAAAAGATTGAACTCAAACCAATATATCAGACTTTTAAATATGTTTAAGTACTGGGTGTTATAACAAGTCACTGAGTTTTTATTGCTACCCTGTGAGTAGCAGCACCAATCTGTTGGCCTGGACTTTGACCCAGGCCCCTTGGGACTCATATTCCAAATGTTTGACTGTTATAATAAAGTTTGAGATTAGAAGCAAAAGACTGTAAGTGAAAGTCACAAATTGTGGCTGTTGAAGAAAAGAGATGTCCTTTCTGAAGCAGCAGCTTTAAGTTTTTTTGTTTGTTTTGTTTGTTTTGTCATTACTTCTTATGCCATAAAACTAAAAACAAATATTATTTCCTTTCAAGACAATGAGTAATTTAGCCTCTTACTTTGGAAATCTTTACACTAATGTGCTATATTCAAACACATGTTTTAATACTCAAAAGACTCAAATGAGTTCTAAGTGAAACATGAATGGTTTATGGGAATTTATAAATTCGTCATTAAATGTGAAAAAACAGCCCAACTTTTGAATGACACTGTTTATCATTGTTGACTCATATACAGTAAATCCTTTATTTTTGTCTTTTGGGTTTTAATTCTTAGGCTTGATTATAAAAAGGAAAGTAGGCAATTTAGGAATAGCCAAATATTATTTTTCTGACTTTCCCCCCCTCTCTATGTTTCCATAGTTCAATCATAAAGTGGAAAAGATTGATGTGAAAAGTCTAATCAAAAGTACAGTGCAAAAGTCCCTCTAAATTGATACCCATAAAATTCAATTTATTAGCTACAGTGTCATTTGCAAAACTTTTCCATTGGTATCTTGGGCCAGTCTTCTCAGTATTTGATTTAATGAAAGGTGCTGGACAGATATTTGATCCTGCACAAGCCAGCAACTTAGGCCCACAGCAAGCGATTGCATAATACATGCAGTTTTGTAAATGAGCCCTGCTGTTTGCAAGGTGGTGCTTGGAGATTGTGCCTGCCTCAGGGCGGGCCTCAGCCTATGGTTGTCTTGGCTTGTGTGTGTGGGGGGCAGCCGGACAGTATTGGTGGTAGTGAAAGCCAATCTTCATTGCATTACCCAAGTGTCAGCTTAGAAGACAGGGTGCCTTTTCTAATTCATCTACCCAGAAGGGTGCGCTTTCTCAGAATGGTCTGCCCACACATCAGAAATGGTGACTTTAGTAATGAACATGCAGATATTGTGCCTATTGTGACCTTGATTAGGGCCAAATAACCATTTCTACTGGAAACATAACAAAAGGCATGCCATGAAAATAACTGTAGCTCCTCTTTTGCATTGAAAATGGTAAATCTTACTTATTATTGAAAATTAAAATATTTTGTTTAGTTTTACAACATACTTAAGAGTCTTTTATATATTGTCTACATGAAATAATATAGCTAAAAGTAACATATTAAATGTTAACTAAATGTAATTTGGAAACTTTGGTATTTTTAGGTAAGTTTATACTTTATTATTTTAAAATGTTACTGTTGAGAGAGCAATGGTATAGACAAACTAAGGGGTCACTTAAGCGCGAAATTCTAAGAGTCAGGCTTGGGTTCATATTCGGGCCCCACCACTTGCTGTCTTGTAACCTTGGGCAAGGAACCTAGTCTGTTTTCTTATCCCAAAATGAAGTTGACAGTAGTACCCACCTCACAGAGATATTGTAAATATTAAATACAATAAACCATAGGAAGCCTGTAGCACAGTACCTGTCTAGAGTATAACAAGCACTAAGTAAAATCCTGGCGAAGAGGAGAAGAAGGAGGAGTCGTCGGTGGTGGCAAGGTGGTAAGCAGAATTTCTAAAATGGTCCCTGGAGATATTCTGTGCTAATCCTTTACCTCCAGAAACAATGAATTTGATGAGATCTCACTCCCATGATTATGTTATATGACATATGTCACGCAGGGAACCCTGCTCGCTGCGCCATTTGTCGTGCAGGGTCTCAGCTCCCACTCCCCGCCCAAGAACGCAGGACACGGTAAGGCCAAAAAGGAACACCCACGGAGCCATAAGTAGGGGAGTCAAACCAATATATTCTCGCTGGCGGCTGCGCTGGAGACACAGGAAGCAGGATCTACATAATCTGCCTAACAGCAGTCCGCACTTGCCAGCCACCATCTTCTCGCTAGCCCCCATTCCTTTTTCTGCTAGCATAGCCACAGCCATTATATTAGTGGCCAATGGCCTACGGGTTACAGCTGACGGCCAACTAGCCACAGCTGCTGGCATCTGATCACAGTTGATGGCCATTTACTACCCGAGCCAGCACCTTTCTATGTGAGGCCGAGAGCCTGGAAACTGTTTTTTGGGGTTTTGTCCCCACAACATAGTCCACCTTAAGAAAAGGAGATTATCCATGGGGGCAGGGGGTGGTTGTGCCTGATCAAATCACATGAGCCCATAAAAGCAAAGAGCTTTCCTATATTGGTAGCAGAAGAGGAGACCAGAGAGATTCAAAGCATGAGAAGGGCTCAGAGCCCCCTTGCTGGCTCTGAGATGGAGAGGGGCCACCTGAGGAGGAACGCAGGGCAATCACTGGCAAAGAAATGGCTACCTCAGTCCTACAACCACAGAAACTAGATTCGGCCAACAACTTGAATGAGCTGGGAAATGGATTATTTCCCAGGACCTCCACAATATAGCTTACCCAGGCCAAAGTCTTCATTTCAGCCTTGGGAGACTGACCAGAGACCCCATCTGTGTCCATGCAGTTTACTGTCCTTCACAATTGTGAGACAATAAGCGTGTGTTGTTTTAAGCTGTTAAAATTGTGGTAATTTGTCACACAGCAACAGAAAACGAATACAGGCAATCCGAGGAGTATCTTGACATCGAGAAAGGATACCTGTTCTAATTTTTAGGGTGAATTTCCAAAAGAAGGACATTTTCCTGTTTGCTTGGAGAGAAATCTTGTAGGAGAATTTTCACCAATAATTAGAAGTACTAAAGGGTAACGTTTTGATTTTCCTAATAGCATACAAAAACGATTTACTATGAAGAATTAAATGTCAACCTTTCTGAAGGTAGATGGCCAACAAGAAAAACAAATAGGGGTTACCTCTAGAAATAATTCTTCAAAATAAGCACATGGGATA
Source organism: Rhinolophus hipposideros (assembly GCF_964194185.1). NCBI lineage: Eukaryota > Metazoa > Chordata > Mammalia > Chiroptera > Rhinolophidae > Rhinolophus > Rhinolophus hipposideros. The sequence goes on from NC_138048.1 coordinate 11,748,610, forward strand.
AAATCTTCACTCTGGATTTCCATGGAAAGAATCAGTGCTTTTGCATGTATATGTTGTTCGTACTAGGCAAATATGTTAAAAGCAGGGTAGAAAAAACGTGTCCCAGGATAGCACCTGGGACAATACTGCCCAAAAGCATCTCAACACAGTGAACAGTGAACACGTACTGGTTTGCCTAGCATTTTTCCATTTTCGTTTGGGAAACTGTCCAGTCTTCTTCATAGCTGAGTTCACATGACAGAGTCTCTTCCTCCAGAGGGATGACCCATACTTCATGTTACCCAATTAGAAGACCCCAAACTACACATAGTACCTTCTGTTTATAATGATTGGTTCAGAGTTGTTCATAGTACTTGTAGGGATGGGAGTCTCAGAGAGCAGTTTCTAGGCTCTTGGCCTCAGGTGGAAAGGTGCTGGCTCAGTTATTAGATGGCCATCCGCTGTAACCATTTGTCCATCATCTGTAACCAGTTGACCATTAGCCATTATTGTTTTGTATATAACTGCTGTGGCTACGCTAGCAAGTGTGGATTGCAGTTAGGAAGCACAGGTTACAGATGGTGCGGATCTTACTTCTTGAGTCTCCCCTCAGCCTCAAGCAAGACTGTGGTGCAGAAAGACCCCTTGTTGGGGTGCAGATGGATATTTGCTTCTTGTGTCTCAACCAGCTGCCATCGAGAGTATAGTGGTATGAACCACCTACCTGTGGCTCTCTTGGTGTTCCTTTTGGGCCTCACCATATTCTGCATTCACCTGCTGGGAGCGGGAGCTGAGTCCCAGCATTACAGTACTAAAGCATCGTCAACCCAGGGACCAATCAGCGAGAGATAGGAAACAAAAACAAACAATAAATACACCTAGCCTCTGTGGATAAAGATTGATTTTTGATCTTTCAGCCACTGCTTTATCAAAGTTCTTTTCTCTTTTTTTTTATTTCCTTCTACAAATTGCATCCTAGGATTTCATTAAGTAGTTATTGTTTTATCTTTTTTTGTGGTTGGGAAAGGGCAGGATAAAGAGGAAGTGTAGATTTTTCCGCATTGCCATTTTTTTTGGAATTTGGGTATTTTGCAGAGAGCTGACTTTGGATTTACGTATGGATATCATGCATAAATATTATTCATGCATCTCATTTCCAGATAACTCGAACTGGCCAGGCTACCCATTCACTTGCTAAGTGAAGTGTCTCCAAATTACATAAATTGCAAGAAGCAAAATCTTGGGGTTCAGCATCTCTCTGTAGGATGTGATTTGGTCACAAGTGAGGTGACTAGCTAATTTGGTGAATTGCTGTTTGAGCTTATTTTCAGTTGAACTTCTGCTGAGAGAAGAAAGAACAAGCAGGCGAGCAGAGAACATACTCTATGCATCACTGAAACTTATTGCTTATCTTTATTGCATTTGAGTAAGTGCTCCTTTTTTTTTGCTGTTGCCAAGTAAGTCATCATATTTTAATTCTGCACTGAATCCCTCAGCAGGAGAGGAGATCTAAACAGATCTAGAGTGCAGGAAATAAAAAGAATGCATTTTGACTCAAATGCTCCTCTCTCTAGACGCCCTCCCACCGCTATCACTGGTCATTTGTACAATTCGTACTAATCTGTATGAAACATTTTATAGAAACAGTAGTGAGGTTTATGTTCATGTTTTTATCTAATCAAAAATATACATTCACTGTTCTGATAAAAAAAATGTGCTCATTATTAAGAAAACACAGAAATGTATATGAAAAAGAGTAAAATTTACCTGAGTTTCTACCACTCAGAAACCCAATAGCATCACGTCTCTCTCTTTATATATACCTACCTATATGACATTATTTAAATATGATCATAGTAATGTGATTTTTTTTTAAATTCCATGAACAACTTTATGTTTTATACATGATTTACCTCTCGTCATTTTTCTTTCTTCCTTCCACTCACATCTTTTTCCTGATGAATCATATACAAATATATTATAAAGAGTTTGCTATTTTACCTCAAAATGGACTCATATTTTATATACTTCTCTGCATCTTGCTTTTCCTACCTAGCCACATATTGGTAAAATCCTTCAATGGCAGCAGGGATAAAATTAACATATTTTTAAGTGGTTGTGTAATAAACCCTAGTATGAACGCACCACGATTTATTCAATGATTTCCCTATTTATGAGTATCCAGATTGTCTCCAGTTTTGTTGTTATCACAAATAATGGTGCAGTAGACATCTTTATATGTCGGTGCTTTTACTTTTATAGAATAGTGTCTCAAAGTAGAATGGTTAATTCAGAACAGCGCATGGGTATGTATACAGAGACATATATTTGATGTTAATAGATACTGCCAAAATCCTTCCCAAGATAGCCTAAACAGTTCCCAGGTCTACAGCAATGTACAAAAATGTAATTTCCCCTACAATCTAATGAGCAACTGAACACCATTTGTTTTACAATTTGATGAGGGAGCAGTGATATCTCATTGTTACTTTATTTTCCATTTCTCTAGTAACTAGTTAGGGTTGACAAAATATATTTTTCCCTATATTTATTGGCCATGTAGGTGTTCCAATCTGTAAAATGCCTACTTATTGTCTTTGTCCATTTTTCTTTAGGCTGTCTTTCTTTTACATAGCCATTCAAAATCACAATGATGGTTATTTGAAGAGCCTGAGGGATACTGTGATCCCTTAAGTTTGTTTTTTTCTGATGTGACCCTCTGTTCTCATCTCTCCTTACAGATGCTACAGTTGACCAACGGCTATCTCATTAACCATGTTTACTCTTTCTCTGAGAGTCCTGAGAAACCCTCCTACTGGGACAGCTTGTTTGGGTGAAAATGGTTTATGTCCCCCTTGGCTTTGGAGGGCATTGCTATATACCGGCTGTCATGGATAGATTGTAAGTCTTTGGGGGAAGAAAGGAATTATTTGCTTTAAGCAAAAATTATTTCTATTTATCCGGGCATCTATTTAAAGTACAACATAAAAAAAAATAATTTCTTTCCCTACTGGCCTAAAGTAAGCTGTGAATATTTCCTGGATACATTCCCAGCAGGGGCTGGAGGTCCTTGGTGGTTATTTGTGAATACACTATAAAGAGGACAGCGCAATACTCAATCCCTTTCATTTATCCCAAGCCATTGGTAACCAGATGAATTCAACTGTCGAGAAGATTTAGTATTTGTGTAGACATAGGTTATGCGTCAAGTCTGTAGCCATGTTTGAAAGCATTAAGTTTCTTAGCAAAGTAGGTGAAAGATTGAGGGTTAGTGGGCAACAGAGATATGTATATATTTAGCTCTGTTTGTTCTGGCAAGCTTCAGAGTGCAGATCTGGCTATCTTGGCACCTAGCAACGTGTGGCCAGACTTTACCTACACCTGTGATCATATTTGACTTTTCGTTTATTTGTCAGATGCCTCATTCTCATCAGTTCATCCAAGACAAGCCTCTGACCCAGTTTCTTCCTGATAGAATGACAAAGTGGCTGATAAATATTCAGTCTAAATGGCAAATTCCAAACAATATAGCCAGAACAAGTACGTCAGAGCTGGAAATATAATATGCTCTCTCATTCTCGGTGCTCTCTTGTAAAAGGTGGTACACACATATGCTGACAGCGGGGCAACTTTTAAGAAACTTGGAGCTCTGCATGAGAAATAAAATTAGACTCTGGATTTTCTCAGAGGCGCTCAGGTATGCCTCTGAGTCATAGAAAGTCTTCACTTCCAGCTATATGCAGCATGTGGCACCTGAATTGTGAAACTCTCCTAATTTACTCATAAATCTTGCTTTTCTTGAAGCAATTCTTTCCCTTGAAGGGATCTTTTAATTACCATCCTCTGGACTAACCAACCAAGTTACAAAACCCTGGAAGCAGGTGAGAGAGTCTTCCTTCCATGGCTGTTGTGCTGCCTCAGCAGGTTTGCCTGCCTATGGAAGCAATTTCTATCAGCCACTTCCTGCCAAAGCTCTGAACTGAACGGAGTATGTTGTTTTAGATGCCACTTCATTATCCATAAGAACAGAGAACTTTAAAGGGAGCATTTTCAGAATCTGAAAATTGTCACAAGATTTTTATGTAAAACAAAACAAAAGATATCACAGGCCTTTTGGATTAAAATATCCTTTCCTTGTGAGGGGAAAATTTTTCTTCTTCTCTAGTATGGTGTGATGTTCCCATAGGGAAAGCTACACGGTGATTTGTTATGCAGAAGCAACCATGAATTTTCCCTGCCCTAGATGCATTTTTGTTGAGTCTCTTCTAAGTCGAGGAATAATAAATTCAGTTGTAAATGGCAATGAAGTAAAGTAACATGGTCGGATATTAAACTTAAGCTCAGTAGCACCCTATTCTAACTGATTAAGCCACTACCGTGTTGCTGCTAGAAACAGATAAACACAGAAAACTTTGGTAACTGAATTTGGATTGTGTGCTTTTCCATTCTTTTATCTGTGTACAATGTTGATACAAAGGTGTGCTGTCTACTAAAGAGAGGTAGTCAGCCAGGTCCAGTTCAAGTCTCATCTCTGTTAAAAAAATTGTAACAATTGCTTGTCAGTTTAAGCTTAATGAAAGGTTATGATTACAGTTTGTAATAAGATGAGTCACTGTATCAAACTTAGTCATAAAATAGTAGAGCTAGAAGAGGCTTGTAGATGAAGGTCCAACTTTTTTGTCTGTTTCCATGTTAAGTTAATGAAACCATCTAAGGCTGTATTTTCCAAAGCATATTTTATGAAACAGAAGCCAAGGTTTACACTCTGCTGACAGAGAGAGAAAGAGAGAGAGAGAGAGAGAGAGAGAGAGAGAGAGAGAGAGAGAGAGAGAGATGAATATTCGGGAAAATGTGGAGATTCACAACAGATATTATAATATTTAAAGCTTTATTACGACCTTCAGTATAGAAAATGATGTAACTTGGTTTTACCCAGTGTTTCTCAAATGGCTTTGGTCACAGAGGCCCCCCCCCATTTTTTTGTATGATCCTTGTTAATATATCATGGAAATACTGTTACACAGAAACACACTTTGAATAAGGTTGATCAAATGATTATAATTGCCAGAAGATCTCCAGAGAAAATTTGAACTGTTCTTCAGAGAGTTACATCTTTCTCTCAGAAACATTCATCGTTATTCTTGATTTCAAGAGAAAACTTCCTTTTGGTAAATTGATCTATATATTAAGAAAATGGGGATCCCTGGTTCCTATTATTGAGAAGGAAGGGCAAGGCTTGTTACTCAACTCCCCGTTATTTCTACACAGGAAAGATCACTTGAGCTGTCCTTCCTGAGGAGAAGCACTCCAGGAGAACTCTTCCAGTCTTTATCTTTGTGAGTGTTTTTCTTCTTGGTAAGATTGGGGCAAAATCACTGTTTGTGTCTTGCCTGGTTACTTGGTTCTCTCTTTTCCTTTAACTGTATGTAAACACGCACTGTAAGCATCCGTGGGCCCATGGGCAAGTGTCTTGCATTGTTGACATAACTCTCTTCTTGATTGGGTCTTGAGTTAAGATTTGTGGAGCTGAGTATTGGAAATAGAGTGGTGAATGGAGGAAGAAAAGTAAGCAAAGTAACAGAGCAACTCACTCAGATCTCAGACCCAAGTTTCACCCTCCAACCAAGAAACCACGACTGTTTAGAGTAGTAAAACTGATTCTATCCTTTAATTCTCACCTGGTTGCTTGTGTCTGTTCTCAATTAGGTTCTGGAAATTCAGAAAGCGGAAATGAGGAGGAAAATAATTAATTGGCATCCTCCATCTCCAACACTTATTATCCTTATAATACCCTTTCATCAGTTGAAAATGATTATGAGGTCACCCTGCGGCAATTTTTTCCTCAGCTCAAATAATTCCAAGTTCTTTTCCCTTTTGTTCCCCCTAGGTTCATTTGCCAACACTAATTATTTTTGTTGCTTTTCTCTGGTACATGTCCAACTGTCTCAATCACTTAAAAAATATAGAGCCCCAAATGGGACAAAACCTTCTGTGGGCCTGGCTTAGTTTGAGCTTCTAGATGGTTTGCTGGCCACCACAGTATTTTATACTTAGTAGTGCATGCAAGTGTACCCCCATGTTGTATTAGCTTTGGTGACAACAGACTGGCACTCACCATCCCACTCTGTGGCTCATTATAATGTGTAGTCCTGTATTGTGAGCGTAGTTAACAACCATGAGTTTATGATCGTGGCATCAGCTAAGCATTTCTCGATATTGTTTTTTTGTTTTTGTTTTTGTTTTTTTGTTTTTTTTTGTCTAAGTGCTTTACACTATATGCAATCCTAGTGGATCTTCATGGGTTTCTTTTTAATTGTATCTCAAAAAATGTTTTGTTTTATCTTCTCCTTGTGGTTTAGGCTAAGAACATTTCTGATTCATTTTAAAACCTCCAAAATATTTAGTCAACGTTACAAATGGTCATTATCATATCTTGAGTTTGTTATTCAATTCCTAAAATTGCATTGTTTTGCTTATGTACACATAATATTAAGATCTTTGCCTATCTAAAGTAAGATATACTTACTTGATAGCTTTGCAATTTGCAAATTGCTCTCACAATATATATTTTCTTTGATTCATTCACTTGACAAACATTTATTGACAGTGTGTCAGGAATTGTGCTAGGCGCAAATGGGATTAAGGTAAATACAACTTTCTGATTGACTTCAAGAGGCTCACAGTCTGGGAGAGGGGCATGGGAACAACTGCAGCAGCGCGTAGTAAGTGCATGGCCGAGGGGGCAGTGTTTTCCATGTGAGCTGAAAGGAGGGTTTGCAGGGAGAAGAGCAGGTGAATGTGGTTGACAGCAGAAGGACCAATAGGCTATAATGGGGGCATAAGGAGAGAATGCTAAAAGCAGAAAGAGGACACAGATTTCCAAGGACTTCAATATGCTGAGCATTGACTAAACATACTAACTCAATAGCTAGGATGTGTATTATTACCCCGTTTTACAGATGACAAATCTGGATGCCAGAGAGACACATGAATCAAATGTTAGAAGAAAGGTTAAGTTCAAGACTTTTGACTCCTAGACAATTTCTCTTTCTACATGACATGTCTGTTATAAAAGTGAATGGAAGACTGAAAATGTTTACAATTTTAGTGTCCTTTTTTCCCCTAAAGTTTATTTTTTATTAAAGAATTTAAAACATGTTTATTGTAGGGCATTTGAAAAATAGAAATGAATGAATAAATAAAAACCATGAGATAATAACATTTTGAAATAGTTCCTGTCATTTGTATACACTGGGGTTGCCAAAAAAATTAGACAACTGGACACTTTAATCAATGTTGCTCAAGCAGTAGTTTGCTGTAATCAGAAGTGTCTGGACACTGATGGTAACCACTTTGAGCTCCCCTTGTAATTGCAGAAGTCAAATGGAACTTGTGTTCATCTTTTGTTATTGGTATTTATTGAGTATTACAATTTTTAAAGTTTTTTTTCCTTTCTTAAAATGTGTATACATGTTTTTGGCATGCTCTGTATGAATATGAATGCATATTTTATCATATTGGAGCTAATATGCATATACTATATTGTATCTTTCTCTCTTCCTTGAATAAAATATATTGTGAACATTTTTCTCTTGCAAATAAATGTACTTCCATACTACGATTTTTAATAACTAAAAAGTATTTCATTACGTTTAATGGTTGTAGAATGTTTCATTATATGGATATAATGGCACTAATTTGTCTATTTCACTATTGTTAGACATTTTAGCTGTTTCTAATAGTTTTTATTATGAACACTACTGCTGTGAACAACTTGTTCACGTATCTGATTCTTTAGGATAAGGAAGGAGGTCAAAAAGTATGGCGCTTTTAAGGCTCATGACACTTGTTGAATTTGCAATCTCACTAGCAGTAAGCAAAATGCCAGTTTCACCACCATTGCCAACAGTGTGCATAAGATAAGCAACTTCTGTTTTCCAACAAATCAATTTTGTGTTTGATTTTTTGTTAACTTTGCGGGGGAGGAGAAGAGGGGATATAGAATAGAAGATGTCTGTAGTTTCCAATATCAATGCATTGCAATGCAATGACCAGAGCCATATTGGGCCATCGTGGGAGATGTCCATCAGGGACCAAGCAAGGTGTATGTCAAGTAAAGTGTCAGAACAGAAGTCCTCTCCATCCTAAGAAGAGGAGCACTTGTTAGATGGGCTAAGACAGGGAGCAGGAAGTTCTTCAAGGAAGCACTGTGCCGCCAGAGGCTTGACACACTCCCAGTGCCCTCCCAGCACCCTGTAGCTCTCCACCCCATCAGTCCTCCTGTGCCGTTGTTCCCTCTCTTCAGGGGCATTTCCTGTGACCATCAGTCAGGCTTACTCCCCACCCCCCACTATCCACCAAATCTTCTCTGTCCCTACCTCCCTACTGGTCCCCCACAGTAAAGCAAACACTTTAGTCTCCTCTCCATGACGTTTTTACAGCAGAACTTTTAAATATATATTTAAGGAGGTTTGAAACTACGAAACATTTCAAGCATGCAGAAAAGTACTGAGATTAATATAACAAATATTCTTTTACCCACCACCAAGATATAACAAATATTAATATTTTTCAAATGCGCTTACTTTATTGTTTTGTTTTCAAGAAATAGAGTGTTAGAGATACTACTGAAGCCCCTTTATAGCACTTTTCATTCTTTGCCCTTCCCTTCCTGCCTCCTCAGAGATAACCACAATTCTTAGGTGTTGCGGATACTTCTGTAAATCAGGTAACTGTCAAAGGAAACTGATCATTCTTGTTCCCTTTTCTGGGTCAATCAGATTTCTTTTCACTGATATACTTGAAGAAACTGATTTGGGCATTAAAGAGAAAAGAACTGTTTATGTAGAAGAAAAGAGTTGTTTTCTTACTGATGTATGGTATCTTCAAAATAAAGTGACAGTAGGAAGGACCCCTTCACTGTGGTCCTGATCAGATGGCGTGGTCAAAAAGACAACAGAGCCATTAAACATAATAAATATGAACATCAGGACATAAATAGTTGGTTGGGGCAGTAGACTTGTCAGAAATGCAAATCTGGAACCATCTTCAAAAATGCAATAATTCTGAATGAAACCTGCATGTGAACAAAATATGGTCATTATTTTGATGAATATTATCCAGACAGCTATAAAATCATATTTTTAAAGGCTACTTAATAAATACAGGGACATGCCAGCCCATGACACAATGTTGAAATTTCTAAAAATAAATACAAAAGGAGAAACAAACTGCACATATAGTATGATCCATATATATGTACATGCATACCTATTTATGCAAATAGACAGATATTAGATAGATAAGAGCTATTTGTTTGTATTTGTGTGTGTGTGTGTGTGCGTGTTTATTGTTTATGTCTGAGGAAAAAGGCTTGGATAAAAAGCAAACTAAAATATTAATGGTTGAGTGATAGGATTACAAGTAAATTTTGTTTTTCTGTAATTTTCCCAAATTTTCTATGGAGTTGTACAGTTATTTCTTTATATAATGTGGTGTGTGTGTGTAAGAAAGCAGTTAAGTTAGAGATAGGTTGAACTTAATTCAATAGTAAAGGCAATTATGCATTCCTTTGGCAATCTGTAAAGAAACAAGCTTACCTGAGAGCTGTACTCCATGGTCAGGCAATTCACGAAAACCAGAAACATTTTGATAAACTTGTATGGATGCAAAGTGGAACTTTATCCTGAGTTCATATGGAGGAAGACCTATTTGTAACAAAAAGTTCATTTTGTGATTTCAGTGGTATTTTTCACTGAATCAGGTTGAATAAGTTACTGGTGTGATCAACTGAGTGTAACTGAATTATCAAGATAGAAAAAAAAAGGCGATAAAAAAATAATTGATCCAATAGCCACGTGTAGACACAGATCAATTTTAGAGTGAAGATAATGAGAAAACAAAGGTAAACACTTGTTTGTAAAACTTCTTCAAATATGCTTGGGAACAATAATGGATAATCTAGATTTTCAATACAGAAATTACTCAATTTTAAACTGATGATTCATTTATAATGCTTGGGGACATATGTTTTGATAGTTCTCATTTTGACAGCTTTTGTGGTTTTAATTTCATTTCTTCATTTTTGAGTGATCGCAGACTGCCAATCACATCAGAGCACAAAGTATCCCCATCCCTTTTTTCCTTCCTCCTTCATTACCCAAACCACCAAAGATCTCAGCTGGGTCAGGCATGCCATGTTCTCAAAGAATTTTCTGTGAACAGGGGAGAGACTATTGTCCTACATTTTTTGCTTTTATTGTTCTTGAAATAATTTTTGCTCACAAAATTTTAATTTCTGGTAACTTTAAGTGAAAGACTAGACCAGCTAAAACTTAGTGGAGTTATTACTAAAATGAAACTTAGGTTGAAAGTCATAATACAAGAGATCTCATGTTGGGTTGAAATGAAAATGTCTCAACACGTTGTCATCCACTAACATATTAACAGGCATTAGTGTGCATTAATAAAAGCAGAGCATCTTAAGGGTGAAAAGGAAACTAAACATTATTTAATTCAAATCCCTTCTCATTTTTTAGATAAGAAAACCAAGGCCAAATAAAAAGTGGCCTGCTCAGATTGTAGCCAGAAGTTTCTAAATCTCAACCTACTCCTTAAAAAAAAAAGCCAGATGTGGTCATCCTGTTTTGTTCATGTTGCACACTGTCTTAATCCTGGACGGTGAACACCAAGCAGACGCCATGTCATGTAAACCAACAGGACTTATTGGATTAGACACCTTGCTGAAAGCTTCTTTGACTTGGGGACCTTCTGCCCATCCAGACCATACTGAAACTAACCAAGACAATGTAGTTGGGAGAGCAGGTGAATCTGATGACGTGAAAAAAAAAGAGCCTACTTAAAAACCAATTGCTTTCAGAAACGCTTCTTTAGGATTGGAGTCCACTATAAAATTGGTGATTATTGTCTGTCATTATAGGAGGCCAATTTTTATGTGAAAGATCTATTTTGTTGATTAAATTAAATTTTTAGTACCATTGGGTCACACATAACATATGTCCAGTCAATTATTTTAGGAGTAGTTGAAGATTTCTCTTTTCACAGTAATAGTTTTTTTGGCAATCAATAGAGCTTTGAAGAACGATATTTCTTGATAATGACCTCAATCTTTTTTATAGGAATTTTTTCCCACGAGATGGATAGAGCTGGGTCATGAGAAAGGATGATCAAACATGCTTTATTGTAATTTTTCCAGAAAGATCGATGGTTTTGCATTCCAAAATGATAGCATAAAGCAATAGTTTTCAGTAACTTGAAATGACTAAAAACAAGTGTGGGTTTGACTTGACAGATGTCAAAAAAAAATATTGATACTAAAGAAATAGCCATCCTTTTTTTTCCAGGAAATCTCATCTCTTTTCATCTCACTTAGATCAATAAGACAAATTTAAACTATATGGTTGTCAATAATCTAGCCAGATAGAAGACTCTATAATATATTTGGGGATTTAACTTCAAGTCTAATTCTGATACACTAATTTTCTATGGAACAATCATTTAATTTTTCATTGCTTCACAAATGAACTGTTAGTTTTTAGCTACCAACTGTGTTTCTGAAAAAAAATGCATGTTTACTAAAAAAAAAAAAAATGACTTCTATTTATGTATGGTTCTTTGCTTCCAGTTTTTGATCAATTATTAAAATAAATAATTCAGGGGGTCTGTTGGCCTGCTCTTTAGTCCATACAGTTTACACTGAATGGTATTTTCTCCTACTGGGCTGAAAGACTTGTACCGAATAGCTTAAGTAGCAAACCCTTGTTGATGGAAACAATACTTACATTGACAATTTAGTTAAACATCGCTGCCAATCCTGTGTGAGTATCATTACCCACTCTGTTAGCAACCCAGGGAAGCTTGCTGACCTACCCTTTCCCTTTCCTTCCCATTCTCTAATCAATATACTTGAAGTTGTAGCCAAACTACATGTCTGGTACCTATGGATTGTGGCACTAGAGGACAAAACTTAAAGATTAAAGAGTGTGTGCAGGATTAAAGAAAGACACTGCACTCACTGTCTAGGCTAGAAGTTGCAAAACTGTGAGAATGGGCTAGTTTGTACACAGGTGCCCAATCTAAGAGCCACCAGCCCACTGAAGAAGGAAGCAGATCAGGCTTCTTTCAAACTCTCATCACACCCTAGGTGGAAAGGAGATACAAATGTTCTGCATCCCATGGAATTAAAGCTAAAAGGGAGCCATATCCAATTCTCATCCTTGGTAGACTCAGAGGCATCAGATAGATGCTTTATTCACACACTGATCCAGTAGACCCAACGATTATCCTAAAACAATTCTATTCCCATGTGACTAGGTAGTGTCATGGGGTTCCAAGTTGGGAAATCTGATAACACAAACTAGGTTTGGGAAACTATTCTGTGCAACTGCTTCTGCCCATTACACAGATTTCTGCTCAGCAAGTATATTCACTTTGTAAATATTCAAAGTTACATAGATAGAGACATATATTTAAAGCTCATTAAACCCCATGGCACTCCATTTGGAAGAGAACAGAAAAGTCTGGGGTTTTTCTCCCCCCACACACACACACATCTGCCATAGCTTTAATGAGATGCCCTTTTAGTATCCTTCACTGTACTTGAACCAGCTCTATGGAATCTAGGGTCATCTGATTCCATCTCACTCCTGAGTTGGCAAGCTGAACCCTTGATCTGAAAGGATGACAAATGGAAGCCAGTTCTCCAGGCTTCTGAATGCACTGTAATTCCCATTGCATGTCCCAACGTTTAATTCTAAAGATTCTACACTAAACCAAACTATAAATGTTGACATCTTGATACATATCCTTGAGATTCTTTCTACCAGTTCCCAATTAGGGATTTTCTAAATGTAATGTGAATATGCCATCTCTGCACTAACACCAATAATATATTGACAAGTTTTGAAGTGGAATTCTTTGAATGACACCAATGTCGCTAATCATAGAGGGAAAGAACAATCAAGGGTGTCCAACAATTGCTGTGATTTTTCTAGATACAAAGAGTAGTTTGTACCTTACCTTTTCACTCTGATCATCTCAATGAAGACCTCTGCAGGAACTGAAATGGGTGATCTGGCCCATGGATGAGCTTTCCATGGTCAGTTAAATCTCTGACCCTATCCTGACACTACCTCATCTCCCACCACAACTGTAGCTGTTGCTAAAGGAGCATCCTGGCAGAAGAAATCTCAATGCCCACATCTCTAGAAACTTGGTTCTGCCTGCAATCAACACTGCTTATGGAACAGAAAATACCGGCAGTCAATGCCAAGTTTGAGTGAGGTCTCCTGGCAAGTGATGATAAGGCATCTAAATACTGAAGTCTAGAAAAGCTGAGGCAACCAGAGTTGACAGGTGAAATAGCTATGTTCTTTAAATGCTTCTACCTGCACACTGTCTAAATCTTGGGCAGTTGGCACCAAGCAGAGAACAGGTCACCCAAAATAGGAAGGCTTAGTAGAACAGTCACCTCACTGAAAGTTCTTACGATCTGGGGACATTCTATCCATCCAGACTGTCACTGTAACCAAGACAGTTCAGCATATGAATGCCGGATCATGTCGATGTCTAACCTAGGTACTACCCAAAGCCTTTCCCAGACTTTATAGGATCCCTGTGTTTTTTTTTTAGAAAAGTGTCAGCATATCTCAGCAGAACCATTAACAATACCTCCTTATTGGAAGCATGTCCTGGATCCTTGCCTAACCCCTGATCTCTTGCTCTGCATTTTGTCCATCTGGCTCCATTTTCTAGTTTGGTATCCATGATCCTTATCATTTGGCAACTGTCCTTTTGGCATTTAGGGGTTTTAGCTTCCTCCCCACTGTATACAAATGAAGGAAAGAAACAAAAAGCAAAAATAAGAATCCTACCTTTCCTTTCAGGGTTAATCATTGTAACCATTTTAGTAGTATAGCCTTCCAGATGTTTTCTAGGTCTATTAATACACACACACACACACACACACACACACAGACACACACACACACACAGAGAGAGATAATTCTGCATATATATGCACATATGGACTAACACATGAAAGGGGTGCATCAGAGTGACTCGTAAACACTAAACTCTCAGGAAACCTGAGCTATTGTTCTATTTCTGATTTGTAACCTGCTTATATCACTCAGCAGCACATAGTGAATAGGCTCCATTTGACAAATAGTTTCTATACCAGGCTTTTTAATAGATACAAAGGATGTACCATAATTTAGTCCTCTATTGTTAGGTACAAATTGTTTACACTATTTTGTTATTATAAACACAGCTATAATAAACATTACTCTAGTTAATTTTTTATATTCTGGGATAAATTTCTAATAATAGAATTGCTGGATCAAAGAGTTCACATAGTTAAGACCTTTGATATAACAAAAGTTGATCACTTGCCTACAGGAGACAAGCTTATACCAGTTTACAGTCTCCCATCAGCAGTACATCTGGAATGTCAATTCATTTGTTCATTTTTCAATTCAACAAATGAATTTCATGAATTATGATAAATGTTACAGATACTTTGGGGGCCAAACATACAAGGACCTTGGTCTCCTGGGTATTCAGTTTAAAGGGGAAAGAATAAACATTAAATAAATGTCAGAATGCTCAATACAATTATTACAATGATCAATTACAAAGTTTAAAAAGTACCATGACTATAAAAACCAAGGTGCTGTTAGATTTGTACTGGTTATATATTGATGTATAACAAAACACCCCAAACCACAGTGGCTTCAAACAATAAACATTTATTATCTTATAGTTTCTATGGGTCAGGAATCTGATTTCAACTTAGCTACATCCTCTGGAGAGATTTAACATGTATATTTTAGAAGATGACAAAGTAGGCCTTACTGAAAGATTAAATGTGAATAAAACAGGGAAAGAAACCAGAAAATATTTCCAGGGTTCTGGCTTTAGCAATTGACTATAGGCATTATAGATTTTATTATTCCTGTTTTATTGCTGTTATTATTATTTGCTTGTTCAATAGGTAAAAATAATTTTCCCATTTGATTTTTAATTTGCATTTCTTTTCATGTGTTCATTGTTAAGGTGGTGTTTTGGTTTAATTGTTTTATGCCTGCTTTCATAGCAGTTACAATACTATTTTTCCAAATGGTAGAATTATATTGGAAATTTGGTCTTTAACATCTTTGTTTGTAATGTAACTATTAAAAATGTTTAACATATATTAATAAGGGAAGAGTAAAGTACATAATAATGTGTTTATAAATGTATACATAATAATAAGTTTATGTTTGCAGCTGTATATATGTTTGCAACAGTTTTGGTTGTCTGTAGTCAAATACACAAGACTCTGGTAATAGTGGATTTTTCTGGAGAGGAGAACTAGATAACTGGGGATAGGGAGAGATTTACTTTTCCTTTATACTTTGTCTATCTTTTGAATTTAGTTCGTTATGCAGATATTATCAGTTTTAAAAATTGCATTCTATTAATAAGTCAATAAGTATATATGATGGTTTTGTTGAAGTAAATATATGACAGATTTTAGTACCCATTCGATTGTTATCTAATGGCTATTTTACTAAATGAAAGAGATACATCCAAAGATCTCCAGGAGAATTCATTTTAGAATATGCTGGCTCAAAAACGTGGATTGTATCATCGTAAGAATTGAATATAAAAAGTCATTCTTCATGTATGGTAGCTGGTAAACTGAGATCGTTAGTAACAATAGTATTTTGCTCATATATCAATGTCCTCTGTTTGTTGTCTACACCTAGATATCAATTATTTAGCACTCACTATTGTGCTTGTATATTTTCTAGACTCTGATTCACATCCTTAGCTCCTCTGCCACCTGCCTCTTGATGATTTTCCTGCTTATTAACAGCTCTAGGGGGGCATGGCCATAAAGAGAAGGCAAAACCCAAATAAATTTGCTTGTCATTATTATTAATTGAACACATAAAAAGGCTTTAGGAAGAAAAGGTTGAGTTTAGTGATTAAAATGAGATGTTTCAATAATTTTAATTTATTTTTTCTTTTCTTAATTCATTCACATTTATACAATCTTCTTACTACTAAACACTATTTTCTCTGTTCTGTTACCAAAATATATATATATGTATATAGATAGATAGATAGATAGATAGATAGATAGATAGATAGATAGATAGATGTTATCAGCATAAAAGACTACTTAGATGCTTATTGGCCCATTCGACATTCCAAAATTTATTCCCAAATCTGGGGGATATAAAGTGACAAAACAAATATAAACCGAAGAAACAAATACAATAGCAGGTTTTGAAATGAAATGTAACCAAAACAACAACAACAGCAATAAAATTTAGTAGTACATAAAAAGGACAAAGTAAAGTCGTGTAGGCATGACCCAAGAATGAATATAGAATAACCGGATGTAAGATGATGGCTCAGAAGCAAACAATCCCAGAAAAAACAGAGACTGACTGCTCAATATACATGCTAAAAGAATTGGGAAAAGAAAGAAAAAATGAAAAGTATCAAGATATAGGAAGGAGTGGGAGCAGGGAAAAATGGATAACTGAAATCGCACTATGGTGGACACATATTGTTTAGTAGGTGCCCAATATCCATTCATCCTATTCTGATGACTGTTTCCAGTTGAGCTATTTGGGCATTTGTTCTCCCTCCAGCCTCAGTTCTTGTGGTCCCTGATGAGAAAAATGCTACCTTGGCTCCAGATGTGGCACAGGATCCAGGAGAGGCCAATCAAAACATCACATTTTCCGGGCAACAGAAATTGGTTTCCAGTGATGCCGTGGCCCAAATCATGCCAGTCAGAGCCACTAACACTTATCTGGGGAAACTACATTGCTCTTTTAAGGAATCAGATTTGTTCTTTTCCACAGGATTAAGAATTTGGGGAGTTAAAAGTCAAGAGATGTCTCTACCATCTTGTTTCTGTGTATGAAGCCAAGAATGAAGCTAACACACAGAGGCTGGAGTGCCTCATCCTGACAATAGGACTGAGAAAAATCAAGACCTGCCAGACATTGCTTGAATTCTAGCCTAAACCAGCCCCACCGGAACCCATCCATTCTCTGGGACTTTTCCCAGTCACATAAACTCCCCCTCCCCACACCACCCGCCACCACCACCACCTTGCAATAGTTTAGACTGAGTTTTCATTGTACAGAAAAGAATACTAAATAATAGGTTTTACTCATATAAATCTCTTAGGAAAAGAGAGATAGTCTCATTTTTGTCTGACTGACCAGTAGATACAGGTAGACGTCCTGTCTAAGGAAAGTAACCAGCCATTCATTCCCTAGGAAGACCTAACCCAGCTCTGGTGAGGCCATGAGAAGCAGGCTATTCTATTGGGCAATAAATGCTAGTGGTTTCACTTTCAAAAATTTAGAAAATGGCGGACTCCAGTGTGTGACCTCTTAGAAAATATCTGACACTAGTTTATCTAAAATTTTGTAGTAGGAAATATTGACCTGTGAAATAATGTGGATTTGAGACTGAATAAAAAGGTGAATAAAATTGGGGGGCAAAGAGATGGGACAGTGAAATTCAGAGTAAAAGTGTGGGAAATGCAAAATTATTTCCATCCCTCCTATAATTGAAATCTCTCTGAACTTGGTAGTGTAACTGATGCCTGGAAAACATGGTAAATTTCACTGTGACATTGAAACTTGCTGAACTGAAAACACTTTGCTTCCATCACAGTTTGAAATCATCATCCTAGATTTGAACTTTTGGGAAAAGTTGAACAAGACCAAAACTCTGAGTCACTTTGTGATAGCTCCATGCCAGGAAGCAATGACCTCTTCAGAAAAATGGGACAGTGACATCAGTTTGCAGTGGGTCACTAGGTATTAGTCAGGGTGGCAAGCTTTTGTGCACTATCCAGTAAGACACTTACTGCAAGAAATATGAGACCAGAACTCTAATTCTAACAGTGTTATAAACAAACCTATGCAATTAAAGCCTAGCGCATGACTGGAAGCAGAGATAAGCTAATAAGATTATGAACCAACTAAATAGATCCTGAAGCCATATGATGACATCATGAAATTTTAGAAGATACAGCTGGCTTCCCGTGATATTTTTGCAATTGGAAATATGTAGCATCTGGTCTTTCACTTATCATTCTTTGCTGAAGTAGTTATCATCTTAAGTTTCTCTTTATCACTGAGATGTGTTAAGTTTAAAAATAAAGTTGGGAAATTGTGATAGAGCATGCCATCCAATCTCAAGTAAAAAATAAGCAAAAATTAGTTACTGTTTTATAAACTAGCTCTTTATAAGAATGGGCGGTGCCCTGAGTCTTTACACTTTCATTAAGCAATTTTGTACTCTTGGAGCACCATTAACCTAGAGAAGGATTTTCTCTTATGCAAGTGTGGAACGTTCAATCATTCATTCTCATAAGCTTTCAGTACAGGGAGGTAGCGTAACATATTGGATGTAGGTTTCTTTGGTTCAATCCCAATTTTACCACGTATTATCTGTGTAAATTAACAAATTACTTAATCTCTCAGATTCTAGTTTACTCATCTATAAAATAGGAATAACAGTAACTACTATTAAATGACACAATGTTTGTAAAGTGATTTGCACCATGTCTGACATATATAAGTCCCAAATAAATTTTATGTATCATTAGTCACTCACTTAAGTATTTATTGAAGACTAAATATGAGCCAGGCACTGTGCTAAATCCCGGGTAATACTTGGCTTAGAGGAAAGTAACACTCTCATAACAATTAACTGGTCTGTAGGGATCACCTCTTACATTCTAGTTGTCTGATCCCCATATGCTCCAGTTCCTGACCCTTAACTAAGGAGATCTTTGGGAAACCCCTTCTGGCATCCAGTGTTAGAGATGAGAAAGGATTCATCCAGAGAACAATGTTAAGTGACACTTTTACAATAAAAAACGGTGTTCTAAAATTACATGCTATAATTAAAAACTGCATTCTGGGTGGCAGGAATGATGTAGGAGGAGGCATGAGAATGTATGCTCCAGACCCATGGACCTGAGGCCAATCTCACTGACTCCTCCTGGGGCTTCACATCTATTATATCTTTGCTGCTTCTTCAACCCCTGCCTCTGTTATGCCTGCTGGCAACGTCTCCTTTGCTGTGGCCCCTGCCACCCCTGCCATATGTCTTGTCATCTCTAGTATATCACCTCAGACCTGCTTCCACTGACACTGCCTCTGTCTGATCCCAGGTCTGACAGAGTCCCTGCCTTCCAAGAACGCAGTCTAACAGAGGATAGGGCATTTGGAAATTCAACCACAATCAACCCTGGATGAAGTAAGTACTAACAAAGTATAAAAAAGATTATAAAGAAAAGTTTTATGTAGAGATTGGTATTTGAGCTGACTCTGTCTTTTGATAGACAAAAAAATAAAATAAAATAAAAGGAAGACCATCTCAAGATACAGTAATGTCATAAATTTCTAAAAAGCTCATCATTTTACTGTTCTTTTAATAGTGCAAAACCCCAAACCAATGAAGGCTTTCAACATGACGATCTAACCACTTACATCTTCTGAAAGGGCATATTCAGGTCAGGTTTTCCAAGTATGTATGTGTGAATGGCACTTCTGGTTTTGCAGGGTACCAGAAGAAGCTGAAGGGATAGCTATTTTGTCCCGTTTTTGTTCACTAGTTTCTTGCTTAATGTACTGCAGGTGGTAGTTATTAACACAAAGTTCATTATAATATGTGTGGGGGTTGGGGGGAAGGATGCTGTGTGTGTATGTGTGTATACATATTATACATACATAAAATTTAAAACAGTAATTTAGAAACAGGAAATATTTGAATTCTAAAACAATTAGTCTAATTTCTCTAAACTAACAATATATAGTGATGAGTTATTTCTATTTTGTACGGTATTAGCTATTGGATTTATTTTGTTTCAGTGCCAGAAGTACTGTGTTTTCATTTTAATGACCACAGGCTAATTCAAAAAGCATATACACAGGTTTTGAACATTAATTACCAACTCTTTTCATGATGACTTGATTAATATTAATAATCCTCATTTCCTTACCTGAGCCTTACAGTCATGGCGCCTTCGATCCATAAAATATATAGAAACAGGACACGACTAAATGAGACAGTTCAGGCTCCTGGTATTTAGATACGGCAATGAGAAACCTTTAATGCCATCACAATAACATTTCTTATCTCCCTTCACCAGAGTAGAACACAACAGAGCATGAGAAATGCATATGCCCAGGTTTTAACAAAGAGCCCATTACCATGTTAGACTTAGCTGGCTTGCTCAGTTAACTCTGAAAGATCAAAAAACAGGCAAATGATCCAATGAGTGCACTTTATTGCCAAATGTTGTCCAAATTAAAGAGATTATTTTAGCAAATATTTCATTAGTCTTTGACTTAACAGACAAACCACTATTTTCCCTGTGTGCTTGTTTTAATCAAAATGGAAATGGCAACAGATGCTGCTTGATAGTTTTCAAACCTATACTAAAATTTCTCTCACCGTCAAATATATTTCAAGTTCCTTTAAAGGTGATATTAAGAATGCTTATACTCAAATTATATAGCTCAGTGCACTTTAGAGCCTTTTTGCTATTTTATGTCAATTCTCTTCCATACATCATTCAAACAGGATTAAATTATACATGCTTTAAACGTAAAATGTGTTGAAGGAGTGAGAGTCAGCCTGGCTTCCTGGAAAGATTAATTAAGCGTATCAGCTCCTTCCTGGGTAAAAAAACCTGTAAATTTGGTTTTCTGATGCAGAATTGAGCTAACTCCCCCAAAATGGGCTTAAAAAAACAAACAAACAAACAAACAAACAAAAAAAAACATATTGATCACAGGTAGGGCTATCTTAAAATTAGAATGAGTTGTTCACATTATGTGATTAAACAAATTTGAAAATAAATAAATAACCCCTTTATTGGCCTGTGGAGTGTCTCAAATTCCCACTCTTCAATTCTTCCATGTGAATTTTTTAAGACCTCTTCTAAGGAGTCCAACCCAATAACTAGCCAACTTATTAAATTCATATATCTGTGTCCACAAGAGATCAGGATTCTAGGAGAATGAGTGAAATCAAAGTTTTTCATATTCATTCAAAGAATGAAACACTTGAGGCAAAGCTTTTCATTACGTCCTGGAATGTTACTCTAGTAAACTAAAAATGACTGTACATTTTCTATAAATTCAAGACCATATGCAATAAGATTCTTGTATGGTCAAATGGTCGCAGAAACTAGGTTTAAAGTAAAAATATGAGAAAATTTTGGTTTTAAAAGCTACCTGATAGCTGATATTTTCCCCTGAAAACTGGGGAGAGAAGACCTTTATTTGATTTTGAAAAACAGAAAATCTTGTAACATTAGTATTTTTCTAAAGCATAATTTGTGAACTGTTGGATTAAATTTGATAATTGAGTATAAGTGATAGGTAGCAGACTGGGAATTACAGTGTAGATCTATGAATATTCAAGAAGCATAATGAGAAGTAGCACAAATTGTTGGAAAGAGACTTGGATTATGCATGAAATGCCACAGTTCTATCGAGCATAGGGCCATCTCTATTCCTTATTAGCTTTGTGTCATTGGGACAAATTATTTAATATGGGGGACATCAAGTACTTTACTTCTAAAATGAGAATCAATGCTTACCTCATTTATTTTATATTATTATGATGATACTCAAGAGACACAGGTGTGTAATAACATTTTGGAAGTTTTCAAGTCTTTGATTCTATGTCATATATCATTGATTCATCATTTGATGTTTTACCATCTTTGGAATGAGAATGTGTCTTACAATCACTGTCTGAGGGTGTCATTTGCCAGTGCATTTATGTCAAACCATGCCCAGTGGAAGTCAGCAGCTTGGAAAAAATAATCCCAGATAGTAGTGGAACAAAATTTTAAGAACTGCTGCATTTCTAATACTACTTGATGGCCAAAAAAGATTAAATTGTGTTTAAAAAACAAACAAAACATTGACATCAATAACTGAGTCAAAAAGTGATTCTTGGGAGACAGACTCAATGTGAAAATATTTTAAGAATGTTAAAGCATGTATTTCAATTATATTGTCCTTTTATTTATACATAAAATGGAAAACAATTTTAAAAATCTATGTATAAGTAAATGTAAAATGATTCTTCCAATAAATACAATATTAAAATTATATATGATAAGAAAGCATCGTGTCATTATTTGATTGCACTCGTCTTTCTTAGTAGTTATGAGACAATTAATGGTATACTGAAAAGAAAATTGGCACATAAATACACAAAGTTATTATGAAGTTGCACTAACAGTGAGTTAGAAAATGGGCATGTACTGGTACCAAAAGTAAGGTTAGTACATTTCACAACTTTGTGTAAGATTGGCCTTGATACCACAGAAGACATCATTGAAATGATAACAATCAATACTACAAATCGACTTGAAAAGTACTGATGTGCATGCAAGCAATCTGGCTATTAGAAAATTAAATTTTACCCTACGGAAAGAATCTGAATCTTCTACCAATTGAAGACCATTCTAGCCTTAAACACTGACACATTGATAATCAGTGAAGCATCCTGGAAGGGTAATAACTCTTGCAAAATATGATTTGATGATAGGATGTTATAATAAGTAGCTTTATAAAAGTTAATCAGTAGAAAAAAGCATTTTGGTAAATTCACACTCATGATCTACTTCAATGATTACTTCTGCACAGGAGGACACCTTTTCTTGAACCTCCAAAATATGAACCAATGCTTTCTTTCTCTATAACACCCATCTTAACCATATTTTTATTAAAGAACATATCAAACTAAATATTAGTTGTCTTCTCCTATGGGCACCACAAAGCAAGTAATTATGGTTTGTTTAGTTGGTATCAAGAGAACTTCATATAATGTACTGCAGGGTACTAAGTAGATCATCAATAAATAATTAGTAAAAGAATGAACATTTAGTCTATTTTGTATACAAGAATCACAAGCATTAATTTGTAGACAGACAACTTGTAAATAATATTAGTGATGCTATTACAATATTACAAGTCTTAATTTACGTGGTGTAAAAGATAATGACTGTATTAAAAACATTAGTTTGTTGATCTACTACATGCATTTACCCTTCCAGTTTTATCAGCCCTATTAACAGGGTTGGAAAAGTCAATTTTTATACTAACTGAACTTTCCCTTACCTCAACCCGTGGCTACTATTGCTGATTAGACCAGTGGTAGATACTTGCCCATAAAATAAATAGTCCATTGTCTGGTCAACAATTAATCAAATTTTCTTTTGGAGAACTGGAACAATAGACACGCTGAACAAGTAGAGAATGAAGGCACGTTATTTGAGGAGCACCAGGATGAAGGGTTGTGGTATCCTGAGGGCTAGTGGGACAGCACTAAGATCTCATGAATTTTATACCTTAGAAGTTCCTTTTTTCTCAAATAGATTGGCATAGATTTCTCTTCCTTAACATTAATGATGCCCTATCCAAGAGTAAGTGTATTTTTTGTATCCCAACAAGATCAAGATATAATGTACTGGTTAACAGTGGTTGGCCATCTTTCAAGAGTTAGACTACAATGAAATATGATTAATGCAAAATTTACCCCAATTTAATGATCTTTGGATGTATTACTGTGTTTCTCCAAAAATAAGACCTAGCCGGACCATCAGCTCTGATGCGTCTTTTGGAGCAAAGTTAGTATAAGACCCGGTATTGTATTATATTATACTATATTATGTTATACCTTGTCTTATATTAAAATAAGACAGGGTCTTATATTAATTTTTGCTCCAAAAGTCACATTAAAGCTGATGGTCTAGCTAGGTCTTATTTTCGGGGAAACACGGTATTGTTCATTTAACAATCTAACATACTTCATGAGCTTCAGAAACTTTGGGTCTTGCTCTCTACAGGAAATAACCCTTGACCACTGTGGCCATACTGCAGGATAACATACTCAACACCACTCCAATCTTTCTCTAGCATGTATTTCTAGTTACTAGAGATTGGAAAGCTAAAATTTACATGCATTTCTCAGCCTCAAGTGAAGCTAGAGTTTCACACGTGTCCTGGTTTCTGCCAACCAGATGCATCTACGTAATACAGGGAAGGTGGATCGATAGGGCTGTTTTGGCAAGTAAGGTCATTGAGGTATTTAGTTCTTCTATACAGTTATAATGGAGGTTCTAGTACATAGTCGGTATCTTCCTTAGTTCTAAGTGGCAGGTGGTGGATGGAATTTCCACTTGTCTGTCCAATTGTGCAGCTGGATATTTCTCCTGTGCATTATCCAAGGCTGGTTTGTGGGTCCTGGCAAAAATTTTGTAAATTATCTATCACAGTCTAATAAACCCTTTTCTGCTTAAATTAGCGAGAGTTAATTTTGTTTTCTGAAACAAAGAGCAATGGCTAAGTAGTAATTGGTACCAGAAATGAGATGCTCCAAAGCACAAGTAACACTGATTTAGTAGAAGCAGTTGGGTAGTGAGTGGTTGAAGGTCTAGTTTTAATGTGGTAGCCTAATATTTGGTTACACTGTCGCTTGCTTACCTAAAAAGCAGGCTATTTGCTGAGGCTATAGGGTCTCTTTCTGTTAAGAGAAATAGTAAAACACATTCATAGTGTTGGTAGGTGGTGGTTAATTTTTGTATTTTTAGCAAAATCTTATAAATTAAATGAACTCGCCTCTTAGTGGAAGCAAAGGTGGAAGGAAGCAAAGATTTACTAAAGCAGGCATCGTCTGCCTGTGCCTGCTAGTGACACTGATGGAGGCTCCAAGGATTGGGGCTTTGTAGTGTTGAAAAAGTCATCTACTTCTGTACCTGAACCCGCTTGAAGCTGTGGCCATGAGATGACAGTCTCATGACAGGAGATAAGTCTCTTTCTTTGTCATAAAGAAGCAGTGATAGAGATTGCTAGCAAGAGGTGGTGAATTGCTTTGCTTACCCACTTACGCCTTTTATTTCACATGCTCTGAAGGTAGCCACCATTAATTTTCTTTTTCATTATAAAATGTTTTTATCTTTTTGTTTGTTTAGGCCATTTTTTAAGGAGGTGAGTGTACATTGAAAATCTCGATTTTCCAGGGAAGAATTTTAAAAGGACATATATTCATTTTGTTTCCATCACTAAATATTTTGGGTTTCCTTTTTTAATATATTATTTTTGTTTTAAGGTAAACCCAGATCTATTCAATGGATGCTGACTGATGACAGATTTTTAATACATTCTGTGGAGGAGTCAAATGACATGTGTATTTTATATAAAGCATTTTCTAAGGCATACCCTTTTTAACTCCTTTATTTCTTACCATTTCTTATTTTTTATATTACATGCCATTCTTTACTTGGTAAAACATCTTTTTTCAATTATTGTACTCTTTGGAGCCAATAGATCTAAATTCTGAAAATACAGTTAATATAGGGATGGGTTATCAGAAAGACCTTTTGCGACCGATTGATCTAATATAGTATACCATCTTGTCACTCTGCTTTACTGCTTATTTTTCTTTTCAGCCTTGTATATATTTACGTGTTATTGCCAGTCTGTGCCTACTAAAACAAGCTCCATGACGGCAGGAATTTTGGATGTCTTTGTACCTGGAACTTAGGAGATGCTCAATAATATAACCATCATTAATTTAATGGCCAGAGGGATGGACAGAGCACAGAGCCCAGTGATGGAAGATTAGAATCTGCAGGCCCAACAACCATATCTGGGCAAGACTTTTGGCTATGGTCGTTTGTACATGGAATAGAATGGAAACAAATAAAGTCTGCTAAATGTGTGAAGAAATCTTCCCAAAGAAAACACAAACTTGGTCTGCAATAGCCTGTGATCATTAAAACTTTAAACCACCCTGTGCCCCAATATTCCAAAATCGATGAAGTCTCCAAGAAGGGCATCCTCCCCTCTGCCTACCTCGGATATATTTGTTGAGGAAAACTGACAACAGTGAACTTCCCAGGGTCAGATCCAGGAGCAACAGAGGTCAAGGCATGAGGAAAACATCTGAGAGAAAGAACCAGGAGCTGCCGGTTTAGCCAACCAGGGAACTTCCTGCAGTGCTAGGGCAGGAAGTCCTGGCTATTCCTGCTTAGTCAGTTTTGATAATTATTATGGGATGGTGACTAATGTGTGTTTCTCATTCTCCCTTTTCCGAATGGACAGGTTTATTGCAATGATCTGTTCCTTCTCCACCACTGAAAACTTAAATGTGCTGATGGCTAAAAACATGTCTTGAGTTTATTGGCTGCCAGCCTACAAGGAGCCCAATTTGGGCTTTTTGGGGAGAGCTTCATTATGACCCAGATATCTTAGGCAATGGATTTGATGTAGTAACAGAAAGAGACTTAAGTCTTGACCCCTTAGAGAAGGAGTGAGATTGTTCTATATATGAAAACAAAGGTGTGCATGTAGGATTGGAAAACGAGAGGCAGAGCAGAACAGAAAATGTTAATAGCCGACTGTAGCGGTTTTAAAATAAGTCCACAAATTGATATACTTCCCTTCAAGATTATTTTCCCTTTAAGAGTGAAGTTAACTTAGTGAGTCACTTCTAAGTAAGAGAAAAAGTGGAAATGTGTGTGAATTAGGAGACTAGGTCATCAGGACTCTGTTGCTTCCTCATTGCTTTTTCTAGGGTAGTGCACTCTGGGGGCAGTTAGCAGCCACTTCGTCAGGGCACTCAAGCAGCCTATGGAGAGACTCCTGTGGCAAGGACCCGAGGCCTCCTGCCAATGGCCGTGGGAAGCAGTGAGGCCGCCTGCCAACAGCTGTCTTGAAATTGGATCCTCCAGCCCCAGGCAAGCCTTCAGATGACTGAAGACCCTGCCAATATCCTGATTGCAACCACATGAGAGACCTTGTGTCGAAACAATCCAGCTAAGCTGTTCCTGAATTTTTTACCTACCAGAAACTATGAAATAATAGTGTTTCTAATTTTAAGATACTAATTTTGTGGTGATTTGGAATGCAGCATGAAATAACGAATAACCCTACTCAATAGCATGTCTCTTCTTTAGAAACAAAATCTTGATTTTATTTGCATATTGTTCCTAGCTAAAATATATCCACATTCCCTCTGGATATAGCCAATGAGATGTTAGCAGGAGTTGTTGGATGGTCCTTTCAGGAAATCTCCTTAAAAAGGTGGTAGGCCGCCTACATTCTTCTTGCCTGGAATGCAGATCTGATGACTGGAGCTTTAGTAGCCAAATAAGATCATGAGGCAACCTTGAGGCTGAAAGCCAAGTGCTAACGATGACAGAATAGAAACAATCTGGAAATGATGATGACATCATCAAACCAGCCCGAGAAAATCATTTGTGGACTTTTTTTTTTACATTGAAAGAAACAAACAAACAATAAAACCTTCTATCTTGCTTAAGTCACTGTTTACTCTTATCTCTGTTACTAGCAGCCAAATGTGGTTATTAGCTGATGTAATCTGGAATTCAATTTCTCGGATATCTGGCTTTCAGGAACACTGAAAAGGAGTGTTGGATTAGTTACTCCTATAAATTACTGAGTTATGTTTCTCACATAAGCCAACTTTGTGAGACATGAGTAGTATATGCTGTTTATCCAGGATTCTTTTCTCAGGTCACCTTTGGAATTTCTATTATAATTGGCATTGCTGAAATACCACACATACACACTCTCTGTATGGTGCACACTAAATGACTGACACTTGGGCTGTCTTGACAAAACTGTCCTTTACCCTACTGCACTATGTCATTTAAAAATCGGAAAGCAGCCCAAGTTAATTTCCAATATGGTTTTCTGGTTTTATAGATACATATCATTTTTTGGATTTTTGGCAAAGCATCTCAAGCAAAAAGAATTTTGAATTGTAGCATTTTAAAAATATTTACTGACTTTATTTTCTGAGTTTTGGGTCTATATGTCAAAGTTTTGGGTATTTTCTGAGTTTTGGGTCTATATGTGGGTCTATATGTCAAAGTTTTGGGTATTTTCCGAGTTTTGGGTCTATATGTCAAAGTTTTGGGTATTTTTTTTTTTTTTTGAAATGAGAAGATAGAAATGTTCTTTTGTGTCTATTTTTTTAAAAAAACTATGTAACAGCTTTATTTACATATAATTCACATGCCATACAACTCACCCATTTAATGTGTACAATTCAGTGGTTTTTAGTATATCCACAGGGTTGTACAAACATCACCGCTATCAATTTTAGAACAGTTTTATCACTCCAAAAAGAAATCTTCTACCCATGACCAATCATTCCTCATCTCTTCCCAAACTGCCCCTCAGCTCTAGATAATCACTACTCTACTTTCTGTCTCTATAGATTTGCATGTTATAGACATTTCATATAAATGGAATCATACACAATATGTGGTCTTCTGACTGGATTCTTTTACTCAGCATAATCTTTTCAAGTTCAATCCTATTGTATTATGTACTAGTAGTTCATTCCCTTTATATTGCTGCATAATATTTCGTTGTAAGGCTATACCACATTTTGTTTATCCGTTTACCAGTTGATAGATATTTGGGTTTGGGTTGTTACCCCTTTTTTTTTATATATTGTGAAGAATACTAATGAGACATTAATGTGTAAGTTTTTGTGTGGGGGTGAAGTTTTTGTTTCTCCAGCATATATACTTAAGAATGAAATTGCTGGGTGATATGGTAACTCTATGTTTAACCTTTTGAGGAACTGACACTTTCTCCCAAACTGGCTGCAACATTTAAAAATTTTCACCAGCAGTGTATGAGGGGTCCAATTATTCTGCATCCTTGTCAACACTTGTTCTTATCTTTTTCTTTTCTTTCTTTTATTATTGTTATTATTATTATTATTATTAGTAGTAGTAGTAGTATTACTGTTCCTAGTGAGTGTGAAGTGGTATCCCATTATGGTTTTGATGTGTATTTCCCTGGTGGCTAGTGATATGGGGTATTTTCCCACGTGCTTAATGTATATCTTCTTTGGAGAAATGTTTATTCAGATCCTCTGTTCATTTTAAAAATTGGGTATTAGTCTTTTTATTATTGAATTCTAAGTTATTTATATATTCTAGATACAAATCTCTTAACAGATATGTGATTGGCAATTTTTTCCCCATTTTGTGAGTTCTTTTCATTTTCTTGATAGTGTCCATTGAAGTACAAAAGATTTAAGCCCAATATACCTATTTTTCTTTTTGTCACTTGTGCTTTTGATGTCATATATAAGAAGGCTTTGCCTAACCAAGTTCATGAAGATTTATTTCTATATTTCCTTCTAAGAGTTTTATAATTTAGTTCTTAAATTTGCGTCTATGATTTTTTTTTTTTGAGTTAAGTTTTGTGTATAGTGTAAAGAAAGAGTCAAATATCAGTCTCTTCCAGGTGGATATCCAGTTTTCCGAGCACCATTAATTGAAAGTCTATTTTTTCCCCATTGAATTGTGTGAACCATTAGGAGTGTGCATGTATTTGAGGGTAAAGGTGATTTTAGTTTGGTTTTGTGAAAAGGTAAACTACATAAGAATTTTGCATCTAAACAAATCTAAAAGAGATATGTCAGAGCTTATATCAATTTCTTTTGAGGGTTAAGCAATTGCTTAAGTAAATTGTGAATATACATCATTTTTTTTCATAGCTTTATTCCCTACAGAACCCTGAATTATTTGGGAAAACAGATATGTACTTTGCTTTAGTTGAAAGTTATCTGAATAAAATCTCTAAAAATTAATAGGTTCATGATTTACCCAACTGATTTATATACAGATATATGTTTGTAAAATCCCAAAAGAAATTTTGTATTCATTTATGACAGTATTGCTTAATGAAATCTACATAACCCATTTCTACATAAAAAGATAAGATTCCACGTAATGTTTACTTTCAATCATTTAGACATGTTAAACTAACACATCAAAACTGACAGGTTTTCCTTACCTTCACCAGGGTTTCTTGCCTTTAGATCTCTAACTATGCTAGACATTTTCTTATTTCGGGAAAAACAAGACATTGTCCACATTTGTATTTCATTGCAGTGTCTGCCTTTTTCTCGCACACTTTCGGCTGCTTTCTGTTGGTTAGTGTTGTTTAGTTATACTGTTATAAAGACCACTCTATTTTCAGACTTTTTTTTTAAGATCCAGTTTTCAGGATTTATTTTAGTGTAGAAATTGAGTGCCCTGGTTTTGCCAGTTCTTGGCACTCAAGCCCCACTGAAAGTAAAAGGCTCCAATCTCATTAGGGAAAACTGCATAGTAACCTGCAGACAGGGTGTCTAAACATCTTTATTTTAGCTCCTTAGACCTTCCTCAGTACTCAGGGCACTGCAGCACATCCTAACTGCTGCAGCTTCCAGCAGGTGACTGCCTCAAACAAACGATGGGGTGGAATTTACAGTCCTCAAGTAACTGGGTAGGGAGACTTGAAGAGCAAAACCCTGGGCCTCTATAGCCAGGAAGATGCTTGACAGGAATTAGCATAGTGGTAGTTCTGTGTTCTAGGAAAGACCATTTTTTTAAAAGCTTATTCAACCCCAAATGTATAGTGCTTTATTTCTGCCATATAGCCAGTTTACATTTTCAGTCCACCACCAGAGTTACTGGAGACAGTAGTTGTAGCTAAAATATGGTTAATGAGTACACAGTACAAAAATATAAATGTTGCTACTTCTCTAACTGGCATAAAAGCCTAGATGCAAGAAAGTAGTCTTTATAACATAGTGTTGCTAAACACCAGTAACCAACAAATAAAACCTGAGGTTTAACAAGATTTAGATTTTCATTTTTAAAAAATGTCCTTTAACGGTACTATTAAAGATTTCATTCATTCTCCAGAGCTGTCCAACACAGCAGCAATTAGCTACATGTTAGATTTTCATTTTAAAAAATGTCCTTTAACGGTACTATTAAAGATTTCATTCATTTTCTGTGCTGTCCAACACAGCAGCAATTAGCTACATGTGGCCATTGAGCATTTGAATGTGACTAGTCCAAATCGAGATGTGCTGTAGGTGTAAAAGCCACATTGGAGTTTGAAAACTTAGTGTAAATAAAAGAATGCAAAATATCTAGTGAATAATTTTTATGTTGTGTACACATTGAAATAATACTTTTGACATATTGGATTAAATAAAGTATGTTATTAAAATTAATTTTACCTTTTTATTTGTATTTCGAAATGTAGCTACTAGAAAATTTAAAAGTACATATGTAGTTTACATTTGTGGCTCAGTCTATATTTTTATTAAACTGTGCTTCTCTCGGGGCTGAGACTACATCAGCGTAACTACACTGGAATTCGACCTGTACTTGTATATATTTTTGTCAGTTGTCATAGTTCATTAGTCACTAGTTCAAAGTTTATAATGTGGGTTCAATACTTCTGAATATATATTTTTGTTTTCTTCACACTGTTCTACTGTTAAACGGTGTTTGCCCTCTGCTGAGAACCCCTTTCCCACTTTGCCTACTTGGCAAATTCTTCTTACCTTTTAATAGTCAGTTGAAGCATTATTTTTTCTGTAAAACTTTCTCTGAACTCCCTTGTTCCACACCTGTACACCAAGTAGAAATAAACATCTGTCCTCTGGGATAAGACAGTATCTTGCCCAATATCTACGAAATGCCTACTGTTTGCTGAGCACAGTGGTAGATGGTCGAGGTATCCAAATATGAACGAGATATGCGCCTGTAGTGTTTGCATTTAGAGTGGGATACAGACATTTAAACACCAGGCCACAAAATGATGTGGAAAATGCTCTTACAGGAGAGATCGGGGAGCACATATACACAAAGCTCTCCCAGACTACTTCTTTGTGGATGAACATAGTGAGCCTGCATTATAAGTATTTGATCCCTTAGGAAGCCTTGGTTCACAAAATACTCATGTGTTTAGGTATATAAACTGAAGGGCATCTTTTTCACATCACAACTGGTTAAAATGAGAATTGTCTTTAAAACACAAATTACTGGGAGAGGGTTGGGAGCCTGGGTCAAATAAGTGAAGGGACTAAGAAGTATAAATAGGCAGTTACAAAATAGTCATGGGGATGTAAAGTACAGCGTAGGGAATATGGTCAATAACATTATAATAACTGTGTATGGTGTTATGGGGTTACTAGACTTATCGGAGGGGATCACTTTGTAAACTATATAAATGTCTAACCACTACACTGTACACCTGAAACTAACATAATATTGAATGTTGAATGGCAACTGTAATTGAAAAAAATTAAAAAAAATACAAATTACTGAATAGGCATTCTTATATTACACATGTGCCCCAGTATCCTTGCAATGACTCTCCTAGCCAGGAAATTCAGGTATTAATTTTTTTAAAAACAAAGAACAATAACAAAATGGCTCCAATTAGCATGATTAAGTAAAAATGAATTCCACAAGAGGTGTGCAATTTACTTAACATTAATGCACTATCAAAAAGAGATCAGGATTTCAGTGATTGGATTTCTGTGGAGTTGAGAGGATAGATTAATAATAAGAGGTGAATAGCGCTCTTAAGTCATGTGATAAATGGCAGTAGACTTTTTTACCCGAATGTTGAAGGGCAGGACTAATGCTTGGCGTGTTGGGTTAATTGTGTAACCTCACTCATTAGGAGGTTGTTTATCTACCAATCTCAATGATCCAAAACCTAGTTAGGAAGAAAAAAAATGTTTTTCAAAGCAACATTTGAGCAGTCCAAATATCTGTCCCAAAGTCTATGCACTAAGGTTCACGTGCCTTCCTCCTTGGTGAGCTGCACAGAACCTCTTCAGTTTTACTTTAGATTGAATTGTGACAAGTGAGGCTATCTGGATTTCTCAGTCTGCAGCAGACTAGAAGCTGCAAATCGGAATAGGAAGACAATATTAGCGACAGACGTGTGCTGGCAACACAGAAAGGACAACAGATTGTTGGTTAGTGAAGGGGGAGAGAGAGGAACTACAAAAGGCAGAGATAATCACTAGGTCAGTGTCCTGGAGTCCTTTCCTGTAGCCATTGGTAGCTTACATACCTCCTGGGAGCATCCTTAACACCTAAGAAGTAGCCTTAGCGCACATTGAATGGGAACTTGATGTATTTGTTGAATGCAGTAGAACCTACTACAATAAATACTTTTCATAAAATTAACCCTGAATTTAAGGCAGTCCAGTAAATTGCTTAAGAGAAACATTGATGATACACATTATAAAATCTTTGTATAAGTTAAAAATAATTTTAAAAAATGTGCGACTTTAGAGGGCCAAGCTCGAATTATGCTGATCATCACTTAACTGGAACAGTTTGCATCACTCCTGGATGAACGGACGTACTACTAGACAACAGCAGACTTAGCACTAAGTTCCCTTGAGCAGTTTTCAAACTGTGATATATGCAACTAATAAGCTATCATATGAGGTTTAACCTATATAGGATCACAACAGATTGTAGTTGAATCACTAGGTGATGTAAAAGATTGTTCTAAAATTCACCATCACCATTAAGCGGAGTAGTCCTACTATGTGCCTAGTACTGTACTAGGTGCTGGATTTGTTAAGCATTAATTTGAAAAGTTGCTTTCACTTTTAAGATTGTGAAGATATTCCAAAACTCTCATTCATATTTTTAAAGGATAAATGAAATTTTAAATGCACACTACAGCCATTACATAACAGGCATAGAATACTGTTTTATGACTTGCATAGTTCTTTTTAAGCACACTAGCAACTCTATTTTCAAAAGCTATATGATTCTAAAGGATATGAAAACCTACATATAAAAATGGAGTGCCTCATTTGTTTTGTGTAATAAGTGTTGTAACACAGGCATGCCATTTCGGAGTTTAGGGTGAGGCTTTAAGCCGTACTTTGGCGTTTCTATATCAAGCAAAAAACAATTTCAGCAACAGCAGTCATTTCCCCTCGTCTTTTTTTTTTTTTTTTCCCCTGGCGAGTTACTAAATGCTAGATGCTAGAGTCAAAAAGAAACCTGACATCTGGGGAGGTGTTGAGGGGGTGTTAATAGTTATAGTTAGATGTTTGGGGAGCGTTGAGGATAAGATTTTATAACAGCAAATACAAGAAGGGGGGCATTGTGATCTCTCCTCCCTCCACTCTCTCTCTTCACCAATCCATATTCCCTCAATTTAGAGGCGGGCTCAGCGAGATTAGGCTGCAGGAAACCCAGAGGCTCCCCAGCGCGGCCGCCCGGGCCTCGTGATGTAATTGTTATTTCTTACTCCGAGACGGAACCGTGGAGAGCTGCCGAAGAAGTGGCAGCCTCGTTCCTGTCGCCTTGCCTGGCAGGGTCACACTCTTCCCGGGGATGAGTCTATTCGCTGACAGGCTCCGCTGGTGACTTCGCAGTGACAAAGCAGCTGAGGATAAAACCCTGCCCCTGGGTCCTTCGTGCGTCCGAGGAGCTGCACGGGACACTCCTCAGGTCTCCTGCCCGGTTTTCCTCTTGGAACCACTCCTGCATTTATTCCTGGGTGCCTACTACGTGCCGGGCGTGGGGTCCAAGTGACCTGGAGTCAGTGCCCGTCCAGCCTGTCCCCCTAAGATTAAAGCAGGACACACAGATCACAAGGTGGGGAAGTTGGGGGTGAGTGAGAGGGAGCCAAGGGAGCGCGTGCCGTTGGGTGAAATGGGAGGACCCTGGGCGTCCCGGCCCCCAGGCGGTGCCCCAAACGCGAGCCTGTGGCCCGAAGAACGAGAACGACGCCCCGGGCCCCAGGGAGGAGCTGTCCAGGCGCCTTCGGCGGTCGGGGGCGGCCGGCCGGAGCCGGGAGCCCGGGGGACGGCTCGGGTGCGAGGAGCGCCCAGCGCCCCGGCCGCCGCGGTCGTCCCGCTGCCTCGGGGCCCTGCGGCCCCCGCCCGGCCGTTCGGAGGGCGGGCGGGGAGGAAAACAGCACGACAGAGGGGGCTGCTCAGCTCCCGGGAGCTGCCGGGACCCGCGTGGCGTCCTCCGGCCCCGTGACAATGGGAGGGAGGGGGAAAAAAGGGTTAAGAAACTTGGCTGAGGAGCTGAATGGCGTGGAGCGGCGAGGGGAGGGACCGGGCCGCGGCGGCCGCGGCGGCGGAGGGAGGAGCGCGGCTGCGGGCGGGCGGGCGGCGAGCGAGGCGCTCAAAGTCAGCCTCGCAGACATTGCAGCAGAGCCCCGAACTCGGGAGGCGGCGGCGGCGGCGGGGAAGGAGGAGGCGGCGGCCGCGGCGAGGCGCAGGGACGACCCGGCCCCACGCCCGCCCGCGCGCGCCCGCCCGTGGCCTCGCGTCCGCCGCTGCGCTGGGCAGCGAGGCGGCTCGGAGGGGAGAGCTCGCCCGGGCGCCGAGGGAGGACGGCGCGGCGGGCGCCTCCGTGGAGGACTGAGCCTGACGGAGCCCGAAGCTCGGAGCCGCGGCGGCCTCGGGTGAGTGGCGGCCGCAGCCGGGGGCTCGGAGGAGCGGCCCGCGGCGCCGCCGGAAACGGCCCGGGAGCGCGGCCCGCGGCGGCAGCGTTGGCGGGCAGGGCCGCGGGGGCGTCGGGGCGGCGAGAGCGGAGGCGGACGGCGGGGAGGGCTCGGCGGCGGGCGGGAATCGTTTCCGGGGGAAGCCCGCCTCCTCTGCCGGCTCCGACCTCCCCGGGACCTCGGGGGGCCCGGGCAGCGGGGCCACAAGTTGTGGAGTTGGCCCGGGGCTCCCCGGCCGAGCTGTGCCAGTCCTGGGTCGAAGGGCGGCCGGTGCCCTGCGAGCCGGGCCAGGCGCGGTGCCCGGGCCGGGGTCGCGGCCCCGAGTCGGGGGCGCCTCTCGCCGCTCCCCGCCTACCGCCCGGTGCCTCCCGGCGCTGAGCTGCCCGACTCCCGGCCGGGACAAGTGAGTGGGAAACGCGACGGCGCTCGCGGACCCCCAGCCCCACGCGCGGCCCGTCGGCACCGTCCTGCCCCCTCCCGAGGGAGGGCGCGCTCCCGGGACCCGAGGCCTCAACCGTCATCTTTCCCCCTGAGCCAGAGAACGGACTCACATTTGGGGGGAGCCCGGAGACCCCTTGGGAGGCTTCTTCTCTCCCCCCGTTCATCTATGTTCTCCTTACTACCAGTGGTGGTGGTGGTTTGATGAAGGGCTTCCCTGGAAATGTTCCACACACCCTCCCATTCTTTCCAAAATAGTTGACAAATTTTCATCGCGAGTTGGTTGGTGTTCAGTCTGAAGGAACAAAGGAATCCACTGTGCCCGGGAGGCGGACAAGCTGGGAGTCAGTGACACATGTTGATCTCGGGAGCACCACGGGAGTTTCTACCTTCTGTCCCATCAGTGCCTTAATAGGCTTCTGAGGACAGTGAAGTTAACAGGATGACACACGCTTTTGGGTTTTTAAAATATGTTTTAATAGGACGTTCTATTTGGAGGCAAAAAAAAAAAAAAAAGAAAAAAAGAAAAAAAAAAGACATTCCCAGCTCCAAGGACTTTTCCCTCACTTGGTGGAACTGAGTTGGAGTTTGTTTCCAGTAATGTAGATGATGAAATGTGAGATTGTACAGGAAAAGCTGTCTTTAAGGGAAGAAAGATCGTCTAGAGATGTCCAAAGCAAAAGTGATTGTCGGTTTATATGTGATAAATTCTCTTTGCGTTTTTGGGGGAGGAATTTCTGAAGGAAAAGGCTTTGGTAACTCATTCTTTCAAGTTAGGAGTTGCGTTGAACCTGCTTATTAGTGAATCATGGGTTTAGCAAGTGGGTGGCATCTTCCTGATGTAATTATTCCGCGTTTAATCACCAGTTTGCTACCTTTGTTGAAGAGACACTGAAGTAAGTGGACGTTTTAAACAAATGGTGCTTCCACTGCTCGGCACCTAAGTGTGGGTTGCTGCCTGGAGTATGTTGAAATATTTTTCCTTCGAAGTAAGTTGCATTGGTTTTGCTCAGCCAGTTGGTAATGTGGATTGGGTTTAACCGGTTCAGAGACTAGTGGATTCATGACCAGTAGTAACTTTTCTCTGCCTGCAATTAGTTCCTGGAGACAAAGAAGAGTCAATCAATGGAACAGCCACTGCAGGCTGTAGGATTGGTACTCTAGTCAGTTCCATACCCTCTGGTGAGAAAGACCTTTTTCCATACTTACCCCTAAAAATGCCCTAGGTGTATGAGAATTTTATGTGCATATATGTATATATATATATTTATATTGTTGATTGTATTCAAATGAATTCTCTGTAGTGCCATTGAGGTACTTGAAAACCAAGTTTAACGCCTCTGGAAAGTCTTGACTTAGACCCACTTCTTGCATGTGTCTCTTTTAAACTCTGCAGAACTTGGATTTTACTAATTTAAACACCCTAAAATGTTGTTAGTTCCCAATAAATAAGTGTCTGTAAAAGAAGCTGAAGGCTCCTGCAGTTTTAAGAGCAAAACATCATGATAAAAAATAACCTATACCACCACCTAGAGTCTGTTTGTTAGTGTATTGCTCCTGAAGTTTGCTTGAATTGACATGTCTCTTGTGGTTCCGATATAGCTAAAAATGATTAAGAAGTACTAGCTCACCAAAGGCCATCCAAGAGAAAAATTATTTGTGTAATAAATGGCAAGTGCCAATTAAAATTATTTGTGCTACCTTTACAATCGAAAGTTATGACATATCAATTTGAGTGGGCTGTTCTCCAAAAGATATTAAATTCAGAAGAATTTAAAACAGGAATTTTCAGTTTGTGCTCCAAGGTAGCTCTGATTGCTTAAAGACGTTTTGCATTGTTACCAGAGATTCAAGACATCTTACAGATTAAATGACATTAAGACTTTTTGAGGTCCACGTGAAACAAAAGTAATGATAAAATAAAAATATGAAGGAGTGTAAAAACTCCAAAACTTCTGGCAAGTCAATGGAAGAGAAAATGTAGGCTATGGTAGAGTTGTGGTTCAGAGATGAGAAATGAAAATGTGAAATAAAGGGCTGATCTGTCTTGCTGGTAGTTTATACATAGTAAAGCAATCTGTTAAATGGGAGACTATAGGAAGGCAGCTTTGTGCCAGGTGGCTTATTCATATTGTCCATGGAGGAAGTAATGTTCCTTCTTTAAATGGTATAATTCAAGAAAAAGATGGCCTCCACAATCTTTAATTAAATACCAGTTGAACAGAGAGAACTAGAGCACCGTATTAATTCTGTCAAACATCACTATTTTAGAACATTGAGGACAACTAAAAATGAATTAACTCATATCTGAAAGCAGAGCTTTATGGAAGGTGACAGATGAGGCAAAATATGTCAATCTGATGGAACAAATAGGGAGATAAGGAGACATGTCATCCTTGGCTCTCTAGAAACATTAGAGGGAAGAAGGTTATTACTAATTATACAGATTTCTTTGCAAACCAATACTAGAAGATGCTGGCACAGAAGTAATTTTAATTCAGAGTGACTTAGGGTATATTACGTTAAAGGGATTAGGTTTTTAATTTTAAAACTCTAAGATTGTAAGAAATTTAAAAGCAATAATCGTTTTGTGTATCAGGTTAAAAGATAATTCTGCCCCAAATAAGTTCAAAACATCTCATTTTTATCAAGAAAAATTGTTCCCTTTTAATTTTGATAGGTTCAGTTTTGCTTTTCAAACTTTACAATTAGTTTTTTTAAAGTGTATGTTAATAGAGAAGAAGGAGTTCTTGTTAATCTGTCTATCCTAAGCCTCTCTCTGTCTCTTTTCACTTCTCTCTTGCTCTCTTCTCCCCTTTTCTAAAATAGCTTCTACATCTTTGGATGTTTTCTGTCATGAAAATTGCCTTCATTTGTTACTTCCCTTCTTGGCTGTGGTGGGTGAAGGTTCTTTACTCTTGTGCTTTTTCATGTGGCTAATACACAATCGGTGGGTTTTGTTTTGTTTTTTGTTTTGTTTTAATAGTGACTTCCTATTACGTGGATGAAGACTGGGGAAAAAAGCATTTGCTGTTCTAACAAAGCCCTTTGTATATGTCTTCCAACTGGAAAGAT
This sequence comes from Rhinolophus hipposideros, assembly GCF_964194185.1. NCBI lineage: Eukaryota > Metazoa > Chordata > Mammalia > Chiroptera > Rhinolophidae > Rhinolophus > Rhinolophus hipposideros. Next base: position 11,787,507 of record NC_138048.1, read on the forward strand.
AGTTTTATGAAAAGCAACTTTTGATTACTATTGAAAAGTCAAACATTTTCAACAGAATGGGGAGGGAGCTTTCAGGATAATGAGTTTGAATTTATGAATTGTTCACTATATATTTCCTTAAGTAGAAGTTTTTTGACGGGTCCGTCTAGGGGTGGGTGGGAATCAGCAAACTCATTCTGTAGTATTCAGACAACAACAACAATCAGAGATATGGAAGTCCAGGGCAGTCACTAAGACTTGAGAAGGTAAAAATCAGGAGTGTCAGATGATGAAGCAGGCCAGTGGAATGGGACTGAGGATTATGTCCAGAGGTTGGAATAAAAAAAAAAAAAAAATGGAGGAGCGATATCTTGTTTCCGTATCCTGTTTGCATCTGATGCTGAAGCAGGGACATAAATTGATGATGGTAATGGATTCCCTTTTATGAGGCAGCAATAATATAATTGGTTGTTTGAGGGGGAGAAATGACAAATTCCCCATTTGTGCATGTGCACACTTTCTGTTTGAATGTCTCTTAAATAAACATAAGAAGATCAAAGTTGGTTGCCAGAATAGAACCAGGAGTTATAGTTTGCTTGGAAGAAAATGAATTAATACTAAATTACCTTTTAAGAGCTGGTGTTTTCCAAGGATCGTATTGAACGTGGAAAACAGAGTGCTGAGGTTTGGGTGGTTAACTGGAGAACTCCTTCATAGGATATCTGATAAAAATAACTGGATGGTACACCTGAAGCTGAAGCTGAATAATATTGAATGTCAACTATAACATATACGTAGTCATGGGATGTGGAGTACAGCATAGGGAAAAGTCAGTGGAACTGTAATAGCTAGTATATACGATGTCAGAGGGGTAGAAGGTTGAAGGAGAGGGTTATCACTTTGTGAGGGGTGTAAATGTCTAGCTATTACATTATTTTATGCACCAGAAACTAAAAAAATACCTGGATGAAAATAACTACAGAAAGAATGTTTTCTTTAAGCACATTATTATATGATTAAACAGTGGAGGGAAAATTGGGACTGAAGAGACCTCTGAAGTCTTATCAGGGTATAGATGCCCATCTATTGTTTGGTTTTTTACCCCTTGAAATTTACTGTTCACATTTAATGGATATTGAATATTTAGGATTCTAAAAATCAGAGTTCATTTAGAACCAAACTTTCATTTTGCCCAAGGTATGAGCGGTGGTATTAATTTTTCATAATAAATATAGTTATTGAAATAACTGGGATGTTATACTAATTGTTGTCATTGTTGTAGTACATACTCTGCATTATGAACTTTGAAATTCAAATTGCCTACACTATTTTGTAAATACTACAAATAAAGCATTACAAAATTTGTGGTATTTTGGGAACATAATATAATTTTTCTTAGTTCATAAAACATTGAGAAGAAGAAGAATGAAGAAAAAATAAATGTGATATGTTTTACCATTGTATTAGGATTTTGTTGAAATTAATACCTTGAAACACGCTATGGGTAACATTTAGCGTAGAACTCTAGAAGTAATATAATGAGAAGCAGATTTGAAGAACTTAGATTGGCAACTCAAAAATATAGGAAAATGTCACTCTTTGGAGTTACAAAAAAAAAAAAGGAATCCAATATATTCACTTCATAGTATTAAGATGTTTTTAAAGGCTGTATCAGATTTTAAGAGAGATTATTTTTGAAGTTAATAGATAATCACTTGGTTAAAGAAATTGTAATTCATCTGATTTGTATTTTGGGCAAAATAAATTCAAAAAGAACTCCCGAATATGTTGAAACTTTGGTAAGGAAGATTCTTATGACATCCATCCATCCATCCATCTATCCATCCATCCATCCATCCTTCCTCCCCTATTTCACTCCCTCCCTCCCTCTCTCCTTCCCTTCCTTCCTCTTTGTTTGAATAAATAGGGCTAGGGTTAAAAAAAAAATTGTTAAGAAACTTAGAAATAGAATTGCCTCTCTGGCAGCGTTAATATTTTTGTTTGAAATTCAAAACTAGCATGCTTCACTCTCCACAGAAAAATTTTTAACTTGGTACACCTCAGGGAATAAAGCTCTAACTTAAAATCTATCTTGCCTCTTTAGCTTTGTGTTATTTAGCAAACATCTTTAAGGATGGAAGGAAGAGACCCTTATTTGCCTTAAATTCCAAGTCACTGTGTGACTAAGCCTAGTGTCTTAAGAAATCTTAAACTAGAAGTCTACTGGGAATTTGAGTCAGCCGCTTAAGATATCCCTGGGACTAGGACAACTCATTGCCCTGATGTCCGGATTTGTTCAGAGCTTTGGTGGAAAGGAGTCTTTCACCCTTGGACTTCTAATTAAGAAAGTCATTTTTCAGTCACCTGTTAAATGATAGTCAGGGCTACTCCTTGTTTTCAAATCCATAATTTGCTAATGGATTGAGGAACTAAGGAATTAAGAGCTTCTGTTGTTAGTAGCAGTGCTTTGATTATTTTACTTTTACCTTCTTTACTAGTTCTGTGAGGGTAGTAGGTAAAAGTCAGGTCATTATCTTTAGATAGCTAAGAGAAAAGGTGAAGCCACGTAGTGAATAAGCTAGCTTCTTGTAGTTTGTGCTTTTAATTGTTGAATTTGCTTATACTGTACATACCACGTGAATATGTTCAGTATGTTACTGCATTTAAAAAGTCAGATGATAATTTAGCATTGCAGTAGTAAAATAGGAAATTGCATTTATATGCAATCTTAAAATGAGAATAGTACGATAATCGTTTTGGTGATTTAATGACATAATGTAGATTTAATGACATAATGAGTGAGCCTGACATGTAACAGGACACAATGAAAGTTTGAGAATTAGAAGTTTAAAATTAAAAAAAGGGACTAATCTCTTAAAGAATCTATCTGGAAATGGAGAGCGATAAGTGTTTGTGGGATTATAACTGATTTTTGAAAAGCACAGTGTTCTAGATTTTCTTTTTTGATTCCTGAACTTAAGGATTTATGATATTCTGCGAGACAGTGGTAGATTTATACAGTGGAAAAGAACAAATTAAGGGAAAGAAGGATAGAAGAAGATGGAGAACATCAAGAGAAAGTATTGGAAACATGTGAAACACTCCCAAATGGGATATAAGAAATGTCCTCAAAATGAATTAATCACAGTTGAATGTTTTCCCCCTCAAGGGAATATTTGCATAATGGGTCATGTAGGCTCAGGTTTGATTTTTGAAAAACATTTTAGAAAAGTATTTTTGTTTTGTTATTGAGCACATTTCTAACTTAGCTTCTGCTACTAAAACATTGTATGATACAAATAAAAGGAAGGCCCTTTTATATCTGGGCAACATCTGTAGAATCTGTTGAACAGGGAGTTAGATCTTTAAAGTCTGAAACTCAGACTCTGTACATCAGTATCTGCTGTTTTTGACAGTGGACAGTAAAGCTTTCAAGCTTATGGTTTTAAAAGGAGCAAAGATGATTGGGTGAAAACTTGAAATATAAAAAGTTGTTATTTAGCTATTGCCTTTGCCCTTTCTGTTGGGGGCAGCTGCTTTGTGCTATGCGTTGTGCTGGCCACTCGACAGTTCCCAGGTGACATATAGGTATCATTTTCTCCATTTTACAGATAAAGAAACCTAGTCTGAGCGATGCCTGTGTAACTTGCCTGAGGTAACACAGCTAATAACCTCATTCATAATAATTTGCTTTTTCATGAGAATATGCCACTTTTTGAAGAGTGGCATATTTTGAAGAGTGGCAAAACAGTCTATTCGATTTTTAGAAAGTCGTCCAGAAACCCTGTTCCCAACCTGATAGCCACAGAACTCATGCAGCACGTGTCGTCTGCCCAACCTGGATTCTCAAAGACCTTTCTTACTGGGAAGGCACATTACTTCCAATAGACGATTCTGCAGCAGTTGATGTCAGTTCTCAGAGAGCTGATGTCCAGCTTCCAGCACTGACGATGGAAATGAAATCACAAAGGGCAACGGTGCAGGCTCTTTTCTCTCCCAAATGCTCACCCTTGTGAAGCGTACCACAGAATTACTGTAGTGTTCTTCAAGGCAGAGAAAGCAACTATGTTTCTTGATATAATTCATTAAAATAGCTTGTCATGGTCTTAATCCAGGTATTCCCAAGGCTAATTATGTTTGTCCACTTCAAGGAGCAGTTCACAGCCATAGCTCTTCCTGGTTGAAATGTTAAACCTCTTTGACTGTTATAGTTCTTAACATGCTTTTTTAATTGTCCTATCATCACCAACAGTAATTTTATTTTAAAGACTATGCTGTGCTAATAAACTAGGTTCTGTAAAACAAAGAGGAAATTGACGGTGCATTTGTGAATTTTATCAGAGGGAAGCAGAAACAGAAAGATGAGTATTTGGCTTCATTTTGGGAGTAGACCATGGTCAAGAAAAAGATTTCTTGAGATAGTGTGATAGTATGTTTTTAAGTACACGTTAGGCATGTTCTTCTATTGTTGAGGCCATGAGAAATGGGAGTTCTCTCTCCACTTCTTTTTACTTGCCTCATTTAAAATTTAGGGAATTTTGAACCCCAAAGAATCAAGCTGAGTGGTTCCCTCTAAAGGTATAGTCCAAATTGAAACTATATTGGTGACATAAGGGTGAGTAATTAGACTTTGGTACATAATTTTTCTAGGGAGCTTTGGATTTAGAATTGCCAAGTAAATGTTAGATAAACAGAGGAGCTTGTATAAGAGATGAATTAAAATAAACTGAATTTGTGTGAGGCCAAGGATTAAAGATGAAAGTTTTTTATTCACCTTCTGGTTCTTTCCCTATATCCAGATGTTTGGTCTTATTGAGGCAAAACTCAAAGCAATAAATGCATTGTTCACTTTGTTAGCGAACTGCTACTCTTACCGATCTTGGTCATCCATGACTAACCTGAGTCACTAGCACGTTTTCTTCTGTGTGTTTTGTTATTTTTTTCTTACTTTGATTTCTTTTTTTGGTTGGCCTTTCACAAATTGAAGTAATTTCATAGACTCCTTAGATTTTCAGGTTAGAAGGGAATTGGATAACAGCTATGGATACTCTGGGTTTAAGCATACTTGTCCTAGAGGTACCTTGCCCTGCTTCCCCATTTTCAAACAAATCAGCTTATATAGAGGCATCTTGCTTAACGGAAAAGCACGTAGGGATAGGTGGTGGTGTGGACTGTAAATCACCTGGTGATAAATGCTACTACCGTTTAGCACTTACGAGTATACACCTTTTTTTCCTCCTCCGGTCCTACTTTATTTTGGTTTTGTTTCCCTGTTTTTCTTTACTCAATTTCGCACTTGTTCTTTTTTTCTTTTTTAAAATTTATCAGGGGTATCCATGCGATACAGTGGAGCAAATGCTTATTTATCTTTCAACATTTTTGATGTCGTTAATTTGAAATTTCTAAAGCATTGTCTGCATTCTACACAGGAAGAAATTGGGACCCAAAGAATTTAAATAAATTTTAAAATTCACATAACCAGCAGTTGGGTAAACCCAGGATGAGAAACCAAGTCTTGATTTATTTCACACCTTTTTGTTTGTTTGTTTGCTGTATCCGTCATTGTGTACCAGGTGTTAAGGAGTAGTTAATAACCTTTGGTAATGGATCCAGCAGGAAAATCCAAGCTAACCCCAAGGAAGGATCTGTGATAACCAGAAGTGGAGTGGGAAAAGGCCAACTGTTATTACCCTTGTTTGTGTAGCCTGTTTTCTTCTCGTCCTACTAAATATGGTCTTCAGAACAGTCTTATGATTCATTTGATATTCTAGTACTTAGAATGTATTTTTTCGGCTGAGAATTTAACAAGAGAAATTTTACAGTACAGGTGTGCATTTGTTCAGGCAGCAGCTTTGTTTCTATATGTTATGTATTTGGTTATATTTAAAAATCAGTAGGGGAACTTTATTTGTAGATTAAAACCAGCCACCTTTAGTCAGCTAGTGTGATGAGAATGCTTACAGGCCAGCTCTACTTATTACTGAAGAGTAATTTCCTAAAACCATTAGTGGAGGTGGTTGGGTCTGTTGGTTATATTGGAATAGGGTTTCCAGGCGGGAATTCCTGCCTGTTTTCAGGAATTTTTTCGCTTTCCCGTTCCTGAATCCCAAGAAAAGTTGGTTGGGAAATTAGGAAAATTGACTCCTTGAACCCATGTGGTTGGTTGTATCGGCCATCACTTTGTGGAAACGATTCATCGTGGAGAACAGAAAATAGTTTATATCTTGGGATTCGGGAATGGGGAAGCGGAAAAAATGCCTGAGAATGGGCAGGAATTCCCGCCTGGAAACCCTATACTGGAATATAATGCCAAGGTTATGGACCCCATTTCCTTATTTATTTATTTTTTTTATTAGTTTCAGGTGTACAAGACAAGGTACTACTTAGACGTTCATCATTTATATCCCTCACACTGTGAACCCCCCTCCCCCCATCCACTATCCCTCCGACCTCACACCCAGCCATCACATTATATATATAAAATTATAGTTGGCATTCATTATTGTTTAGCTTCTGGTGTACAATGCCATGATCAGGCATCCACAGTATCCCTGAGGTGGTCTCCCAAATAGGACGCATGTCCATCGGATACCCAACAAAATCTTTACAACATTATTGAATAAGTTCCCCAAATTAATTTTCAGAAAACCCTGAGGCCATCTTGTGGTTACCAGCTGCTTCCTAATCCCTTCACCTTTTCCCTTATCCCCAACCCCCCCCCCCCCCGCCCCCGCCCATCTAACAACTTCTTCTGCTGTGAACAAGTAACAGGATGAGAGGGTGTTGTGTGGGCCAGTGGTGATAATGTCCCCTGAACCAAGGGCACCTGGGTCCACCCCCGTAGAAAGAGAGCAAAAGAGAAGAAACCTCACGGCAGCAGTTGATGTGGGCCACAGACTGCTCGTGTTCCTGCCCTGGGGGAAGCAAATTGGCAAGGAGTAGTCTCACTTAGGGGACAGTGGGCCAAAGAGTGCAGGTGCTCACTGCAGTCTCCACACCCCTAACCAGGTCACATTTGTCCACGCCCTTGACTGGAAGGAAGTCACACTTGCTTACTGTCTGTCTTCCTCAGTAGAGGGCAAGCGCCCTGACTAGGAGTATATTCATCAGTGTATTATCTGTCGGTGCTCTAGGTGCCTGGCGAATAGAAGGCTGTTACAAACTTTGGTTGAATTGAATTATACCAATTCCAACTATTGGGGAAATTGGGCTTTTGTAGGGTCAGGAATGGAGCCTTTATGTGTTTATATGTAAGAGCTGCTAATTATTATGTATATAACATATCCATAATAGCTGCTGTTCTGTATTTTCTTCTTCAGTCTATTTAAATTAGGAGTTCTAAAAGGAATGATATTTCTTCCTTAAAATTTATCATCCTCTTCCCAGGCATATTAATTATGAAGGAAAAAGTGAAATTAACTGTTGGTGACATTATAATTACTTGGTGCTTGAAACTGTTTTGTGATGCTGTTTTTTTCGTTTTTTGTTTTTTTGTTGTTGTTTTTTTCAAAAAATGCACAAATTACAACATATTAGAAAACATGTGCAGCAAAATCTTTGGGGCCAACATTTAAAAATTGTTAAGGAAATGAAACAAAATATTTCAAGAGCCCTATTGACAGGTTCCTTTGTCACTTCCAGGAGTCATAGGATCCACCAGCTTGACACATTTAATTGCATTGGATTTGACTGGTTGGGAAGATGGAGGCCTCTCAGAATCTCATGTCTAGAGTTATTTTGGCATTCAGTAACTTTAACAGTTCGAAGGAATCAAGAATGACTTGATTTAAACTCGTAAGTTATAGGACTTAAGTAATATATGAAGCCCTTTTGTTATTTTTTATAACAAAGGATTTGTTCTTTACTAGACGTGAATTTTCTCGCTGTTAGAACATTATCATATTCAACTAGATTAATAGTGCTAAGACAGAAAAGAAAATTATTTTAAAATGGAACTCAGAAATTTCTAGACTAGCAATTTTTAAATACTGAAGAAAAGGTATAGATTACCTGGGATATAAATTTACAGCATTGAGATTTAACAAATACTCTTAAAATAACTAACCCAGTTTCTTGCTTTGTGAAGATAAAGTTTTTTACTAAACTTTATGCATGTGTGGAAATTGATGTCTTTTGTAAACAGAAAAATCATCTCTTCTCATGGTTCACATATTTTTCTCTGTATTCACATGCTTATAAATCATAGCAAAAGAAGATATGCAGCTAATGGACTGTTGTCCAAAGTAAAAGGATGGAAAAATTAACACATTTACAATTTATGTGGTATATTCTACTTTGTGCTTTCATCATTGCTTATCCTGAGTAGCTCAACTGCTTTTTCCTTTCATTGTTCTTTTTCAGTCAGTCTGTTATAGAATGCATCAGTCCGTTCTGCACATGAATATGAATTCCCACTGTTGGATTCCTCAGCAGAGACCCAAACTCAGTTTCCATTTTCGTGAACTGACACTTGTGTAACTAAAGCATGGTGGTTCATTGAAATTAACATTATTAGCCAGTGCAATAAAAAGGGAGAATGAGAATCTAAATGAGTAGTTTCCTGGTAGTTGTCCCTGCTATAAGTATTTGTTTTAGCTGTGATTACTCATCCATGTATTTTACATTTTATACGTCCTCGTGTATGTATATTCTTCCTAATAATGCCAGGAGATAATTTCCTTTGAAGTTATCATTCTAATAACATGAAAACATTTACTTTGCAGTTTAAACTCTTGTAACACCTTCTCTTGTTATGTCTTAAAAAGTAGTAAATTCTGTCATTGGAATTATTGGAAGTATTTATCATTTTAGCACAACTCTGAATGATCTTTCTTTTGATAATTATTCTATGTTCCATTTAATGACATATTACCTTAACTTGTAAGGTTCCAGGTTGTTAAAGGCAAAAATGACAATATTGGTTAATATTGAAAATAGGTGAAAATGGTCCTTTGGGGCAGTCAACAAAAAAGATAAACTTGATATCTTTTGAAAATCTAAAATTATGCATTCCCTTACATGAATCATGGAAATCCAAATTTTATCTTATTGATCTGTAAGTTTTTCATGTATCAAGCGAGAGTAGTAAAATTCTTTCTAGTTGTATGAAGTAAATGGTAGGAGGAGGAGTAGCACTCATTACTATATACGAAAACTAAAATACCCCTGTGATGATAGAGACAGCATGTTAGTTTGGACTACATTTGATTTGATTTTACAGTGAATTTTAATTTTTTTGTTTGTATTTTTTAGAATTCTGGTAAATGTGAATAGCAATCCATATAGGTATAAAAAAGAGATATTTTTGAAGATATCCAGCTGTGAATTTTTCCATTGGGGTTAAGTAGCAAATTGTAATTGCTTTCTGGAACTTAAGTCATTTGCTCTATTGAATACTTAAATGAAGCAAAGAAAAAAATTGTAGTTGTTTATATTGCCCTGCGAGTGTTGCAGAATCTAGCAGTTCTCAATGACCACTGTTACTTTTAAAAAGAAAAAAAACTAAGTAGTGAGGGGCTAGAAAGTTTTGGTGTGGGGAGGAAAGGAAACAATTACTTCTAAACTTTGTTGAGGTGCCCATTTATTTTGCTTTAGATCTATGTGTGGAGTAGTCTAGAGGTGAAAGGTAATAATTTGTGGTGAAGATATTAGTATCTTTAACGTACTGCTGGGTAGTTTAACTATTAATCAAAGATACCATTGGGAATAAAAAAAAATGAGCTAGGGATTAGATAGGTTTCAGTGTCACTCCTCTGAAGCTATGAAATGAGCAAGTCATTTCATGTTTTCTGGCTCAGTTTGTAAAATAAGGGGGTGGAAGAGAATGCTAACTTGGTCCTCCACTCCTGACTTGGTAAGAATCAGTTTCACTCCAAAAGTGAGGTTTTCCTGCCTAGTGCATTGAGTAACAGGGTGCATAGAGCTAAGGGCTAGGAGGATGTCCCTTATGATTTTTTGAGGTTGGCATTTAATATTTTATAGTAAAGTTTTTAGTATAGCATAATTGAACTTGTACTAGATAGGGTTAATAGGCTAGAACAAAAGGTCATAGCATAAGGCATTAGGCTTAATTAAGGGAGAACAGGAGTGGCAGGAGTGTGTGACAGTTAAATGGGTTTCCCACAGACTAATGTCGGTTACAGTGCAACCATGCCTCAACTTAAGTGGGTTATTTTGTGCAAAGGGCATCAGTGATTAGCAGTTTGACATGCCAGACACTTTTGGCCAATCCCATCTGTTTTAGAGGTTAAAAAAGCACACCTTTATGAGCTGATGGATTGATTTGTGTGCCTGTCTGGTAAAGATTAGAAGTCCAAGGCCAACGCAGTAAATGTCAGTTATAGAATATTGTACTTTCTTCGTTGGCTCATTGTTTTAACTGCCAGCTATTTTATAGTGGGGGATAATTGCTGTTTATGGAGTCGAATGCAAGATGGGTGGGGGAACAGGTGAGAGAGGAATAAAAATATTTCATAGATGGAATTGTGAATCAACATATTCTATAGCAGTTGTTTCAAATGGAGATATGGCCTGCTCTAGATGCACTTGATTTTATAGGATGCTTTTGTCTTGTTCCTTACAGTTGGAGTCACGTTGTTCTTTTCTGAGTGTTGTCTAAGCAACCTGTCCAGTCCAGGATTTAATTGTACATATAGAATTGGTAGGTTTCTTTGTTTAGTTACCTCTTTTTCAGACCGATGGGTAGTTTAACTCCATATTATCATATATATTTTGAAAGTGTAATATATTGTTCATTGACCTCCTGGGGAGAGGAAAGGGAAAACAAAAGAGAAAATACTCTCTCTCTCTCTCTCTCTCTCTCTCTCTCTCTCTCTCTCTCTCACTGTCACTCTCACACTTGCTTTGTGGCTAGGATTAACTTGGCTCACCTGAGATTGATGCATTGTGTAAAAATGAAGTGTGTCTGAACCTAGACTCGGACTTACTTCTTGCTTTAATTTTGAGAGCTGTAAGAGTGATGCTGATGATATAATTTTCAGTTCCACGTTGTAGCCCATTTAAAGACATACAGGCTAGATTGTGGTTATGAAAATTGGCTTTAATATATCCATGGAAAGGAAAATCCTGATTTTATGTGGATGAAATAGAACTTTAGATATTGTGATCATAATCGATGAGCTTTAGGAAGATAATGCATTCAGTCATTTGGGTGGACAGAGGGAAGTGCTTGAGAAATAACAAAAAAAAATTACCATCTTGATCATAACATTACTATCAACATGAGATTTGAATTCAAATAAAAATGCAACTCAAAAGACTGGAAACAGTATCAGAAGTTCCTGATTTGTCCCCATGCTTTTATCCTTTTCAAAGTATGTGAACCATGAGTTGCCTATTACATAGTTTTGACCCTTGAACAACGTGGGGCTTAGGGGTACCAACTCCTGCATAGTTGAAAATACGTGTATAACTTTTGACTCCCCCAAAACTTACATTGTCCCCCAAATTCCTTGAGGTATTGGTTCCAGGATTTCGATAGATACAAAATCTATAGACGCTGAAGTCCTTTATTTAAAATGAGGTAGAACAGTACATCCAGTTGGCCCCATGCATCCACGGGTTTCCAACCATGGGTCAAAAACAGCACAGGTATTTATTGGAAAAAAAAATCCACATACTTGCTCGGTTCAAACCCATGTTGTTCGTAGGTCAGCTGGTATGTTGTGTTAGGCCCTGAATTGCTTCTTATAGAAAGGAAATTAAAACATATAAAGAAGATACAGTCACTGAATGTTACATATGGATCATAGTAGTAACTAATACTTTTAAAACTCTGTGTATGCATTTATTGTACTATTAGCTATTCCAAAGTGAATTGGCTTAACTCGTAGAGAGAAATTGTGATATTTTATTTCTCATTTAGAAAGGACAAAGTGACATCATGGTATTGGAGTTTATTTAGGAATTAGTACTTAAATATGTATTCATCTTTCTGTTCTTTGTGAAGTAGCATCAATTGAAATAATTTGGATCTAATACAAGTTTACATGAAAAAAAGCCTTGCCCTTCTGTGAAGGGAGAAAAGGTGAAGAAGCATAAATTTTATAATATCACTGCTTCTCTTTCATTAAATCATTTTTAAATAGCAAACGATTGGCTTGAGTAGTATTAAAAGTACTTGGGTAGTAAATTAAATGTGGCAGATTTATCTAATTTAATGGACAGATACTTCTTAAATGAATTTCTTGTTGATGTTACAGTAAACATAAAACAAATATTTGATGTTCTACATTTGTATTAATTTTGTAAACATTTTTAATGTACCCTAGATTCCATCCTTTATCTTCTCATTTCTCCAGTAAACTCAACTTCCAATAATACCTAGTTTGTGATAGAATTTTACTAAACTAAAGGGAAATATGTTGTAGAGTTAACTTGTTTCTGTGTTTTGATATATCCTGAGGTTTTTGAAGAATGTGCTTTGTCCCTTGTAATCTATGGTAGTCAATTTTTTGTCAGTCTGCTGTGTCTCCTTACTTTTACTAATGTGGTAGTATTGGCTTTGAGACATGTAAAGTCTTCTCCTCTAAGGAAATTAGTTGAACATATGCTTGTTTAGGGAAAAAAAAAAATGAAAGCAGAAACTGTTAACATACCGATCCCTCAATTTATGATGGGGTTACATCCTGGTAAACCCGTTGTAAGTTGAAAATGTCGTAAGTGAAAGTGCATTGAGTAAACCTAACCTACTGAACATCATGGCTTATCCCAGCCTACCTTAAATGTGCTCAGAACACTTACGTTAGGGCAATTACCTGGAGTTTCATCTCAAAAGTACTCTCATCGCCTTCTTCTCACCAGAAGAAGGAGACACAGATATGTATTTTGTAGGCATGATGGGATGTGAAAACACAAAGCACAATATGCTAAAAACTCTGGGAACACGGGATACTGAAGCTTATTGGTTGTTTATTCTTGTGATCACGTGGCTGACTGGGTGGGAGCTGCAATCCGCAGCCACTGCCCAGCGTCACGAGAGAATATAGCATATATTCTGGAAAAATCAAAATTCAAAGTACGGTTTCTACTGAATGCGTATTGAATGCTTTTGCACCATGATAAAGTCATAAGTTGAACCGTTGGAAGTCGAGGGTCATCTATACTTAGGATCCTGTGTTTGCAGTTCTTGCCCTAAATTTTTTTATGGCTTTGTAACCTGAATTTTAGTTGTTAGAAATTTTTATGAGGCACTGGAAAATATAATAGCCCTATTTCATGTTTTGATTTTAAATGCTGTTAGGGCACAGAATTGTCCTTTGCCCTACTCAGGCAGGTTGATTTTAATAAGGAAGCCATTACTATGTGATAAGCTTACTCAAGTACATATTCTTCGTATATTTTATATGTATTCATATTTATCAAATCAATGCATATATACGTGATACATTTCAAATAGAGATTTCTGCACCTGATGATTGCATTAAGCATTTGATAACTCCTAATGAGGGAAGGAGAAGGTGCTGCCATACTGTCTTAAGTAGATCATTCCTCCCCGGTAAATTGCATACTTTTTACTTTTTTGTATTCTGTGACCTTGCAGTCAGTAACTTCAGCCCTCAATAATTTCAAAGTCATGTAAATGAATGCAATTAAGGTATTGCTTATCATCTTAACATCGTTCAGATGGAACCTTATTGGATAGAGAGGTTTGTTTGCTTTATGAGAAGGTCAGATAAGGTTAAATTTTATTACATAAAATGATTTGGTAATGTTTTTTATTCGCTGCTAAAAAATTAGTGTCTTAATAGGAAGTGATAATGCCTTTTTTTTTTAATTGTTAGGAGGGCTCTTCAGGGTTTTTGTTTGTATTTTTCTGTGTAAACATTATAATTTTATTTTAAGGTGATGCCTTCTGTCTACTTCTAAAATTTTGGGAACATTCTGCCCTTAGCTATGATTCTAGGTATCTTTGACTTACACAATATAGGAGACATTCCCTGCTTCTGCTGGAGGGTAGCTTAGGAGCTGCTGATGTGTATGTGTAGGGGATTTGTGTTAATGTCCAGTTGTCATACCAGTTGGTGCAGGACCTCGGACAGCAGGACTAGAATCCCAAGGCTTTCCTGAAAGGAGCCCTGCCACTTAGCGTGGCTGATTATCTGTTGGGGTTGCGGGAGCACTGATGTGTCTACTGGCAGAGTCTTGCTGATGAAGAACTGCGTGTGTGGCAGGGGGAGAGAGAAAATGAGAATGAAGTAATTAAATTAAAAGAAAGGCAAGTATTCTGCAGTATAGTTGGACCACATAACTTTCTTTTATGGTATTTTTATTTCAGCGTGATATATTAATTGATAAAGTCTCTAAGATGCATTGATTCATTGAGCAGACATTTAGTGAGCATCATCTCTATACCTTGCACCATGCGAGGTATTGGGGATTCAAAGATGAATGACGGGTTTACAGTCACAGAGTGACTAACACGAAGCAACATGCAGAGACAAGGGCCTGGAGGTTCGCTGGCCGAAGGGCCTGCTTTGCTAGGATGTCCAGGAGCAGCACTCAAAGACACTTGCCACCTGTGTACGGTTTTACGGAGACTGAAGGGCGCTGGTCGAATGAAGTAATAATGAAAAGTAGTTACTTTATTTGGGGAAATTAAAGTTCAGGTTTATGAATTCGTTTTGGGGTTAAGCTATCATCCATGAGAACAGATTATAGGCTATACAATAGGAATTGAGGATTCAAGAAATGTACACCAGACACGTGCAGTCGCTGATACACTCGGAATGCTGCTGTAGGGGACTCAGGGTGTTTGTATCATGCGTTCCGTATCACGGCTTCGCTCCATCGCGAGAAGATCCCTCAGCCACCGCAGTGCTCAGGTGTAGGCTGTGTCTCTTCTGACCCCAAACTTTGTTGTCCACTCTTTTGTTCCTGAAAGTATAAACTTTCCCCACAAGTTGTTATTCCTTATTTAGGCTGGTTCTCATTCTGACTGGAACACTTTTTTTGTTGTTGTTGCTAGTGGTTTAGAAAAAAAAAAAGAGATGTTTCAAACTCTCTGTTGACTACCAAATAATTGTAATATTTTTTCTCCCAGAATTCTGGATAAAAATTCCTCTCCATCTTTGACATTCCTCTCACATCCCTGAGAGTAAATGATACTGTTTACATAGTATAATGACAGACAGGTAGTGTATTTTGGTAAATAATTTTATATTTTTCATCAGATGTGGTCAACAGCCGTGCCCAAGGAAAGCATGTATGATTATTTTTTATTTTGCAGCATATCTTTTTTGGTGTTTTTTTGAGATACTTTTTGAGATAGTTTATTTTATTTAGTTTAGTTTGTTTTAACTACTGTTAAGATTTTGTTGTAAAACATGCTATTGAAATTTTTTAGGTTAAGATGCACTTGAAGTAACACTTATTTCTCTTCATTTTCAGGGAGTGTTTGGATTGTGAGCTATTTAAGAGCTCTGTTCTCAGGACCCATTATTTTAACATTTGGGAGAAATACATCCAGAAGGTATTGTATTTTGTCTCATTGCTCCATTTTTTAAAGAAAATGTAGTTAAGCCTTTGTAGTTATAGGAGAGAAAGAACATTATGCCATATTTTGTTATTTATTTTTCTTTTAAGTTTCAGACATTGATAAACTAGTTATTTGACATTTGTAACAAAGGAGAGGGGTACATTTCAGTGTTGGTAAATACTGAATTTGGTGTGAGTAAAAGAAATTTGGTTTCGATGGAACCAGTTTTGCCTATTATAACCATCAGAAGTATTTACATTTTACAAAGGTAAAATGTACCTTTGACTTTTTGTTAAATTTGTAGTGAATAGATCAACTTCTTTCAATATGTATTTATTAACTAGATATTCATGATTTATATTCACATGAAATAACTCAAAAGTCAGTTTTACAATTTTTAATCACTTGCTAAGCAGTATGACTTTCTAGAATTGGATGAATATAGTCTTTTATGTTTCCATAGCATATTATATTGAACTTGCAAAGTAGAAGCTCTCTACGTTCACGATTATTCACTGTTGACTAAGGAGCATTTTCTCCCTCCTCCTTTCAGTTACAGGGGGAGAGGGAGTAAAAGCAAATAAGAAATTTAAATAAGCACATTGTAAAAGAACTTGTAAATGGATCCCCAGATATTATATTTAATTTTTACTATGTGTACTTTATCAGTGAAAGAAATGATATGATCAGAAACTTGTGAATTCAACTTAAACTTGAATTTAAAGTTATCTTTTTAAAGTGAAGATAAGGATTAACTATTATAATTAAATATTTGAAGATATAAACATTCAAATCGTTTATATCTATTAGTTTATATCTATTAGTTATATTTTCAAAGTCATTAGTAATTATCCAATTAGGAAACTTAACATAATCTCAAAATTAAGAGTAGGTTCGAATAACATTGAACTGGTTACTATTTTTTATTGAAAGGAAACTGCAAAGAAATTAGGTTTAGATGCAAGTTTAAGTAGACAAAGGCTCATGTAACGTAGGAATTGGTTTTAAGCAATTCTTTTGAAAATAACATGATATGTTAGGACCTTTTATTTTTTAAAGTATAACATATTTTTTTAAGTATATAACATACTTTTTTTTAAAGTATAACTTCATATAGTCAAATGGACCCTCTTACTTGCTAGTTCAATGATTTTGTACATAAGCATACCCTGTATGTACTTTTTTTTAAAGTATAACTTCATGTAGTCAAATGGACACTCTTGCTAGTTCAACGATTTTGTACATAAGCATACCCTGTATAATTAACACCTTACCCCAAAAGGCTGTACTTCCTGGTCAGTACTGCTTCCATCCAACTGAAACCAGTCTTTGACAGTTTTACGTTGATGAGTTTTGCCTGTTTTTGATATTTTATACAATTGTAATCATGTGAACTCTTTTGTGTCTGAATTTTTTGATCAACATTACGTCTGTGAGAGCCATCCATGTGTACACTATTTGTGTCAGTCCCTCCCAACCCCAAAATCATCTTAATTCCATCATATGATTATACTAACATGTATCCCTTCTACTGTGAATGGACGTTGAATATCTTTCAGATTTGGAACTATAGATGAGGCTGCTCTGAACTTATTTGTATCTTTTAGTAGAAATATTTATTCATTTCTGATAGGTATCTATGCACAGGAATGGAACTGATGAATTGTGGATTATGTTTATGTCTGAGGTTAGTGTAATAGAGACTTGGAATACTTTTAAGGATATTCAGGAAACGTCAGTCAATGTATCTTTTACTATGATAGATCATGTGGACTTATTTTTCTCAAACTTTATGTAAACTCTAAAGTTTTTTAGGAGTACTGAATTTTTCGTATTTATTAACTATAAGTTGCCTGTTTTTGATTTCATTAGGACATACTTGATTTACGAAACTTAGATCAATCCTAACCCTAGTGAAGGAAAATAGGACACAGAGCCTCCTACACATATTTACAACTGGAAATACTGTAAATGGATTTTGAAACAAATTAGACATTTAGTATAATGTTTTTATTGTTGAATTTTTGCTTACCTTTTTGAATATCTAAATTAATAGATATTCTTGAGTTAAACAAACAACAACATACTTCAGCATTTCTGATAAATGTTTCTTCCTACCTTTCTCTGTGTTTGTGTTAAGCTGGTAATTTAAGGAGAAATTATTCATTCTAGAACATGAGTAGTTGAGAAATTTTATATTAATCTTTTTCTCAGTCTTTACTATAGAGCAGTGCTGTTCAGTAGAAGTATAAAGGGAGCTGCAAATACTTCAAATTTTCTAGTAGGCCCATTAAAAAAGGAAAAAGAAACTGGTAAAATTAATCAAATATTTTATTTAACCGATTATCTGCAAAATATCATTTCATTGCATAATTAATAAGAAATTATGTGATATTTTACATTCATTTTTCATACTAAATTTTTTTAATTCAATATTTTCACTTACAAGTACATTTCAATTCAAACTAACCACTTTTAATACTCTATACTGGATGCGTCTAGTGGTTACCGTACTGACAGCACAGCCATAGAGTTACATCTTATTCTTTAGTCAAATTCATTATCAAGTTAAAATTAAAAATCCAATGGAAATAAACCATGTCAGATGCTAACATCACATATTTTAGTAGGTCTCAGTCAGCTTGTTTTCCTTCTGTGTTGGATTAAATAACTTTTTCTTTGGTTGAATACCGGATAAAGCAATTCGTGTTTAGGGGGCATGTTACATGGAAAAAAACACATCTTTAAACTATAAAACCTAATCTGTATTAACAGATTCACATCTTCCATCTTACTCTGGGTTATATGCTGAATAGAATTTTACTGTTTCTTTTTTTCCTTTTTTTAATTTGAAAGTGATAAACCATGTGATGTAACTCTTTATGATTGTTAGTTACTGTGGTAGCTTTCTAGCTGATCTTTTGCCTTTAGTTTTAATTAGCTGACACATTCTGCACCCTATATGGCACAATAAAACCTTCTGAAGGAATTGTCATTACTCTAAACAAAGACCATTGCCCACAAGATAAAGGTTCGGTCCCGTTTCTGTCTGGCTCCTGCTTTTCCCAGCATCGTATTCCATGTGCCTCATCCTTATACATGTTAATTGCACATTGCGTGCACTGCCATTCTGTTTGGGCCATCTTTATCTCAGCTGTCTTGTGAGCTGAGATGTCTAGTGAGCTCCACTAGTTTTCTTCTACCAGCATACTAACCATCCTGTGATTTGTATAATCACCCCAAAGAAAGGAACGTGTGCTGCCTTCTGCTTTCCCTTAGTATTAGTAGTTGATAAGTACCATTCACACTGCATTTATTTTATTCATCTTTCATCAAGATTGTAAACTCTAAAGGGAAAGGACGATGCCTTTTATAAATTTGGGGTTTACAAAGCACCAGCTTGATGCCTCATGTATACAGGGTGATAAGATGTTGATGAAACAACTCCAGAGTGTATCCTGGAGCTTTAAAAACAATAAAACAAAAAGGATAAAAATTCATCCTGTATTATACAACCAAGTTATTTAAACTTACAGTGCAGCAGTTTTTGCATGTGTTTTGTGTGAAAATGAAATGATAGCCTGTGTGTTAGAAATTTGCAGGTTCCAAAGTATGATACAAGTATTTGTTGTAATACCCAAACTGTATTTGTTGAATATGTAAATTTATTTGGCTTAACTTAATGTAAAACATACAGAATGTTTTAATATTTCTTACCTGAATAATGGCAAGATTGATTTAATATGTTAGCTGAATTTTACTATAAGTTTCTTTATTATTCATCTGAAACGAAAGAAAATACAGATGCCTTTGGTGAAAGTAATAATTACCTATCTTGAATGCAACATTTTAAAACAGTGAATTTAGAAGCTCTGTTCATTTTCCAAAATTGATCCTTAATTATTTATATTGAATTACATTAGTGTAAAACATATTTTTTAAATGGCATAATTTCCATAAATTTCTTAAAGTTGACCCCATCCCCATCAATTCTATTTCCTAGGAGTATTTAAAACTGAAATAGCTTACCTGGCTAGTTAGTGGAAGTTCTAAATGGGACTGAATTATGGGATGAAGAAAATATTTTATTTGATTGGAATATAGTTTTAGTACTAAGACCAGTATCTAAGAATGGAATAAGTTTCTGACATTCAAATTTGTTTCCCCCCTCAAAAACAAAATCTGGGTATTGTGTGTATCTGGGTGGTAGCTATAAATGAGTTCAAAGAAAGAGATAGGTTGAGGCTGAGAGAGGAAACGGGTTTCACAGAACCAGCATCTGAAGCCCTGCCTGCTGTCCTCACACAGTATGAAGTCCAGGCGTCAGGTCTGTTTCAGAGCTCAGATATTGGTGACACAAGGTGGTAACGGAGACTGAATTTGTAAGGAGGAAGCAATGATGGCGGTTTCGAAGTCTTTCCTACTCACAACAAAATGTGATGTGCAATTTGGATAATATTCTTTAGACAACTAAATATGTGTGGGAGGTTACCCTTATATAGGCCACCCAGATCTATTTAGGCAGTCGGTATCCAAAGCCCCTATTTTATTACCTAGGTCATAAAGTTTAGAAAAGATTTAGTCTTTTTGTAATGGTAGTTTAAAAATCCATCCTTTGCTTTTATTTTACATTACAGTCTAAAATTCTGAAAGAAAGTCCAAGTGTTCATCCTAACGGAAGTGGACATAACCTGAAAGTGAATGTTGCTAAAGTTACTTTGACAAACTTATTAAAATATGTGTATGGAGTTGGCATTAATACTGAGTTCATGCCAGTGTGCCATTTTCATAGTAATTTCAGGAAATAAGAAATGAATAATATTTTCATTTTATTTAAGTACGCCCATGAGTTTCTTTTAAGGGTGAAAAACATCATTATAGTATTTGTTCTAAAGTCACATAGAATTTAGTCTGGTGACCACAGAATGCTATTTCATTAGCTTTTAGGCCATTTACAGTAGAATAATCTCTTCATTTTGCTACTTTAATGTAAAATGGAAATTATCAGGCTGACTTTTTTTTTTTACACCATAATTATTTAAAATGAATATATGTGAACTATTTAAAACATTGAAGATCTAGCATTTAGGCTTGCTGGTATTTTAAAAGAAAACATTGATGGGGGGTAGTATTACTGTTTTCTCCTAAGAGAAGGCAGAAGCGGTTGTTTTGTTTATTTTATACACACACACACACACACACACACATATATACACACACACATACATACATATATATACACACATACATACATACATATATGTGTGTGTGTGTGTGTGTGTGTGTGTGTGTGTGTATAAAACCGATTGGATATATTTCTCTTTTACCTCTTGTGTAGATACTAAGAGTAGCGCCCGTCATGACCACAGTTTAATACAGTGGTGTATAAAATGCTGGTCTTAGAATTATGAGGTTTATATTTGAGCTGTAGTTTGCCACACAGACTATTAGCAAATTATTTAACCGGAGCCTCAGTTTCCTGATTTGTAAAATGAGGATACAGCGTACATCACAGGAATATTATGTAAAGTAAATGAGGAAATAAAGTTGGTTGTCATCATTGTAATGTTCTAGAAAGATAATGTGTTATTGACAATAATGTTAATTCGGTATTTTTCAAAAGAAATAAAATAGATTTTTGGATGGCCACTGTTTTACTCAGTAGCACACCCATGTAAACTAAGACCGTTTCTTCCACACATTTTGCAGTTTTCTTTTTCTGCATTCTACTCCACTTTAAGAATTTTCACAAACCCTAGTCAAGTTAGAATCAGTTAACATCTGCCACCTACTGACCTAGTTCTCTCCGCTTCCTCCACCTCTCCTCTCTCCTTACACACTTGCTTGTTTTTGTTGGGTGATTAAACTGGCCTTCGTTTGATTTTTCTGAAGATCTAGAGTAATACGCTGTTAGAAATAGCAGCTTATGCATGCGTTTGAACTATAAAGTAAGGTGCATAGGGACCCGTAATAATAATAATATTTTTTTTCCCCTAGGGGAAACAGTTTTCAGAGAAAACAATAAAACCCCAGATGGACTTGCTGTTTCGTTCATTGTATAGTGGTTACAAGTTGTTAAAAGTAAGTTCTGCCTACATGTCCAGGTTAAAAATGTATTCAGTCTAAAGTAACGTTTTGAAGTGACTCACCACATACACAATTACTTCAAAATGCATGCCCTTAACTACTGTTTGAATTTTTATAGGTTAGTAGTTTTGCTGATTGCAAGAAAATAAAAGGCCTGTGCCAGTTCTTACTGGGTCAAGATTCATTTTTAATGTATCAACATTTCCTCAGCTTTTTGATACCAATGTCTTAGAGATTTTCCTCCAGAAAGGTTTAACAGGCTTTATTCCAGTAAGGAGAATTCAGGATCCTTATGCTGGTAGTAACAAAAGCAATGTAGTTGGTGAATTTGTTAATAGAAATTACCCAAAGCTAGACTATCCTAGAGATGCATTTTTATTTAAAGAAGTTAGTGGAGGCCTCAAGGACTAGTAATTATATTCCTGTCTTCAGCATAGCTCTAGGTGCAGAAAATTTAACCAGTGATTTGAAAACAGACTGTTAGTTTTGTGTAAAATGCTCAGGAGACAGTTGCCCAAGTCAATTGATCTGACCCTGTGGAGACTTTATTAGATAGTGGTTTGTGAAAGGCGTTATAGAAGCACACTGACCCGAATTTGAATCCTGGGGTCCACCCCTTTACCTGTTGTATGACTTGGGTCACACAACTCTACCACTCTGAGCTTTAGTTTCTTCATCTGTAAAGTTGTATAATATCTATTTTATAGATAATGATTAAGTGAGATAATACATGACTTAGCACTATTGTCAATAACTGGCATTTGCTTGCCATCCAGTTAATAAAAGTTAATTATAATAGCTGGAATCGAACCCGCCAAATAGTTTTAAAAACTTGCATTCCATGTTGAGCGTGATTGAAGTATAAAAATATATTTGAAGTTTATTAAAAATCTTTAGGAAACCACATTAGAAGTCAAGGCAGTGTTTACAGGTAACTTGATGGAATTGGACAAGGAGTGAGACACTGGTTTTGAACAATTGTGAACCTACCTCTGTCACTTCCTTAGTAACTGTTCGCTTTGGACTAATCATTTTACCTTCTGAGGCTCAGGGTCCTCACCTGTAAAGTCGGGATAACTTTAGAGGGTTGCTTTGAGATTAAAGGAATGAAATCATAGAAAGCGCTTAACGCAGTTCTTGGTACGTACTGCACAGTAAGTTTTATTCTTTTTATGGCCTTCAGTACGTGAAGGAAATATTCAGGTTTTTGTCAATGTAATGATTAATTTGGAATTTGGAGATTAAATACTTTTTCATTTGTATAATGCTTAGTTTGCTTACATTAAGACAAAACACTAAAATATTCGGAATCCGTTATCAAAACAGTACTTAATTTATATTTTGTAAAAACAGATTTTTACATTTAATCTGTTGTGGTCTGAATGGTGGTATCCCCTCAAAATTTTCATGTTGAAATTCTAACTCCCGAGGCAACAGTAGTATGAGCAGGTGGGCTTCCCCTTCAGGAATGGGATTAGCGCCCCCATTTAAAAGGCCTGAGAGAGAGCCCCTTCCCCTTCTCCCATGTGAGGGATAGCCCGATACTCACCAGACAGTATCTGCCTGCACTTGATCTGGGACTTCCCAGCCTCCAGAACTGTGAGAAATACATTTCTGTTGTTTGTAAGCCACCCCGTCCGCAGTATTGTGTTATAACTGCTTGCGTGGACTAAGACAGCTTTACTTATTTATTTAGCTCATTCCGTGGCTCTATACTTTCAATCCAATCTCTTTGTTCATGCATCTGCTTTCCCTCTTGCTTCCTTTTCTGTGTGTAGAGTGACCCAAAGAAAAAGCAGGGCAGAGCAGGAAGAGGTAAAGGTCATACCTGAGGTCAGAAGACAGTCAGGCAGCATTACCATGATCAGATAGACACACTCTCAGGACTAAAATCCTCAGTTAAGTTTATTCATGACTACTTTTTGAAGTTTTACTAACAGAATGAATGTTATTGCTTTTGTTCACTATGGTAGAATATGGTGCGGAAATTTTAAAGGAAATCTCTACTTTTCTTAGTGGCTTTAAGTACTTTTTTTCAGAGCCATAGTTTATCCAGTAACTTTTCAAAATGACAAACGTTGGTAACAAACGTTATATATTAAAGGCATTATATTAAGTATAGAGTTAAGTTTATCCTATATAAAGTTAATTGTTTTTTATTCTCTATTTTGGGCCCATATGTCTAGAGTAAATTATTTAATGGCATAAGAATTTTACACTTATAGGAATTTTCAAAGTTTACAAGATTTATGAGGAGGCAGTGTGGTTTGGTAGCTTGTTATACTGAGAACTTGGATAGGTATACTTTTGGATAGTTATTAGTTTCGGCTTTGTTACTAACTAATGCTTTGGCTTTGAGTTAAAAATCAAAACTTGATGATTATTAGCCTTTTGACTCAAACCGTCAGTGACCCAGAAGTCCCCTTCCCTTCCCATCTAGGGTTACCTCAGGGAGCAAGGGGAACATCTCAGGCCAATGACGGTATTCCCCAACAGCCTTCTGGTGTGTGGACACAGACAAAAGAGGCATAATTATTTCTCTTGAATTCATCATGTCCTGATTTTGGTTGGCCTTGGAACCTTCCTCATCCCTCCTTACCACCTGATTGTGTCTCTCCCTCCTTCCCATTCTTCCTTCCTTTCTTCTGCAGAACCTGGTTAGGCATATAGTGGTTTAGCACATCATTTTATTATTTAAGTTATTTTAAAGCTCTGTATTTGAACGTCCTTTGCTTTGGTCATATGTTTGCTTTCAATTCTTAATAAGAACAAACACAGCATTTCTAAAATTATTCCTATGAGAACATATAACTCACATTGAGAGATCTTGTTTTATTGTCATATGGCGTGTTTTCTAGGCGTGCAGTAGGTGGAAAGCAGGGGAAAGACACCTGACATCCGTTTTCATTTCAGTTTGACTTAACACATTCTAGAACACTGTGAACATATTTGAAATTTTTTCTGTTTTAATTAAAATATGAATTATAGAAGACCTTGCTAACACACCTTAAAAATGAGCGGTATATCATCTTACCCAACAGGATGCTGGGAGTGCGGTAATTAATTGTCATAGTGATGTTATCAAGAACCCACATGGGTATTTTCCATTTTCCTGCTCTACTATCTTGAGTGTTTTGGCAATGTCATTCTTTATGGTTGCAACATGTCCATTTTTCCAGGCAAAATTTTTTTAAAGTGTGGTAAACATTTCCTAGTAAACTCCGTATGCCATAATTGCATCATATGCCTGTGCCTAAGCCTTGATTGGCAGAGTAAAAATTACTAGCAGTCGTGTCTTGACCTAATCAGGATTCACCTCCTAAGGGGAAGAGGGTGACCATTTACTGCCAGCAAGTAAGGAAGAGGCAGGTGTGTCTTTGAGAGGGCTACCAGGGTCCCAGCTAAGGGAGGTCACAGTTTTGTTCATTTCTGCCACCTTTCTTACGAGATCCCAAAATAGAGGCAGTGATGCCATGATTCATTCAATATGTGTTTTTTGAGTGTTTTCTGGACCACTGCTCTTACTGAGGATAGAGCGGTGAACAAAAAGGAAAGAAATGCTGCCCCCTTGGAGCTTACATTTTGTTAGTGAGATCCACAAACAAGATAAAGCAATTCAGTTTTATCTTATTTTGGTATCTTAGGTATCTTACTATGATAAGTGCTAAATAAAATTGGAAGCAGAGAAGGGAGGTGGGGCTGCATGCAGTTTTCGGTTATGTCCAGGGAAGGTCTTACTAGGAAGATGACTTGAGGAAAGGCTGAGTTGGTGCAGGAGTCAGTGATACGTGTATCTGGGGAGAACAGTTGTAGTCAGGGCCCTGTGGGTGGAGTGAGGTGGATGAGGGAGGATGCGGGCCGAGAGGTCAGAGGGGGCTACGAGACAGCTCTGAGCAGGGCGTGACCCAGAATAACATTATCAAAGCATCACGTTCGCCATCGTGTTAACTAGACCAAAGGGCATTAAAAACGGAAGCAAGACTATTGTAATAATCTAGGAGAGATGAGGGTCCAAGGGGAAGCCCACAGCCTTTGCTGATGCATTGGATGTGGGCTGTGAGCGGAGGAGGGCTGCTAGGACAGCATCTAGGTTTCTGGTCGAAACAATGAGAAGAAGGCAGTTGACACTGTCTGAGATTAGGAAGAACAGGGACAGAATTGAACATGTCAGTTACTGACGTGTTCAATCTGAGATGTCCAATAAACAATATATATTTCTTGAATATATATATATTCAATATATATATATATATTCTTGAATATATATATATATATTTCTTGAGGACGGATCAACATATATTTTTAAAAATGAGATTTGCCATTAATAATAGGAAATGGCTTTTCAAAGAATATAAATCCAAGAAACAACAATAAAGAAAAAATAGGAAATGGAGAAATAAAGTGGTATATGGGGAGGGATATTTTATGTTCCATTGAACAAATACAGAGAAACACTGGAAATAATTTTAAAATAGAGTATTCAAAGAAACATTTATACATTGAGCATTTAGTTAGTGCCTCATTTTTGAAGCCCAAACCTTGTTAAAAATATACATAAAAAAAAATACTCCACAAGGATTGGTGTTATGGATTTAGTTTATGTCTAAACTAAATCCGTGACATGATGCAGTGATCCTTCTAAAGGACTTTTGTACTTAACAACTTCGTTATCTTCCCCCACCCCGACTTCCTCACTATTGTGCAGCCTATAATTAATGCTCAAGTATATCATTTGATAGCTGTCCATGCCAAGAGGACTGCTACTATATATATATATATGTATCTGTACGTCGATACAGACAGCTGTGTGTACGCACAGCTATTTTACATGTAGATATATCAAGCATTGCTACTGTCAGTGTTCTTCTGTTTGTGTTCCGTGCACATGTGCAAGACTCAAGGATATATACCTAAGAAGTGTAGAGACTGTTCAGTTAGATGAGATGATGCCAAATTATTTTCCAGTCATTGTACCAGTTTACATTCCACTAGTAAGATACCAAACTCCCACTGAGCCATTATCATTGCCAAAACTTGGAAATGTCAGGCTTTTTAAAGTTTCCCAACGTAGTAGCTGCAAAAATGGCATTTTATTGTGGTCTTAATTTGCTTTCCTATGGTTGTTAATGAGGTTGAACATCTTTCCATGTCATTACTTACAATTGGTATTTTTCTTTCATAAACAAAATGCTTGTCTATGTCTTTCACCCAGTATGTACCTAAAACTGTGTATTAAATGAATTTATTTTTTATATTTTTAAATTTTTAAATAGTAACACAGAAATGTTGCAAGTACAATAGAGGCAATTCTTTCCCTTGAAAGTTTGATTTGATGCCCCATCATCCCTGAATAAATGAGTGTATATTTCCTACAAACAAGGACATTATCCCATAAACCACAATAAAACCATCAAAATCAGGAAATTAACATTGATGCATTGCTACCATCTAATCTTCAGATCACATTCAATTTTCACAAGTCGTCCCAATAATGTCCTTTACAGCAAAAGAATCCAGTGTAGAATCACACCTTGCCTTTTTCTTATCACATCTTTTCATTTGCCTTCAATACGGAACAGTTCTTCAGCCTTTGTTTGACTTTCAAGACCTTGGAACTTTTTAAGACTATATAAGCCAGTTATTTTGTAGAATGTCTTTTTCGTTAGGATTGTCTGCTGTTTCCTAATGATACAATGCAAGTTATGAATATTCATTTGGCAGGAATATCACAGACATTACATTATGTCTTCTCTTTGTAGCCTATTAGGTGGCACACAGTTTTCACTTTGACCCATTACTGGTGATATTCACTTGGATTACTTGATTAAGATGGTGTCTGCCATGTTTCTCTACTGTGAAATTACTCCTTTTCCCTGTTTGATCATTATGTTGTGCTGAGGTACATTGAAACTGTAAATATCCCCTACCTGGTCACCCTTTCATTTCATTAATTATTTGTATCAGTATGAGTTCATGATTCTGTATTTTATTCTGTTTGCTATAATCAATCACTATTGTTACCTTATTGTTTTGTTGCTCATCTTGCCCTGATTTAGCCAGTGAGATCTCTTTCAAGTTGGCTTCTGGTTTGTTTGTTTTTTTAATTTCACTTCCATTTGACATACAATGTTTTAGTAGTTTTAAGTGTACAACATAGTGATTAGACATTTATATTACAAAGTGATCACCCCGGGCTTCTGTGTTCTTCTTACCTGTCATTCATCAATCATGCTAATACCTCCAATTTTATTCTTACACTATGAAGTTAAATCACATTTTCTCCCTAACCATGGGAGACTTGCCTACGATTAACCTAAATTTATTTACTTACTTGATCAGTTTCATTGTACGTAATCACTCTGCGACATCTGTTGCACCCTTCCCCACCAACAAATTCTATCTGAGCTTTGAAGATCTTTCATGTGGAAGCCCTCCTCATCCTACTTGGATTCCTACATGGTATAGCTTGGTGCATCTTTTTGAGGGTACTCCCTCCCCCTGCTCGGTCATTGACACCAATGGTGGGACCACTGCCATACAAGGTCCTGCTCAACAAACCACCCTTCCACAGACTGGGCTCAGACTCCCCACCTCACTGTTCCTTCCAGGCCGTCACAGACACTGCCTTGTTCTGCATGGGCTCTTACACCCCTTGTTAGGGATAACCTCTTTGCATTTTGCCCATTTTTATATAAATGTTATAGAACGAACACACACACGCGTGCGCAAACACACACACACACACAGAGTCTGTATACCAAGATCTTTTTTGGCAATGTGCTGTGTGGTGTTGTAGTTAATCTTTTCAGTTTTTCTTTGTTGTATTTGTTGATGAATGTAATTATAATTATAATATAGTTGAATTTATTAATTGTTTGCTTTATAGTTAGCCCTTTCTATGTCTTAAGAACATTTTCCTTATTCTGAGTTCATAAAGATATTTTTGTGTATTTTATTTAGAAAATATTAAAGACTTGCCTTCTCTACTTCAAACTTTAATCTCTCTAAAACTTATTTTATATATGTTATACTATAAGGATCCAATTTCTTTCCCCCCCCCCCCGATGAATAACCAGTTGTTTCAGCACTATTGAATGAGTCTTCCTTTCTTCAGTGACCTGCAATCAGCTTTTGTCAAATATCATTTTTCATATGTTTGAAGGTCTGTTTCTTCTCTAGCAGTCAATTTGTCTCTTTTCCCTGAGCTCACTAATTGGTACAGCTTTATAATAAGTCTCAGGATAGTAGGACAAATTTCCTGCTGTATTCTTTTTTCTGGTTGCATGGCTTTTCTGTTATGGGCTTTTTTTGCTGCTCCATTATAAAGTTTAGAATCAACTTGTAAACCTTGTGGATTTCAGTTGACGTCACATTAAATGTACTGGTTCAAATTGGATAGAATTGTCCCTTTATGATACTGAGCATCATGAACAAAGTATGTCTTCCCACTTATTCAGGTTGTATTTAATGTCTTCCAATATATTTTCTTCATATAGTATGGCAATATTTGCAAGTTACTTTTAATCTTTGGCTGTGTTTTATTGTTGGATATTTTTAAAGTGTTATTTTCTGATTGTTACTGGTATGTAAAAACACAGTTGATTTTTAAATAGTGCTTTCTTTATATTTAGCCACAATGAATTAAACACTAAAAAGCCTGTTCAAACAAACGTGAGACATGCTTACAAGCAAATGAATAAGATTAGAAGTCCAAGGTTTTACCCTGAAATTACTTTTGATGTTTTAATAAATGCTATGTGAAAAGTCATCGTTTTTACAACTTTATTGAGATGTAATTCACATACAATAAAATTCACCCATTTAAAGTGTTCTTTATAGTCACACAGGTGTGCAGTGAACACCATCATCTAATTTTTGAACATGACCCTGAAAAGGAACCTCATACCCATTGTTACTCACCCCTCATTCCCCTCCTCCTCCAATCCCTGCCCTAGGTAACTGCTAATCTACTTTCCGTCTCTGAACTTGCCTATTCTGGACATTTCACATAAATGGAATCATACAGTGCATGGTATGTGTGTGTGTATGTGTATGTGTGTTTGACTTCCTTCTCTCCGCTTAATTATTATTAAGGTTCATCTGTGTTGTAGCATGTATCAGTACTTCATTCCTTTTTATAGTCGAATAATATTCCATTGTGTTGGATATATCACATTTTGTTTATTCATCACTTAGGTTGTTTCCAGTTTGGGCTGTTATGAATAATGCTGTTATGAGTATGTGTATACAGGTTGTTGTGTAGATACAAGGTTTGATTCCCCTTCTGTTTATACCTAGGAGTAAGAATTTTGGTGTTATATGGTAATTCTATGGTTAACATTTTAAGGAACTGCCAAATTGTTTTCCTGAGCAGTTGTACCATTTTATATTTCCACCAGCAGTGTATCAAGTGAATAGTGATCTTAAATCTACTTTTTGCATTCTCCAAAGAGTAATTGTTATACATTAGGTTTATCTTAAGTCATGATTATTTTAAATAATGAGAGAAATGACAACTTATTTTACATCATATTCCTTTTAAAACAATTTATGATTCTGTACTGAACATACCATTTTAACTTTTTTATAGCTTTATGGAGGTCTAATTTACACACCACACAATTCTACCACTTTAAGTGATCAGCATGATGATGGTAGTGAATTTATACAGATGTACAACCCTCAGCAGGGTCCGGGGTTACAACATTTTCTTCACCAGAAAGAGTTCCTTTATGCTCATTGCAGTCAATTCCGGCTCCCTTCTCCTGTCCCAGGAGATGATCTGCTTTCCTTCCCTGTAAGTTTGGCTTTTCTAGACATTTCATATATAAATGGAATCATACAAATACTGTCCTGTATCTAGCTTCTTTCACTAAGCATTGTTTATGAGGTTCATCTCTGTTGCATGAATTATTAGTTCATTTCTTTTTGTTGTTGTTACCGTTTGATGCTTATCCTTCCACCAATTGATGGATATTTGGGTTGTTTACAATTTGGGGCTATTATGATTGATGCTGTTGTCATCATTTGTTTTCCTTTCTCTTGGTTTAGATACCCAGGAATGAAATAGCTGAGTCATTTGGTTAAGTGTATATGTTTAACATTTTAAGAAACTGCCATACTTTTTTCCAAAGTGGCTACATTCTCATCAACAGTGGATGAGTGTTTCTGTTTCTCCCTCTCCTCCCCAACCTTTGAATATTTTTAGCCTTTAAAAAAAATTACAGCTATCCTACTGGGTGTCTAGTAGAATACCATTTCGGTTTTATGTGTATTTCTGTACTAGATAGTGGTGATGAGCATATTTTTGTGTGCTTAGTAAGCATTCATGTATCGTTGGTGAAATGTCTTTGAATATTTAGGCCATTATTTAAAATTGTTCTTTTTATTCTGGAGGTCCAACGGTCTTAATATGCTGCATATCATTTCTTTATCATGTTTATGATTTGCAAATATTTTCTTCTATTCTGGGGCTTCTCTTTTCTCTAAATTATGTCTTTTGAAGAAGTTGAAGTCCTTTTTTTTTTTTTAAGAGATTGCACTTTTGTTTTTCATATTTAAGAAATTTTTTCCTAACCTAAGGTCACAAGATTTTATTCCTATGCCTTCTAGAAGTTTTGGAGTTTCGGTTCTTTCTTCAAACTATGATCCATTTGAGTTACTATTTTTATATGTTGTGAGAGAAAGGTATTATTTAATGAATGAATGAATTAATTATGTGAATAACCAACCATTTCAAAACCATTTATTAAAAACACTGTTCTTTCCCCATTGAATTGACATGGCACATTTGTCAAAAATCAAATGAATGTGAGTTTATTTTGGGTTGTCTGTCCTGTTTATGTCAATCTGTATGCCAGTATCACGCTGTGTTGGTTATTACAGCTTTATAATAAATTTTAAAATTAGGTGGTTTAAGTCCTGTAATGTTAATCTTTTTCAAAACTGTTTTGGATATTCTAAGGCCTTTATACTTTTATGTATATTTTAGGACCAATTTCTACAAAAAGAAAAAAAAAGAAAAAAGCACAATGAGATTTTGATATATCAATTTGGGGAGAATTGCCATATTTACAATATTGAGTCTTCCAGTTCATGAACATGGAATGTATTTTTATTTAGATCTTCTTTAATTTCTTTTAACAGTATTTTGTAGTTTTCAGTGTAGAGGTTTTATACTTCCTTTGTTAAATTTACTCTTAAGTCTCTTACTCTTTTTGCCACTATCATGAGCAGAATTTTTAAAATTTTAATTTTGGATTATTTCTAGCATATAGAAATGCAGTTAATTTTTGTATATGGATCTTGTATCCTGCAACTTTATTCTAAACGTTCTCATTAATGTTAGTAGCTTTTTTGTAGATTCCTTAGGATTAACTACATACAAAATAATGTTGCCTGCAAATAAAGACAGTTATCACTTCTTTTTCAATCTCTGTGTGTTTATATTTCTTGCCTGATTGCAGTGAGTAGACTCTGGCACAGTGCTCAGTAGTGGTAAGTAGACTAGAGCAGACATCCTTGCTTATTTCCCACTATTGGAGGATGAAGCATTCAGTCTTTCTCCATTAGGTTTGGTGTTGGTTTTGGCATCCCTCCCAGAAAGGAAGTGTTCTTGTCACATTAAAACAATCAATTCATGTTACATACTTTATTCATACACTAACAAACAAGAACAACATGAGTATCTCAATAGATGCAGATAAAAAAAAATCAAAGAAACAGAAAAGAAATGAAATAAAGAGTTTAAACAAAGTAAGAGGTAGAGAGGGAGCTACTTTACATAAAGTGATGAGAAAAAGCTTCTCTGAGGAAATGACATTTAAGCTGATATTTAAACAACCTGAGAGCCTAGTCCGTCAGCACTTGGGATTGCCTGTGTCTTGTTCACTTTGTAATTCCAACACCTAGTACAATGCCTACTCCCTAAAATTTGTTTAACAAATGTTGCTTTCTTCACATCCTAGTCTAATCATTTTACCATGTCTGTCATTAAATACTTTTTGAAAACATATATCTTAATGATTGTATAATATTCTACAATGTAATTATAACAAAGTTATTTAAATGTTTTCTTATTCACAGACATGCTTCCTTCTTCATGATTTAAAACACATCTAGCACATTCAGTTTCATTGACTTGGATTTAAGGCTAATTTACCCACTTATTAATATAAGGCAGTTTTCAAACACTAATCTGAGAGAATATTTTATATTTTGCTAATTTTATTTAAATGTTGTTTTTATTTATATTTCATGTGATCATATGTTTAGTTCAAAAGGGTTAAAACAGTGCTTTAATATTAGAGACCAACCATTAAAACAATTCTAGAATGTAACATATCAGACATAAATTGTGGACTCTGGAGATTTTTAACTCTTTACATGGAAAATGTAGACTCTTGAACTTCGTGTACCATTGCCAAGTGTTTTGCACTACCTGAATTGAGAGACCATTGTAGGTGGATAGTCGTAGGGCAAAGTCAGGATTTATATTCCAGAGAACTGCCAAAGCCCATCTTTGTTTCAAGGAAAATATGCCAGAGTTTGAATTCTACTTTAAATTCTTAATAGTTTTGTGATTTGGAGTAACTTAAACTCATTTTACTCATCTATAAAATGAGGGTGTGATATTAATAATAGTAGTCATCGCCTGGGGTTGTTTCAAAGATCATGTATGTAAAGGGCTTAGCAAAATGTCTGACACATAGTAACTGCTCAGTTAATGAGAGCTATCATTATCTTTAAGTCTCACAGATAGTCCAGGGAGTGTGAAGAGTGGTAGCTGTGAGGGTTCCAAATGCTTCAAGGCCTTAGCAGATACAACAAATCGTTAATAATGTTCTTCTGAAGATGTTTTCTTTTACTCTCATCAAGAGTCAGTCATTTTCTTCATTGAATATGCCTTGTTTGGAGACTCTTATCTGCACACATACAAAAAGGAAAAAAAAAATTGGACCCAAAAATTAGTATTTCAAAGTACCAGTAAGTTAGATCTCTTGATATCAACTTGTAGGTCACTCTTTGCAACATTCATAAATGTAGTTATGATTATTTTCTTTTTTCAACTTTAAAAGATAATACTTTTTTATTTGTAAAGAAGGAAAATTAACTGAAAGCTAAACAATTAAATTCTAGTTGAATTTCAGTGGTTTAGGAGGTAAGGTAGACGAGGGTTAGGGTTTGCCTTGGGTATAGCTTCTGAGGTTGGGTGCTGGGGGTTTAGAAAATTTCCAAGGCCCCTGGCGTGTTTTAACAGGAACACTAATATGATTTGCAAATATGGTTATTTTTAAATTCATGTGTAAATTACTGCCTTCTAGTTATAAATCATCAATGATTGTTCTCTACTTCTCTTTGAATTCCTGTCAGAATACATAGTCAAGGCCCAATTTGAGTACAGAATATATAATTTTTGGTCATGACACTTAACCAGCCCTGCACGTTGTCTGTTTCCCCTGTAGAAATGGGATAATGTGTTTTCTGCTCGTTTCACTGAGTTATGGAGATGAAATTGGGTCATATCCATGAAAGTGCTTTGTAACTGGTAACGCATGTAGCTTACTAATTATTATTCCAGTTCATCCTGTCAGATCTGCCCTTTTCTCACAACTGTTTGATAGCTTGTTTGTGGGGGTTGACATGATAGCCCAGAATTCTGTAATGTGTGCTACCTCTTTAGGTGTACTTGTTTTATGCGTGTACTAGGGGAGTGGACAGTTGTAGACTGTTGCTATTTTCATTGTCTAATTTGTCCTTTTTTATTACAAAAGTAATACATGTTTAGTGTAAAGAAACTAGAAAATACAAACTAGCAAAAAGGAAAAATAAAAATTACCTCCTAATGCAGAAATAATTGCTACATTTATTCTTGTATATTTTTGAAACAAAAATTCAATTATACGGAACATAATGTTCTGTTTCCTATTTTTATCATTTAATATGTAATGTTATGTGGAATGATATACTATAGTTTTCTTACATATTTTAATGACTCCCATAATTTATTTAATTAGTTCCAAACTTTTTTATTTTGACACATAATGGCTATTTGAGATTTTTTCACTATTAGAAATAATGCATCTAATAACATTCTTGTGGGCAAATATTTGTACGTGCTCTCATGTTTTTTTCATTAGGATAAATCCTAGACTTGGAATTGCTACATAAAGGAGCGTATAGCATTTTAGAAATTTGATTTTTTACAGCTTTATTGAGGTGTGATTGACATATAATAAACACATATTTAAGGTTACCATTTGATAAGTTGTGACATGTTTATACCCTTTCTCATCACACAATTAAGATAATGCTCTTTTGTAATCTCTCCTTCCTGCACCTTCTTATTCCTCCATCCCCAGGCAACCACTGATCTGTTTTCTCTCCCTGTTGATTAATTTGCATTTTCTACAATTTTATGGAAATAGAATCACACACTATGTGTTCTTTTTTGTGTGGCATTTTGCACTCAGCATAATTCATTTTGTAATTTATCCATGTTGTTTATATCAGTAGTGTTTCCTCTTTTGTCGCTGAGTAGTCAGCTTTCCATTGTATGGACATACCATAATTCATTCACCCATTGATAGGCATTTGAGTTGTTTCCAATTTTTGGCTATTGAAAATAAAGCTGCTTTGGACATTGGTGTACAAGTCTTTCTATGGACATAAGACATTTGATATTATAAATTTTGTGCTGAAAAGGTTACATAGATAACACTTTGAAACAAAAAGATTAATATGAAAGAGACGATAGCTTTTTGCTTCTTTTTCCAGATGCTATTTAATTAAATTAATTTGATGGAAATTTGAAATTAACAAAGGTTAATAAGTAAGTGTATCATCATAGCAACCCTAAACCCTTTTTAGTTTTTTTCTCAAAGCATCTACTTTTATAAAGTTAATGTATGTTTAGAAAGCAAAGATCTGTTACTTTGCTTTAGTGAACAATTTATATTTCACAAACAATTCCTATTTCTGTCAAATAAAGACTTCTACATTGAACTTGAACAAGAAAAAGATATTGGAAAAACCTGACAGAAATTCACAAAGCATATTCCAGAATCTGGTTTGAAATAGATGCCAAACTATCTTTTTTCTCTTCTTAAGATGCACCCTAGACTGAAGGAGGAGCGGGGAATCTGAAGACTCCAGATGACATCAGAGCTACTTTTCAACAGCCTTCTCAGTTTCCTTTCTCAGAAAGCAGAGACTCAAACCTTGGAGACAGACGGTGAGAATATTTTTCCTGAGTTTTTAAGGCTTAATCAGTTGTGATTTTAATATATTTCAGACAATCCTTTCTTAGTTATAAATTAACTTGTAATCACCAGATTTGTAGATTGTGTTTTATCTGTGCAAATTATTTCATTAGGCAATGTGGTTTTTTTTAAAAAGTGAGTAAAATAACAATTCTATAGTCAAGGAATATACAGGGATAAATATAAATAAATAAATTTAATCGAATAATAGAAAGCGGTTCAATGCCATAAAAAAACACAAAAATAGTCTTGAGAATTCAAAGGTGTAGATTACTTCTAGAGAGTGGTTGGGAATCTTAAAAAAAGAAATAGTGTTTGTGCTGATGATGCTTCGTTTTTACCAAAAAACAGAAAAAATGGATAATTAATGTTAACGCCAAAGCTGAAATAATCTGATTTCAGATAAAAAGTTAATTATTGTTTTGAGGAAAAATAGGAGCATGTTTGGTTATTGTGGGTTTATTATAGTCTAAGTCAGTGATTACTTTTTGTATTATATAAAATAGTTACCTCTTACACTACAAGTAGTATGTTAGCATTTCTAAGAAATGATAAAATAATCTGATTAACACAGTAGGTGGGTAATGCAACAGAAAGAGATGACTGAGTGGTTAATTCTACTTGGATTAACACTCTTGTTTTCTAGTATAGGTACAGCTTATAATGAATCTGTCATGTCTTAAGCTCTTGGACCTTATGCTGCATACGCCTGGGCAGAAGCGCTCCAAGTAACCGAGAAAAGACAGTGATTGATTATTGTGCTTATCATTAGTTGTGAAGAGTTTACTTCAGTTACCTAGCTGAAAACTGGTCAGAAGAGAGATAGCAGGTAGAATATCCTAAACTTCACAGTGTTTCAGTGGGCCATGATGTTTCAAAAGGGGAATGGCAGTTTTGAGCCAAATTTCTTCTTTATTGTAGGCATCATGTGGTTGGCAGAGTGATACTACTCCCTTTTCTTGACTATTCTGATTATTAAAAAAAACAGTGATAAAGTTTTTATTTTAATCATTCTACTTTTATTTTCATCACTCTGCTTATCCTTTCTTGTAATTTCAGCAAGAAAATCTTTAAAATATTATATTTGTTAAATAGGCTATAAAATTATTAGTAATTATTTGGTTGCTAGTCATTCTTCATATATTCATATATCATTTCTTCCTCTAAATTGATATTTTAAACCAATCAAATTTTTATTTGTAAATATTAAGCATTCTTTCAGGTATAATTATATGTTTATGACTGATAGTCCAAAATGTGCTTTTATATTTGATGAAACATGTGATACTGAATCCCAATTCTCAACTTCTGATTTTGCTAAAATGAAAATTACAGCCATATTCATTCTTGTTACTCTGAAGACACAATTTGTTGTTGTTCTTAATTTGTCAATACCCTTGTTTTACGAAGTAACCAATGACAACTTATGACAGCTGAATAAATAAATTGTAGGTAGACAGCTGGTAAATATACATAGCCAGTAAGTTGTCCTTGAAAAGTGATCAAATTTAGATATTTCTGCCAGACAGAAAAGGGGACAGATTACTTAGAATGTACAGTGAACGACTTTGAAAGCATATAGAAATGAATTATTAGTGATATGTCACTTACATATATTTTAAAATATTTCAAGATTTTAAAAGTGAATACGTTAAGTGTGTGTTTTCTAAAATGTGTTTTGTTAAACAGTTCTTCTCTTTGAATGAGGAGCCCATGGTCACATAAGTTTGGAGACGTTAAATCATAATCCTTTTAGTAGGCCTTCCATTAGTGTGTGTGTAGATATATCTATGTCTATCTCAGGATGCTAGTATTCAGTAAAATACAGTTGAAGACTCTGAACTAATATTTTTCATGAGGTTTTACTTTAGTTTGTCATACAGCTAAACTCCGAAAACAGCCACATCGTTTATTTAAGTATAGTAATGTACATCTGAATGAGAGGCTAAAGAGGATGACTAAGAAAAAAGGACAAGAATTTGATGAAATGAATATTGCAAACCATATAACGCATGAAGTGTTTATGAAGTTTCTTAGGCCAGATTTCCCTTGCTCGCTTGTTAGCTCCCCCCTTTTTGAAGAAATAGTCATCCCATATAACTAAAAAATAAAACCACCCTTTATTGTATTTTATAGGAATCCATATACTTTCTATACTCTGAGTGTAACATTTATTAGCTAATTTTTATAAATATTTATTGATAATACAAAAAATGGAATAATTTGGGTTGAATTAGATAATTGACTAAATCAATTTAGTTTAAATACTTGAATATACTAATTTTCTTACTAAGTGGAGTTTTTATTGTTTTATCTCATGATTTCTCACTGGGAAGAGTTTTTTATTGTACATTTTTTCCCTAGTTCAATAAATTGTTGATGACTATTTCAACAGATGGTTTAAGTGTCAAAACTTTTATGTCAGATATAGAAGTAACTGTGTAAGCAGACAAAAATGGCCAGTGATTCAGCTGGTTCTAACAGATTGAGTTAACAGGTTGGTAAAGTGAGGCTAATTGTCAAACTTTATAAAACACTCCTCAAAGTAATGTTTTTAATGTAAGAAATAACACTTTAAAAAAAGTGTTGAAACTCCTACACAAAGTTTTTAGTGAGAACATGGTACTAGTGAAACAATCAGTCTAGATCTATCCAGAATCTTGGTCAGTCATTTTAGTTG
The DNA here is from genome assembly GCF_964194185.1 of Rhinolophus hipposideros. Lineage (NCBI taxonomy): Eukaryota > Metazoa > Chordata > Mammalia > Chiroptera > Rhinolophidae > Rhinolophus > Rhinolophus hipposideros. The sequence continues at coordinate 11,826,010 of NC_138048.1, forward strand.
AAATTAATTGCCATAAATTAACTTTTCTATTTCACTGATGTTTCCCTGGTTTCATGAACAACCTGGACAAGAAAATTTGCATGCCCGGCTCAAGTAATTCATTGTTAGTTTCCAACATGGCTTCCAGCCACTCTTTGTCTTTCCCACGGCCAGCGTCTTGGTTCAGGTTCATTTCTAACCTGGAACGCTTGTGTCCTTGCCCCAGTCTCAGAGCCAGCAGATCTTCCTAAAACTCGTTTGCTTGTGTTACTTCTCTAATCACAATAATTCAGCAATCCCAAAAGCATAATGACCTAGAAAAGTAACAGGCCTTCTTTAATCAATCCTCATTTACTATTACAATGGGGAACATTATTATAATTAACGTTTTTCTGAATTTGGTGTCTTCAAATAATTGATTTTCCTTAAGTCTTTTACTTATTACCTCAACTGATATAACTAACAGCATTTGTGTGTGTAGGGCGAGGGGGTGTGTGGAATTCCCCACTGTACCAAACGTCCATGTCAACTCCCATAAAAGGTTTCAAATGAAATAATTAAAATAATTTTAAAACATGTTGACCAAAGTGTTAGTTCACTTTCTGTTCTTGCACAGACCCTAGTCTTTTTCTCTTAAATTAACTGTGGTGAGCCTGATATTTGCCCTTCAACCATGCGGCCTGCGGCTTGCACAACTGAGATTAGTGTGATTCCAACAGTGGAGCTTATTACACATTTTATTTAGATAACTAGAATTTCCCCATTCTGGATTAGAGATGTACTAGTAATTTTCAAACCCCGTTTATTTTCTTTTTTGCATCTATGTATAGATAGATTATTGATAATACAAGGTGTACAAGTTTCTAGCTTGAAGCCTTTAACTCCCGCTGTTGCAACTACTCCTCCCACCATCTTGCTGCTTGTTCTCTAAGCTTCTCAAAATATGTGTGGTGAAGGGCAGTTTTAGTTTTTTATTTTATTTTTTAAATAAATTACTTTTATGGTATGTTTTTTAAAAGCTTCTACCTAGGACATATTGGGACTTGTATATCTTTTTTGCTTAATTTCCAATTTTTCCTCATTAAATTCAACAGGCATCTAATTACTTTGTCAACTTCTGCAAAAGTTTCTCAAATTTGTTTTTTGAGTGAATTACTAAAACTTTCTAAAATATACTGCGTCCTGCCATGTGATCTCTTCCCTACAGAAAGGATACTTTTGAGCTTCTTTTCCAATTGTCAAAACCTTGATTATTGCTAGAGGCAATTTACATGCTACCCTGCAGAGTACTTTCACTAAGAAAAGTGTTACCTTCCTTTTTAACCATTTTCTGCCCCAGAATGTACCCTCCCAGGCCTTTCGCACTTTGTTCATGCCTTTCCTCTTAGTAGTTTCTCATTGTGGTGCTGATTATATTTTTCCTGACAGGATTGTGAGCCCACAAAGGGCTGGTTTATCACTTAGTTATTCTTCTGTCTTCAGCTTTTAACACAAGGTAGCTTCTTTATAAATATTTGTGGGTTTGTTACCTTTTGTATGGTAAATTCAAAATAGTAGTGACTGTGTAAGGATTGGAGCTATTTCAGATACCCTGTAGTCTACCAGTCTTTTAAAAAAGATCATTTTTTCCTTTTCCCACTTGGGTCTTGGAGAGATTTCTGCACAGTGTTTATCTGGCATAGTTGTAGCAGAAATTTTTGTGAATTAGAAACTAGAAATTTTGTTTGAAGATTAAAACCAAGATTGCACTTCTTGATGCTTTACTTCAGTAGATTAGCAGCAGTTCTCAAACTTTGGGTCTCAGGACACCTTTCTACTCTTAAATTATGCAGGACCCAAGAGAGCTTTTGTTTATAATAATCATACCAACCAGTATTTACCACATTAGAAATTTAAACTGAGAAAAAGTACAATACAAGAATACACAAGGATGTATTCCGTTAGCCATCAACACAATGACATATCGTGTAATCTCTGGACAACTCTACTGTACAGTTGGGAGAGAGAGAGACAAAAAACCAGGTATCGGTTTAGTGTTATGAAAGTAGTCTTGACCTCATGTGCCTCCTGAATGGATCATGGGGACCCTTGGAATTCCTGGACCACACTTTGAGAATTGCTGCTGTACAGGAATTTACCTGTTACTTGCCAACAGAATATTC